>NC_137740.1:60781267-61211558 GCF_963264785.1 Psittacula echo | reverse complement strand
GGAAGGAAGGAAGGAAGGAAGGAAGGAAGGAAGGAAGGAAGGAAGGAAGGAAGGAAGGAAGGAAGGAAGGAAGGAAGGAAGGAAGGAAGGAAGGAAGGAAGGAAGGAAGGAAGGAAGGAAGGTGGTTCCAGCCAGCCACATATCACAGTTGATGTTATTGAGGTGTCCCAGCCAGACTCTGGGAAAGACAAACTCTTTCTGCATCCAGAAACCTCACTGCAGTCTCATTGCAGTGACTGTTCTTACTGGCTTATAAGGCACAATTTTATATGATATACCATAAAGTATATGGTATATATTATATACTAATATATTATATACTAATATCTATAATATATTGTATTGTATTATGTCATTATTTCTGTCATTTATTATAAAATTATATTTCATTTACTAATACATACTATAAAAGTTAACTCTAGAACATTTATTCTTATAATAGTATAATACTATATTGTATTACTTATTATATAATTATATTACAGAAAAAAAATTATTCTATTTTTAAATAATTATAACATATAATTATAATTCTAAGATATAATTATATCATAATTAATTAAAAATAGAATATAATTTCCTTATGTTATTACTTTATTATTATTTTATGTTGTCATATTATAAAATAATTAATTTAAATTATAATTACTTTACATATTACATTTATAATTAATATTATTATGTATTATGCATATAATATTATGCCTAAAATATATATTATTTTTATTTTATATCATATTATAACATATACTATATCTCATATAATATCTAAATACTTAATACCATAATATGCTTTTAATTTTTTATAATTATTATAATAATTATATATTAGATAATACATATTAGGGTATATTAGTATATATATTATATAATATTTTATATTATCCATTATATATCACATAATTATATTTATAATTTCCATTTATATTTATAATTTCTCTTTGCATCTATAATATATGGTATATTAGAATCTTATAGATTATACTATAATAGTATATATGACATATAGTATAATCAATATAATATTTAATTTAATACTTAGAATATATGTAATCTTATCTGTAGTACATAATAGAATAATATACAATATTTGGTTTATCTCATATATAATATATGCCATAGAATATATGGTGCATGTATATATATAATATATACCATATTATGTATTATAATCCGGCAAGCAAATAGTTTGTGATGTAGAGTCCTGCTGGGGCACTGGGGAGGTGACAGAGCGGGGAGGCTCCTTGGAGACGTTTTCCTCTGAAGCCTTGTGGTGGGCCTGAAATTCCTGTGAGACTGTGATTTTTCTACTCCTGTACTGAACCACCCCCCCCCCCGGCACATTAGAAGGCAAACCTGCAGAACCAGGAGAAAGGAAGATCTCACCTTTTGAACACTTGAGACAACAATTTAGGTGTTTTTAACAGCACGGCATCCTAGGGATCCTTGCGTGTCACAGCCCCGCTGTAGCCTTTGGGGCGTGCATCCACCGGCCTGGGCTGCGGGGCGAGGAGGGAGGTCGGTGACTCCAACCGGCCGAAGCCCTTCCCTGGTTCCCATTGAGGTTTCTGCGTGGGGAACACCCTCTTTCTGCACCCGGTCCTCTTTCAGGATACTCGCTTTAAGGTGTCGAGGGATAAAGGATTTGTTTTCGCTAAATTAAACTGTTCGTTCCAGTTTCGTACCCATCAATCAGTTTTAATGCTCAACACTCTCTGAGTGACGCTTTCCTCCCCAGACCTCTGGGACCACTGCCTCAGCTCTCCTTGCTCCTTAGGGATCGTTGACCGATAGCCTTGTGCTCTCACCCCTTCCACAATGCCCATCTCCTCGTGACGGGGTCTGAAAGCTTACAGAGGAGGACAGACTTCAGATCTGCACTGAGGAACACCACCGAGAGCGTCATTTTGCAGGGATGCCCGAAACACTGCAGCCTGGCAAGCGGAGAGATACTGTCTCCTCCCAGCTGGTTGTGAGAGCCGACCCTGTGCACAGGGCTGAAGTACTCTTGGTTTCTCTAAGCTCAGTATAACCGGGCAGACCTCCATGTGTTTCCTTGCTGGAGTGCGTTACTTCTTCGTTCCTCTTCGTGACGGTGCTCGGAACGGAGATGTTACTGGGAGCCACAATCATTCCGTGTGGTATCAGGGGCTATCTAGAGAAAAACCACACAACCAGCAACAGCAAACAAATGTTCTAATGTTTTCTGCTATACCTATTGTCATAGAATCAATAGAACAGTTCAGTTGGAAGGGACCTTAAAGCTCATCTCCTTCCAAACCCTTCCACAGGCAGGGGCACCTTCCCCTAGAGCAGGTTGCTCCAAGCCCTGTTATAAGCCAGTAAAATACCGGTTCTTGTCCTTTGCCTCCTTGAAAAAGGGCAGCTCGGCGTTCATCGCCCCCCCGCCACGGCACGGTTTGTCCGCACGCTGCGGACGCTTCCTGGTAACTTGAGGGGAAATGCCTGCGAAAGAACGGGGCTGCCGGAGGCTTCATTCCTGTCCATGGCTGCTGTCGAGTTTTGGTTACAACCACTCTAGTTTGAGAACTACTCATTGCTGGCAGAAAAGGGCAAACAGACCAAAGCTGCTGCACTCACGGCAGCAACAAGTTTGGAGACAAAGTTCTCCGTAGAGGACCACAAAACACATTTGATGGAGCAACCCTAAGCGGTCCCACAGGAAGCGTTCGGGTGCTGATATAACCGGGTCACTCTGTGCATTCAGCACCTCGCTACAATCCTGACGGTGCTCCCTAATCGCTCACATCGATCGCTACCTACACCGAAAGAAAGAGGTGACGCGAGCCAGCGCGGGCGTAACTGCAGTTCAAACTCACCCAGTCCCATTCGGATACTCTTGTTCTAACGAACAGCCCTGCAAGGAGAGGATGGTTTAGAAAGAATTTTAAAAAACCCAAAACTTTGAGAAACAAAAAAACCCAACACCAAATTGGAAACATCAGCAAGAACGACCGAGTGCGAAAGTCTGCCCCGAGCAAAGAGTAGCACTTGTTCATGTGGGAATTACTCACATAACCATCAGGGAACTCATTAGCTAACAGGCTTTATTTTGGGGAATAAAGAAGAGAGATCATCAGGGACTGCAACAGCAAAGAGATGATACAAAATACACAGCAAATGTTCAACGATGAGCACTCGGAGCAGCGGCTTCTGCAGGAATTTAGGCGGATCTGGCGGCAAAACCGCATCTTCCTTACCGTCGTTGGCCAAACCCAGAGGGCAAAGGGCATAAATCCTCGCGGTAATTGGGACTATACACTCAGGCGTCCAGGACAAGGTGAACTAATGGCGAGAGCTCACGGCGTGTGTCACCGGCAGACAGCCGTGCGCAGCTCTGGGAAGGCGAACGCTGGTGGGCGTTATGAATACTGAGCAGGCAGGCAGGCGGTGGAGCGGGCAGCACGTTCTTGTGACACGGAACTCGGGTTTGCTTCAAGTCAACACCGACCGGACTTCCACTTCTGTGTAATTTCCCTGTCCTTTCCCTGCAGCATTCGATCCTCTGGGATTGATTGCACCATCCTTTGCTGAGATCTGAAGAGATGGGACAAAAGAGAGCCATGTACAACATGATAATTGCTATTCACATACACCTCTTTATAAATGCAGATTGTAGCTCTTCAAAGACTGGCAATGGGGCTTATTTTCACTACTGTATTTTCACTGGCTGTAGTAAGTCCAGTAGGAGGATTATTACCTCTCTTATTAATAACAGACAGAAACTCGTTTGCCACGTTGCCACTGATGGCTTCTGCTACCAGCTCACCACTCTCACGACTGCCCTTTCGACATCTCCATTGCCTATTCCATGGCTCACAAATACCAATGGCCAAGGGCCCACACAGCACAGGCTGCATTTCCACAATGGGACAAGGTACTTAGAGGACACACACTGGTGGGAACCACGAACTGTAGAGTGGGGAACCCCAGTAGGAATTGGCTGGGGCCCTTTCCTGCTGCTTTCCAGGCTTTATCAACATCTTGGTGCAGGAAATGCAGATTTTGGTACAGGCTGGACACTGATAAAATCCAACACTGGCACAACAGCAAAGCTGCCTGCGCAGCGCCCTGCTGTTAATGCTAATGCTGATGCTGCTGATGCAGCCCTGCTGCAGTGCGGTCGCCTTTGGGTCCACAACAAAAAGGGGTGGCAGCAGGGATGCTGCTCTCAAACCCACTGCGAGCCCCCTTTGCTACTGCCCCACAAACCTCTCCTCTTGGTTCCCCAAGCAACTGTGTGCCCTGTGATGGTCAACCACGAGAGCTGCCGTAGGGAGCACATGGCTCCAGTATGTGGGTGCTGACCACAGCCCCTGCACCAGCCAGCCCGCAAGAGCAAACACAGGCATCTCCCAGCCTGAGGAAGAAGTTACTCATCCCTAGGCACAAACATGGGGGGCGGGTTCTGCAAAAGGAGCCCTTTGACCTGAAAACCACCTTCTCCCAGCTCCTGCTGGCCCCGCAGCATCACAGTCACAGAATCAAAGAGCTTGGAAAAGACCTTTAAGCCCAACCATTCCCCAGCACTGCCAAGGCCACCACCAACCCATGGCACTGAGGGCCTCATCCACACGGTGTGTGAACACTTGCAGGGACGGTGACTGCAGCCCTGCCCTGGGCAGCCTGTGCCAATGCCTGAGCACCCTCTGGGGAAGGAATTGTTCCTCATCTCCATCTAAACCTTCTTGTAATGATTTTAACTGGAATTTACCCTTCCTGAAGCGTCCCCAAAGAGCTGACGTCAAAATCAGTGTATTTGACACTGCTAATACCTTTCCTCTGCCTTCAAAATCCAAGACCTGTTCCTCAAAGGAACTGCAGCGCCTTGACATGCCCAGCCAGCTGAAAAGCCCATAAGCTGCAGGCTCTTAGGGAGCACACCTAAATAGATTTCTGTGCCAGTAAGTTCCCAATAAGATGGAAATTTAGGAAAGTCAGTCCCAGTGGAGTGCGATCAGAGGATTGGAATAGCCAGGGATGCAGACTGAACCCCCAAAATAACAGCAACAAAGGATGCTCAGCCACAGGTCCTATGCAGGCAGCACAGTGCAAAGCACTCCTCTGCTGTCTTTCTGTCTCGCCTACACCTTTCCTTCCCTTGCTTTCCTCTTCTATTTAGTGCAGCAAAGGGACTTGGCATCCCATTTTGCAGCAGGACGTTTGTTGATTTGCTCAGCCAGAAACCTGGCTGAAATGGCACAGCTATTGCTGGCTTCTCCTCCAAACAATAGGTTGGGATTCCCTAGAAACAAATGTGAGATCTCAAGAGATGTTTTTAATGGACTTACTTTTGAGAATACAATTTCACATCCAATGTATTTCACATCCAATATATTCTCTTGTTGGGATTTTGTTTCGTAGAGAGGAAAATTCCTACTCCACTTCAAATGAAATGGGCGGTTGAAAGCAATTTTATACCATCAAAATGACCATTTGATACATTCGCAGTCAATGGTCTGAAAGGTCTCAAGCAAACCATGTTTTGGCTTTGTTACCAAAGAGGCTGCAGCCTCTTTTCATCTCCAATCATTCCCTCTAGGAAACACACAGGTCCTGAATTTCACTTGTATTAGGAGTTACTTTACTTCTATCATATTCATAACTATACTGCAGTTTCCCTGCAGATATGCAGGTTAACCAGCGTTCTGGAGCATCCAACAGCCAGCTACAAGTGAACCCTGCCATCTTCTGCTTCTCCTACCTGCCCAGACACGTTCTTGGCCTTCAGAAATGCTGATGAGAAGACAACAGCACTCAGCTGGATCCTGTCCGTCCTTAACCCAACTTACCCTTGGCATCGCAGAGGGAAGGGAAGAAACAGCCAGATTTCCCAAAGCCCAGAGTGAAGAATGACTTGAAAGGTCATTACAAGCAGAGATACTCGGAAACATCTCCTCCCCATAATAAACAGCCCATAGAAGGAGGAAAAAGTACTAATTCCTCATAGCAGCCAAGCTGCAGGAAATTAGACAATATCCTTTTAAATTGCAAATATAAGGAAAAAAACACCTCATCAGGAGTGTGATTTTTTCCCCCTGATTCTGTCATCTCCTTGAAAAATTAACCTGAAGTCCTGCCTCTGAATTACTGACCAGCCTTCACCCGAGCAGATTAGTGCTAGGGCTCAATGCTCTGCTTTTCCGTGGAGACTCCTGCCCTAGGTCCTGGTCCTACACCAGTGTAAAACTACCGTAAGTGCAGCGACACACCTGATGGTTAAGGGGGGCTAACAGCTCTTTCACCTCAGACTGCAAACCTGAGCAGTCTCCCGACTCCCAGTTCCCCTTCTCCTCCCACCCAGCTGGAGCATCCTTCCTCATGGAGAGAAAAGGTGAAGAGCAGTGAAACAGTAAAGCCCCCCTGAGGTCATGTTCTCTGGCAGGCTTGCAGCCCCATATCCTGTTCTTCATCTGGCACTTCCAATGCCAGACAGGGCACAGGTGGGAAGCATTAAAGTTCAAGCATTGAAACACCTCAGATGCCAGGTAAGAGGAATTCATCTTAAGGCAGCTGAAACTGGAGGGCAGTAACAGTGCAGCCCCGGTGGTCAAAGAGAGCAATCAAAACCTTGGTGTAGGAAATGCAGGTTTTGGGACTAGCTGGACACTGATCATATTCAACACTGGCACAACAGCAAAGCTGCCTGCACACAGCTCAGATGCTAAAGCTAATGCTGCTAAAAACGTCTGAGCAAAAGCTTTAGAGCTTCAAAGCAAACCCTATAGGGAAGCGCAGTACCCAGGGGTTGCAGTGCTGCCCCTTGCTTCAGAGCACCGTGTGGTCTGCGGCCCCCCTCGTACCTGCATTTTGTGTTCACCTGGACATCTGATCTTCCAGTGCCTACACTTACTGCTGACAGCGAAAGAGT
Organism: Psittacula echo; assembly: GCF_963264785.1. Taxonomy (NCBI): domain Eukaryota; kingdom Metazoa; phylum Chordata; class Aves; order Psittaciformes; family Psittacidae; genus Psittacula; species Psittacula echo. The sequence continues at coordinate 61,204,666 of NC_137740.1, read as the reverse complement.
TCCTACAGCTGGGAGAAGGAGCATTTACTGCAGGGGAACCTGCAGCAAAGAACCAAGTATGAGCAGCTCTAATAGCGAACTCTGTACAAGCAGCTCTAATGATGAACCAGACAGCTCTAATGAGCAGAGCTCCTGCTGCCATTCTAGGGGGGAAATGGAAAAGCCTCCCTCAATTCACTGGGACTGAAGGCAAATGAAGCAAAGAAAACAACTCCTTGGTTATTTTGTGGGTGGAAGGATTTCTCTGGTTTCTAAAGGTGGTTGCCTCAAGTCATTTTAAGCCCTGTCTCCAGCTCTGCTCTTCCCCACCTCTCCCTGTGCTGTGCTGCAGTCTGACCTGTTGGGCTCAAGACTATTACATTGGGGTAAAGATCCTGATTTGTAGAACAAAAGCACCAGATCTGCCAGGAGAAAGCTGCGCTGCTCTCATGGATGGACATTAAACAGAAATTATCACAAAGCTGACAACTTGCTTTCCTCACTCTTGTTTCCATGACAAGGCACAGAATCCACAGGGATTTTAAGGAAGCTTAAGCTCAGAATCAAAGATTAATGAAAACATTTCTGTTCTGAATACAGAGAATGTGTTCCTGGGTTTTACAACTGCAGTGAGAAGCTTTTAAGCACCAATTCAGAGTCACTTTAGGAGGGATACAAAAAACTTCCTTAAAATCTCACTTTATCTTGCAGCACTTCTGGATGGGAGCATCAGACGTTTATTTTCCTTGATCAACATTAGTATTTCCTCTCCAACCCAAACTCTTTTTTATTGTTAGGAGAAACCATGAGCTACTACTGTTACCCAGCCACTGCATCACTGCCCACTGTTCCAGGGCTTCAAGGGAATTCTCATTAAGCCACAGCAACCGCTCCCAAGGCAGCTCCTTGCTGTAAGCACTCACTTGACTTACTGTGCCAAGCTCTCCACTCCTCTTCATCCAGCCTTTGCCAAGCCAGCCCATGCTTGCAGAGAGAGGGTGTTCCTGTACCACAAGGCCTTATGGGCTCTGAAGCTCCTATCCCCACCCACCAGGCTCCCCTGGCAACCTGCCTTGTGCACAGGATCCACCTGAGGTCAATTTAAGCACCTTTCCCAGGTGAATTGCGTGTGCCCAGAGATGTCCTGACCTCAGTTTTCAACATCAACCAAGGGCAGAGAGCACAGTAACACTTGGAAGGGTAAAGAGCTTCCCCTGAAGCACACTGCAAACCCATTACCTACCTTCATCAATGGCAGAGACCAGTGCAACAAACAATAAGCACAGGTGTAAGCAGAGGTCAGTGTGGATGCAGCAAATCCCTGGTTGCTATTGCTGACACAGACAGTGCAGGAATAACAGGGTCATCGTGTTGCTGGGAAGGTAGGACAGGCACTGTCAGCAATGGAAATGGAAATTGTTCAGCAGCATCCAGGACCCGTGAGCACAGCTGAGTGTACCTGCGGCTGCCTGGGAGGTTTGGGCACAAAGCCCTCCCTGGGGTTAATTCCTGAGTCCCCAGGATGATCCGGGAATCTCAGCTGAGTGCCTGCTTCCTCTTGGGCTTTGTTCTGTGGAACCACCACCGTACAGATCATTTGGAGAGGTGACAAGGACACTCACCGGACGAGGAGGATGATCCCAGATAAAAGTGGAATAGAGGGAGGTAGAGGCAAGAAACCGCTCAACCAAACTGGGTTTGTGATGGCCTGAGCACACCAGCCCAGGGCTTCTGTGAGCAAAGCTGCTCTCAAATGGGCAGCACAGACACCCCTGAGCCATGGCAGCAGCCGAACCACTTTCAGACACCACTGCTTGTTCACCAAGAAACAAGAGTGCCTCTGAGCTGAGATCAGACATACCCGGTTAGACTCTGCCCTGGCGAATTCATAGCTGCAGTCACTTGAATACACACTGGAGAACCAGATTATAACCTAATAAAGTTGCAGCTAAATTGCACTGCTTGTACATTAAAGGTCAATCCAATTTCTTCTAAAGTGGATGTGAGACTTCTTGATGGGCCCTGCAAATCACGGAATCATACATAGAATCCCAGACTGGTTTGGGTTGGAAGGGACCTTGAAGCTCATCCAGTTCCAACCCCCTGCCACTGAAAGAGCTTCAAAGTCCCTTCCAACCCAAACCGTTCTGTGATTCTATGATTCTGTGATTATAAGTGCAGGTTGCTATAAGCCTGATTAGACTATTAATAAGTTTCAGCCACTCCGATAGCATGGTTACAAAAATTGTTTGGAAGTGTTTAACAAGTAGTGAGAGGTTTTGCCTTCTAAACTCAAGGGCAGGCTTTGACCTGAGAAAACCTCTATAAGCTTGTGGTGGGAAACTGCTGTAAGTGGTTTAGTACTATATTTAAATCTGCATTTTATCTCTTCCTGATTGCACTGGGGTCAGCCTCAGAATCTGCTTGACCTAAGAAACGATAGGCAGGTTCAAAGGCGTACATTGCTGGTTTAAAAATGTATATACGTACATGTACACGAAACCAGGGTTGTAATCAGTGCTCTGCCTCTTTTGCTCTATGTAATAAAATATAAAAGACTTATTCCATTTTGCATTTTAGACTCCTTTTCACTAATTTTTGCTTCCAGAGACCTTATCAGGAGCGATTTGTTTGTTTAAGTGACTTAAATATTTCTCTTTGTTAACCCTTCCTGTCCTGTGTTCAAACCACATACATACATTTTGGTTGTGCTGTTTTTAATGTTCAGGTGATCTTTTTGCTTCCTCAGGGCTTGTTTTTATCACATTACAGCCCTTAGTTTTATATAACCCATGTGTGCAGCTTGTGAGGGATGATGCTCTGGGCCTTATGTGTTTATTTCTATTTGGTTTATGGTCATTCTCCTTTGGGCAGTTGCAAAGCATATTTGCTATTGGCTGTACCACCATCTCTAAGCTATGAACAGTGCAGTGTATGGGCTACTATAATCCAGTTGTGAAGGGCAGGGCGTCTGTGTTACAGGTTGAAAGAGGAGGATGAAGGTGGTGTTGGTTGGGGTAACAAGCCGTTTGCTTCTGGAATCTTTTCTTTTGCTGATGGTTTCTGTTAGTGAACTCTCACCTTGTTAAAGGGATTCATTTCAGATGCATTACTCTTATTGCCATCACATGGGGATCACAGCCTTGTGCACAATGCGTGCCCAGAATAAGCTTTCATCTGGAGTGTTCCATGGGGTTCTCATGGTAGCAGCAGGGTCAGGAAGGGATGAGTGACAGTGGCTCCTTGGGGCAGAGGAAGACAGAGGAGAAACAACAGCAGCAAAGCGGTTGCAGCTCAGGACCTGCTTTGACCGGGAGTCCGGGATGTCTGCCCTGCCTCAGGGCACACCTGAAATCACAAACAGTTTTGTTTGTTAATGTGATCCACTGGGTTGGTGTCTTTCTGCACTGGTTACTCACTACAGGGCTTAGGTGCTGCCAGGGAAATATAATAAACGTTATTTATTTATTACACACCCCCACTCCCCATTTTTATCCGCTGCATTTAAGGAGAGGCCTCTAGGGCTCTCTGCTCCTGCCTTCTGTGGTCTATTTATATGTGACCCATCACCGGGCTCCCAATCCTTTCTGAGACACCAAACCCACTCCCTGGCCCCAAAGGATTCAAATACCAGCACTTCATGCTTTGCTTTCCAAGTAAGACATGTATTCTTTGCATGCTTGTCTTCAGAAGATCTGGAAAACAAAAAGGTCCTTTCCAGCCTCAACCATCCTATGTTTCTAAGCTTCTGTATTTGTGAAACGTAGTTTCCGAGCTTCATTTTGAAACCGATGATATTTTTAATTACTGCATGTTAATGAGAAGTTTGCATTTACAGCTTTGGCGTATGTCCCACCCACAGTGATAGTGCAGAGCATCTGGGTTTCTTTTCTTCTCCTTACTGCCAGGAATGCATGGTTGTACAGGTGATATCAATGTAATAGGTAGAAACACTTGTTTGGATTATTTGCCTGCTTCATTTAAATGCATCGTTTATTACAGATACTCTTTGACAGCTGAGTGTGTTCTGAAGAGGTTACGCAATCACTTGAGAGACAGATGCTCCCTTCTCAATGTGAGATTAAACTTTTGCAGCGGAATGTACACATCTGAAAAAGTGGTATAAACTTAATCCTTCTTTCTTTGCAAGTCCCCAGACTTGCAGCCATCTAAAACACATGAGTATGGGAAGAGGTTCCAATCCTGCTTTTTTTTCAAACGCAGAAAGCTTGCCTACTCCTTCACAGCGTGGGCTGCATCCTAAAACCAAACCTACCTCCAGCTGTTGCCTAGCTGATGTGGATCCAGGCCTCCTCCCATGAAAACAGTGCCTTGGGGAAAAGTGCAACAAAACTCTCAAGTAAAACAATCATTGTGAAAATGGGAATAGCTTTCTCTATTGCTTTGCAGTCCGATGGGGTGCGAGCAGCTCAGTGGCACTGACAAAGCAAATTCTATGCCAATGGCTGCAGGTTCAACTGAGCGCCCTCGGTGCTAATATACATGATTTTGTTGTAATCTTGTTTGAGTTGTCCGTTTCTGTAGCCAAAAGCCAAGTCTGAGCTCTTGTGCAACAGTCGGGCCGAGCTTTGGCCCTGGGTCCTTGATTTTAGAACGGGGGAAAAGGTTCTAAAGGGTACAAATCCCTCACTTGTTTGATCAAACTCATCTTCACAAAGTGCCGACACCAGTGTCTAGCAGGAAGAGGGATGAAATGCTTTAGAAACATACCGTAAATGTGAGTATCCACATTTGTTTTCCATTTGTATTGCTGGGCACTGCAATGGGGAAATTAATAACTTATTAAAGCATGTTACAGGTTTAATTTTGTAAGAGTTTTGAGTTGGCAAACAAGTAAAGAACGGATGAAACATTGCAAATTCGGATTAGAGCATTCCTTCCTCAGCTGGGCTCTCTGGTTTTGCTCTGCCAGTATTTTACACAGTAAACATGCAGAGTAATAAAAGCGCTCCTAAGAAAATACTCAGATGTCATGGAATATTTAGGTATTCCAATTATTTAAGGAGATTTAGATTCCATTTCAACAATTCCATTATGTAATGAATTAGTTCTTAGGTAGCCATCTTTATGAGGTTTTCACAAAGGTCTGGCTTGTATAAGGATAACTCCAACTCCTCTGTGTGTATAAATTCATCCAACAGGTTTCTAAGATCAGGACTTTGGGAAGGCTTCTTTGGAAACAACTCCTGTCAGAAGAATGGCGTCATCTTGTCTGCAGATTTGTGCCTTGCTGCTGGCTTTAGCAGGATTCACCATTTTACTTGTTACTACCATGTCCAACAGATGGAAGGCTTCAGACGCTGGAACAGTGCTAGCTACTGCAGACTGGATTTCTGAAGGCCTTTGGATGGACTGCGCAGTGACTGCTGTTAGATCTCTTCAGTGCAAGAAATTTCTCTACATGTTGAGTTCAGACAGTAAGTCTGCATGGTATATGTAGATAAAACCCAGGAATGTAATTCTATTCCTTCCTTCTGGACAGCATGCTAGAGTGGTGGGGCAGCATATACTGCAGTGGTCACAGAGGGTCTAGTATGGACAGGATTTGTCCTGTAGTACCTGCAGACAGGTTAAAGGGCCCCAGTGAAATCCATAGGCTTCGTGCTGTGATTCAGCTCAGTAACTGATGTGGCTTTGTCGCCATCTCTGTTGTGTGCACATAGATACACAAAGAATCTAAGATGATTATATTTATTCATTATGATAATGATGATAACTGTTTATTTTTTATCTATTATTTTTTTTTTTTGGAAGAACTAGCATGCTTTTACTTGGCCGAATTCCTAACTAAAAGCAGATCATAGGTCAGTGAACACTAATGCTTTTTTGTGCCTTGGTGTGAGTCAGAACTTCTTATATGCTCCAGAACTTACATGATACCTGGTGCTGAATTTGTGTATTTGTTCTGGGATTTCTCAGAAGTGGCCAGCTTAAACTAAACCACATCTGTGCCACTGATTCTTCGGGGTTGTCTGAGGTAGGCTGTGCTAGCAGGGTAGTTTACAAGCAAATAGAAGGAGATCTGTCTCTATAGGGACTGAAAATGATCTGTTTAGGTTGTTCTAGATGTAAAAAATATCTTTCTGTGAGCACTACTTTTATAGTAAAGGACCAGGAAGGACTGACACTGAAGTTCTTTCCTAAGAAAACTGAGTGCTGGCACAGTCACAGTATACCCTTTAAAACCTGGTGTTTTCTTAAGCTTTGTGCTCAAAACAACTCTGTGTTTATTCTTTTACAACTTTCAGTGTTGTACAGTCACTTTATGAGTTGTATCATGCAATCATTTCTTCAAGCCTTCCTTGCTTTATAGATCCTTGATTACTGTCATTGCTGTTTGTTTGAACTCTTTCAAGCTGACTTAGTCTCTATGTGCAGAGCCCAAAACTTATAAATGCCACCTCTCACAGGTTATGAACACTTGTTTTTCTTGACATAAACACAGGCTCCACTGAAGTCAGAGCCGCCTATGGCAGATCTCTCAAATGTGAGAGTTTAACTCTCGAGAGTTAACTCTCAAGATTCAGCTTATGTTTAAACCTCCTTAAAAGCCAAGAATGTATTTCGGATAATAGAAACCGGGACGGTTTTCCAAACCCAAGTAACCAGGCAGTGATTCCCGTGGAAGAACTTGCCAGTTCTTCAAATCTGTTAACTCTGTCACAGCAGGAGCGCAGAACTAATGCTTCCAAGTCATCAGAGATCAGTTCATACCACACACCATCTAGTTTCTTTAATAGTTTGCAACTATAGAGCTGCACAGGATCACACTGGCTGTGCTTGCACAGCTCTTATTTATATCAACAGCAATGATCGTCTCAGTTGTCAAGGCTGCATGAACCCACCAACCTACAGCATCAGCTCAAGCTGACCAGTGCATTGTGCAAGAAACCCCATGTATCTGTTACGGGCACGCTGTGACTCAGCGGCTAATTCTTGTGGTAGGCTTTATATAAAAGCTGTGAATCTCTTACCATGTTGCGTCACAGCAGGATTATTTTATGAAGAAACTGTGACTCCATTTCCTGGAGATAAGAGCAGGTTATCACTGCAAGAGATGGTTAACCCCATTTGGATACACAAACCGGTGAAGGTATTAACATCGGGGGGTGATGTGAAGCGAGTCTATGGGTTTGTTTAGTCAAGAAGCAAGTAAACCAAACTTAACATGCTTCTACTCCGCCTAGGATAGATACAGTTTGTTTTAATATCACAATATTCTGACAAACAGATGCAAGCAGCTGATATTTATGACTTTACAGCTAGCTGCTTTCCTTCATCATTTTATTCCTTTCGAGATGGGTCTGTCACAGTGGCTCATCTGCTCCCTTCTATTTCATTTCTGGGAAATATACATTATTATGCTTGTATCCCAGTCTAAGTGGGACTATTTTTAAGATCGAATGTGTTTAACTGTAGATCGATAGACTGTAAAATATTAATGGAAACCACTCACCCACAGACGTATCCTTCCTGAGAGAAGCTGGCAGTAGAGTTGCAGTGGATCACTCATGACTGTAACTTCAAAAAAGAGTTTCTTTTGTTAAATTTTATAGAAACAGAATAAAATTCTCAAGCTTTTTTTATGCTTGAGTCATCAAGAATATAACAGAGTAAAGCTTTTTGATTTGAGCAATAATAAAATGAAAACCCATATCAATCTTGTGTAAACCCTAGTTGACTCCAGAGGAGAAACAGAAATAAGGTATTTGCCAATATTATCCCTGTTACAAGACAGTTTGTAGAAATACTGACTGGGCTTTCAGGCTAAGGCAAGAATAGGCTTATTTTGTTACTTCTCATTAAAAAAAGAATGAATCTTTTCATTTTTTTGTTAAATGTTAATATCTTTATCATGAACTGCTCCCACTTCTTATTGTCATGCACTGTAAGCCTTATCTGGGGTTGAGCAAAGAGCAAAGGTAGCCTCATTTTGGAGTGAAACCCAGAGATTAAACAGCAAGGAGGCTTCTGAAGGCTTCACTTGATCGTAATCTAATTATAGGGATATTTAACTTTTACTACTCACAAGGATGACTTCTGCATTGGAAATTGTTGGTTTTCTTTTGTGCTTGGGTGGGTTGGCAGCTATTGGAGCTACCTTGCCGCATAATTACTGGAGAGTCTCCAGTTTACATGGCAGTGTGATCACAACGACCACGTTGTTTGAAAACCTGTGGAAGAGTTGTGCCCAAGACAGCACTGGAGTATCCAACTGCAAAGAATTTGACTCTCTGCTTGCATTGCCTGGTATGTGACTTTGTGCATGCTTGTTCATACTGCCTGAAAATTTGCCCGTAAAAAAGTATTAAGGCTTCTGATTGTTAAACTGGGAGTACTGGAGAATACCTGGCCAAGGAGGACTTCGTGGGTTGAAGTAATAGGAACCCCCTATGCGTCGGGATGTGTCAGGCACATTGAGAATGGCTATAAAATAAGGCAAATGAAATCACTTGATCAAACATTTAAAATATGGTCTAATCTCTGTTCAAGCTTCTTGTGGGAAGAACTACCAGGAGGCATCTTTTAACACATCTTCTATGACAGTTCCATGTTTATTTGGAATTACTGTATAGGGCTTCTTTTGCAGTACTCGATAGCTAATGTACTGTAGTTGGAGTTTGTGCATATAAAAATTAGAGCTAAGGAGTGGTAGTGGGGTTTTGTGTGTTGAGACTGAAAATCATAGATAATGCAAGAAATACAATGAGTATATGTTATAAATAAAGTATAAGTTATACAATGAGTGTACGTTATAAACTAATATACTTCAAGGCTTGTTAACTAATGTCTTCTTGGATGTGTTTCTAAATATCAGGATGTTTAGATCTGCTGTCCTGTAGCAGCCTTCAGCAGAATTGTGGATGGTCCTCAAATGCTCAGCTAAAGCACTATTCCATGAACAGTAAGCATGTTTATAGACAGGAAAGCTGGTTTTCATTCATCTTGAAAAACTCGGTGTGTAGATACTTATCCCAGAATAAAAATATCTTCCTGCATAGTTGAATTTACACTGGGAGGTAGCTAAACTAAATAGGTAGGAGGTTACTCATAATCTGAAGAGAGTGTAGTATAGGGTTAGCGGGCAGAAGGTCTTAAATGAACTTTCCCTCTCAGTCTGAAATGTAACTATGTTGATGATCACCCCTGACACTACCACAGCAATTCTCTGAAACTGTCTGTGCTCAGTATTTAGGGAATAATCTGCTCTTTTCACCTTTCAGTGCTATCTAATAATTGGTTTTAAAATGCCTGTGTAAATGAAGAGGAATGTAACTCTATTTAAACTTCTTAGACTCAGCAATAGCAGGATCATGCCCTTAAGTGACTGTTCATTTGGGTCATGTATAAACCACTTCAAAGGTTGGTTCATAACTTACTGCTACTGACTCTAGGCAGCATCTTGTCTTTGATGTATTTACATGGGGTGTTGTCTCTGAGAGTGTCACAGAGCTCCCATCTGTGCAGATGTGGGCAATGGGGCCACATCGGGTCAGCATCTTGGAGCTGCTGAGGAAAAAGTGGGTTTTAAAGAAATGGAGGCAGGGAGTAGGATCAGCAAAGAGTACCATGAGTGTGCTAAAGCAAAGGAGAAATAAAGGCAAGCAACAACAAGGCTCCTGAAGAACTGCAGATAACAACATGGAGCCAGCAGAACAATAAAAAACAGGGTCAGACAGAAAGTAAATGAATTGGCCATGAAAATGAATTTGTGAAGATTAAATCTGATCTGTTGAATAGGAGATCAGTTACACTGTTGAGAAGATGGCAGTGTAATTGAGGGGTACAGGCAGGGAGCGGGGGAATGGAAAAGCAGCTTGTAGAACTGTAAAGGAAAAAAAGGTTTTAGAAAGGAAACCTGGAAAAGAAGCAATTTAGAAGACACTGAACTGTAGAAAAAGTCAAGAGCACATCTGGGCAAACCAGGAAAGAGGAAGAAAGTGTGACTGGTAGCGATGAGGGCTGAGACTTCCAAGAAATGTCTGTAGAACCTGCAGGTACAGGTCAAGGCAGGGTAAAAATTATCATGGTCAGTTTAGGTGTGTTTCAAATTGCTGTTTAGAAACTTAGCTGGAATTGCTGCAGCAGAAGAGGCCAGGGATTGTCAGGAGGGTAAAAAAGAAGAAGAAACAAAAGTGTCTTTGTTAACTCTCATCAAAAGGACCATAAAGATTTTCCATAAAGGTTTCCTTATTGGCAGCTGTGCCAATGGATTGGTATGGATTTTGTGGTGTGCATGGAAAATACCAGACTTGGTTCTTTTAAACAGATTTAAAGCTTTTGCATTCAGCCAGCCATTAGCCCAAATCACAAACGTTTGAAGTAAGGGCCTTTTTAAAAGCAATACTGCGTAAGACTGAAACCATGAATGGTTTAGATACAACTAGATCAAGCATTTCATATAAAGCAATTAGTTAGCTGCCAAATGCTTTTTAAACTCTCTTCCCTCCCCAGCCCCCCAAGGTTCTATAGGTATTTCTTCCTATGGATGGATTTTGGGATCATTTCTTAAAAATAGTACTGATTGATAAACAGATTTTGGATCTATTCCAGTAAGCTCATTTTTAAGATAAAGACAACAGAAAATTGAGATGTCTGGCTTGTGAAGTAAGCTCCTAAGCCAAGGCTGTTGAGGTTATCGTATTGTGCTACTAAGAGGATATGGTATGAAATCTGTTAAAATAATACAGCTATTGGCTATTGGATATGGCATGAAATCTGTTCTGTTAAAATAATACAGATATTGGCTTGCAAGCAGTTAGCTTGAGGGTGAGCTTTTGTGTCCTGAAAAGATACAGGGAATCCCGTCTAATACTTCACCACATCTAATGCATCCCATCCCATCTAATACTGAGTCCCGAAGACCTGAAAGATGAAGTTGCTGGATTCCTGCTGCTGTGGTATGAGATCTCAGACTAGAAAGCAGCGCCGGAGTTGAGTGCTTGTCCTAACAGTATCTTCTGCAGGCAGAAATCTTGAACTTGAGGGGTCTTTTCACTTCCATTACTGTGTGGTTTTTCTCCCCCAAAAATTTAAAATTAGTGCTTAAAAAGACATTAATTCCTCGAATGATGTTATCCTTTACTTCTGTGTATTTGTCTCATGACTGCTTATTCCTGTCTTTGATAACTAATTCTTGCACGACCAATACTCTTATGCCACATAAAGCTATAAGCCCACTAAGTAAGTCTGCACGTGAACCCGTCACTTCACCTCCTGTTTCTGGGTCTGACTTTTGTTCTCTGGAGGGTTATGGGCTCATTCCATTACAGAGCTAGAGAGCAGGTTATCATGGAGGACATGGAGATGATCAGGGAGCAAGAGCTTGAATACGAGCATCAGTGATGCGACTGACACTTTTGATGCTTGGTTAGAACCACAGCATTGTTTAGATTTTAAAAGATCCTTTAAGATCACAGAGTCCAATGAAGCTAGCAGGCAAGACCTGCTGGGTTGGTGACACTTGGCATGTTTATCTCATTAGAAAGGTGCCAAAGTGCCATTTGACCGGGAACCTGCCCAATCCAGGGTGACATTTTAAAGGAGCCCAGAGTCCCTGTTTGACCTTCCTTCTTAGGCTGGTTAATAATCTGCTCACTGCTAACTCGAGCACTTTCTTTACCATTTCTCACTGGCAGTAGCAAAGCCGGCACATTTTTCCAATTCCTCTCTACTGCCAGAGCCCTGCACACCTTGGCTAAGACCCGGAGCTCAGAGGTGTCCTGTGTGCTCAGCAGTACAAGTTTAAGGAAATCACCAGGACTTCTGAGCAGGAAGCTTACTTCTGCTCCTGTAAATGACCATATATACTGCTACACATTTTCACAAGACCTACAAGATGTAAGCCTTGAAGGGCTTGCTGTAACGATGCTCCAGGTTTCACTAAACCCAAGAAGCTTTACTAAAGGCCCAAGAAGATTTACTGAGTTTATGAAGTCTAAGTGTAGTTCAACCCTGAAACCTAAAGGGCTAAACACTCCCAGGGTTTGAATGCTTCTTTGAATCAAATAACAAAGAGAAGATTCCCTCATTACTGCTTCTGTTAATTTTGTCACTCCCCTAATAACTTCTATTTTTTTCAGCACAAGATTCATTTAATTTCTGTATGGATCCTGATTTGTTTTCTCTTTTTCTTCCTTAGCTTATATTCAGGCATGCCGTGCCTTGATGATTGCTTCCATCGTTTTGGGATTCATAGCTGCAGTGTCTGAGCACAGCTGAGTGTACCTGCAGCTGCCTGGGAGGTTTGGGCACAAAGCCCTCCCTGGGGTTAATTCCTGAGTCCCCAGGATGATCCGGGAATCTCAGCTGAGTGCCTGCTTCCTCTTGGGCTTTGTTCTGTGGAACCACCACCGTACAGATCATTTGGAGAGGTGACAAGGACACTCACCGGATGAGGAGGATGATCCCAGATAAAAGTGGAATAGAGGGAGGTAGAGGCAAGAAACCGCTCAACCAAACTGGGTGTGTGATGGCCTGAGCACACCAGCCCAGGGCTTCTGTGAGCAAAGCTGCTCTCAAATGGGCAGCACAGACACCCCTGAGCCATGGCAGCAGCCGAACCACTTTCAGACACCACTGCTTGTTCACCAAGAAACAAGAGTGCCTCTGAGCTGAGATCAGACATACCCGGTTAGACTCTGCCCTGGCGAATTCATAGCTGCAGTCACTTGAATACACACTGGAGAACCAGATTATAACCTAATAAAGTTGCAATTACATGGCACCGCCTTTACATTAAAGGTCAATCCAATTTCTTATAAAGTGGGTGTGAGACTTCTTGATGGGCCCTGCACATCATAGAGTAATACATAGAATCACAGGATGGTTTGGGTTGGAAGGGACCTTAAAGCTCATCCAGCTCCAACCCCTGCCATTGCCACTCCAGCTCAAACCCCTGCCAACCTCCAACACCTTCCACTAGAGCAGGTTGCTCCAAGCCCCTGTGTCCAACCTGGCCTTGAACACTGCCAGGGATGGGGCAGCCACAGCTTCTCTGGGCACCCTGTGCCAGTGCCTCAGCATCCTCACAGGGAAGAGCTTCTGCCTAAGAGCTCATCTCAGTCTCCCCTCTGGCAGGTTAAAGCCATTCCTCTTGTCCTATCCCTACAGGCCCTTGTCAAAAACCCCTCTCCAGCTTTCCTGTAGCCCCTTTAGGCACTGGAGCTGCTCTAAGGTCTCCCCTTAAGGAGCCTTCTCTTCTCCAGGCTGCCCCAGCCCAGCTCTCTCAGCCTGGCTCCAGAGCAGAGCTGCTCCAGCCCTTGCAGCATCTCCGTGCCTCTGAGAATTGTTCTTGCTCTGAGACTTCAGCTTGCTCTGACCCCCTGGGTGGCTGGGGGCTGCCTGGCAGTGGGCAGTGCTCACTACAGTATGCAGTGCTCACCCTGGTAGAGGAATGTCAGCAGGCAGAAATGAAACGGGAGTTTTGAACCTCATGAAGCTGCTGGAAGAGAGCTGCCAGTCTTTCTGGTGGACAGGCTTGCAGATGCTGCAGCCTTCTAGCACCTTTGAGGATGAGGAGTGCATGATGTCAGATGCTCTCCTGGGCTGGTGCACGTGATGCTCATCCCTCTAGATTGTCTCGGTGACATTTCTGAGCCTTCAGAAACTGAGACCTACAGGAATGCTTCTGTCTGAGGCTACTGCTAGTGAGCCATCCTGATTTTCACTTCCCCAGGAGTGCCCTCTTTTTCTACCTTTGATGAGAGCACCTTTGATGAAAGTCACAGTTGTTTGGTGAGAGGTTTCACACTTTCCACCCACCGCTGGCATTCAGCTGAACTCTCATTTTGTAGTCAGCCGACTCCGTTCAGCACTTGGCAGCAGGGTTCGTTTAAAGTGTGACCAACAGCAAATGGAAAGCCCCAAGCAAGAAAACTGGTGTGAACAGCAATATCAGTTAGAGGAGGTTTGGGTGCATGTCCTGCACTCACTGTGTTTCCTGCCTGAGCAGCCACCTCTAGTGCACCGCAGCAGGTCCACTTTGTGCTTTCAAGTGACCTGTTTGCGCAACAAGTCCATTCAGTGCTTGTGCAGGGTGTCAAACAGGCTGTGTCCAGCTCTGCCACCAGTTCACAGAATTAGAATTACTATAACGTAAGAGACGCCAATGCAAGGTGTTTGTGCTAGCTGTGTCCTGCAGCTGCTGGTAGGGCAGCATGCCCTGATGAGGGCAGGATGTGGTCATGCATGGTAAGAGATACCTGCTTTCCTTACACCTGAACCCTCATCACTTGGAAAGCATGAGGTTGATGTTGTCCACACTTGGCTTCAGTGGAATCTGGGAAGTCTGAAAGACAGTGTGTGTGACCTATTGTAAGAGGGTTAAGCTGCACACTCAAAAGCTTGGTGAATGGAACGGGCTGCCCAGGAAAGTGGTGGAACCACTGTCCATGGAAGTGTTTAAAAACCATGTAGATGTGGCCCTTAGTGACATTGTTTAGGGTTTATGGTGTTTTTTGTTTGCCTCCAGAGAACAGGTGATGCCAGGCTATTAATTCTGATGGCAAGAAACTGTAATTAAAGCCTTCACATGACCACCAGGGCCAGTACTTCAAGGCAACACCTCTTCGGATTTAAGAGTGGCCCACAGCACCAGAACTACCAACAATAAAGTCTGGGGGGAGAGTGCAGCAACACGACACCAAACCCAAACCCTTGAAACTCTTAGCATCCTAAAACCACACACCTGAGGTCAGTTCCTGTATCATATGCATACCTGGAAAGAGCAGGTGCAGTTGTCTTCCAGCTCTGCTCATCTTCTCTTGAGCCTTCCATTACGCTTTCATGAACAACAAAACCCACTGAATAGAAGATAGTCAGTACAGCTTATCAGAAACAAGACACAGGGTCAGACCAACTGATTAATAAAGCTCTGAATAAAGAGGACACAGACAGTGGTAACCAGAAAATTAACAATTATCAGCTTTTCCACGGTGGTCTGCAAATACATTCCCTTGAGCGATCCATCAACTGAGAGTACCCCCCCCCAAAAAAAAAACCAACAGAAGATGTTTTATTGTCTCAAGTGTTGCAATACAACAAATACAGGATCTGTACAAAGGACACAATAGAGCAAGTTTAAATACAATCAGGAGAAAGAAGTCCCCATATTCACAGTCCTTGGACATCATCTTATACCAGAACCTGAACCAATTTAAAGATTCACTAAAAAAAAATCCAAAAAAAAACCCCAAACAAGCTGTTAAAAAATTTAAAGGTCTCCAGAGAGTCTGTGGGTGCATTGTCTTACAGCAGAGGTCATAGGGTATTCTGTGAAGGGTCACAATGGCATCTTATTGCCCTCAATGCTGATTTTCACTGCATGGGCCGATCTGCTTTTTTTCCTGATATCTGTGAATTTCCGCATCTGTTTGTCCAGTCGACTCACCCCTTTCTTAGAGGTCCCCTGGAACTTAAAAAATATATCATTAAATAATAAAAACTAGTAATTACCACTGAAAAAAAGCAGACATCCCAGAGGTTCAAGAGGAGTGAAGTGAAGCATGCGAGGCTAAACCTGCAGGAGGGAGCGGGTGAAGCCATTGGTTCCAAACGGTTCTGCGTGCCTTCACACATCTCCTCCCCACAAAGCGGAGAAAACGTTCCCCCAGTTTACAGGCTGCATGTATCATAGAATCACAGATCGGTTTGGGTTGGAAGGGACCTTAAAGGCCATCTCATTCCAACCCCCTGCCACAAAAACATCACACAGGAAAGCTTTCATATACATTACAGGGATTAATAACCATGTTTGTTTTGTTAGTTGTTCACATGCCAGGTGAATATACGGTTTGGAACAGTTTTGTATCTCTGTCAGCTGGAGCTCAGTGTCAGAAACAGGCTGCACCGCAGTACCTCACCTACAGGTTTCTGGGGGTCGGAGAGAGATTTTTAGGCATGAATGCACTTTAATTAAAGCAGACTGATTTGACCTATCGATTCCAAACTACAACTGATTTTAAAGGTTGCTTATTAGTACTTATAAAGCAGGAAATTCTTGGGAAAAACGAGGTTTGGGGGAAGCAAAAGGAATGCCTAAGCTGACCACACAAGCCATTAGAAGAGTTATTGCATTTTATCCCTCTATTTGAACTGCAAATGAGGAACTGAGATGACAAAGCTGTTATTTTTCACAGATTAAATACAGTGATTCTATAAAGAAATGCCACGGAAGACAAACAGCAAAGGACTTTCCAAACCACAGCCATTACTTCCTAGAAAGCAATTTCCCCTAACTAGGCAATGGAAACAGTAAGTGATGAAAATGTCACACACCTTTTAAGTTTGTGAGAAACACAAATATCCAAAACATGCTATTTAATATCTGACAAAAACCATCTATTAGAAACCAAACCTCTTACTCCCATCACTGAGGAAGGTGTGCACCTGACATACTCATTTTAAATAAACCATATTCCTAAAACTGTTCACTACTCATTGAAATTATACCTGGAATGTCACAGTGATTTTAAAGAAATTATCTATTTTTTTAAACAAGTATGAAGCTTACATTCAACTTTGTGCTAACCTCTTCCTGTCACTATCAGTTCTGTGGCAGCCCTGCTCACAGAACTGAAACGCAGACCAGAAACTGTCAAAACAATTCCCGCATGGATGCACGCCATTGATCTGTTTCCCTCCACGCTGCATTCATAGCAGGGATTGTTCTTCCCCTGCTCTGCAGAGATGTCTCACTCTGCCTCCTGCAAAACTCTTCTAAAACCTCACATCATTCAACTTCCTTGAAAGAGCAGATGTGAAAAATACCTTACTTTGGGCCCACAGACATCAGCCACAGATATCGGTATGCAGTGATGTGAGGTGCTATGCTAAAGGCCAAAATTCCTGTGTGTCAGTTCAGGTGAACCTGGAGAACCTAATTATGTCACAACAGCACTCAAAACCACACGTAGTGCAAAGCTACTTTGGAGTACAGGTATTTTCACTGATCACCTGTCATTTGGTCACCGTGAAGCTGTCGAGGCAGGCATCATGGCAGATGTTTTGTGCTGCAGCCTACTTTTTCCTGTACAGGTTACCTTTTAGGTCACAGTACAGACATAAGAGAATACATGGAGAGTTTCCAAGTTTAATGAGTTAGGGTGTACACACTCCTTTCCTGTATGTGCAAACTGCCAACAGCTGAAGCACATGCACTGTTCACACCTCCCTTGAGGGATACCTCTCAAACTTGGGGAAGGCAGAGTGTCATGGCTACAGGGGCATCCTGTTGCCTTCAATGCTGAACTTGATGGCCCGATGCACTTTGCTGAGTCGTTTCTGTTCAGCAAACCGTCTCTTGTGCTTTTCCAAGCGACTAATACCTCTCTTAATAGTCCCGGGCTAGAAACAATATCTCAATTAATGCACAAAAGGAGAGAGAACAGCAGAAAGCACAGTAATTATTACTTCTTCCATTTATGTGTGTTCTACCATGTACTCCCCTTTGAAATTAAACCGTACAAGGTAGACGGATGAACCAAATAAAGCAAAGCAAAGGCCTCTACTGAATCTGTTAATGTTTACCAAAACCTCAAAGCTTTCCCAAAAGGGAATATCATCGGAAGAACATGATACAAAAACTGGGAGAGGTATCAAAATATCGGCGACACAAAACTGAAGCTTTAGTTCAAACTGCTCTAAAACCAGAGTCCTGTAATCAGATTCTCACGCTAGAGAGAAACTCTAGAAGTGCCAACATGAAAATCTCTTTTTGGTTAGAGAATCAAAGACACTTTCACGTGGGTATCTGGTGAGCTGAAAACAGCCCACTTGATAGCAGGACTTACTACTCAGAAGAGGCACTTAAAACAACTACTGAACTGTACAGTAACCATGGCAGTAAGATGACAGATTCCCAGGCTTAGTCAGAGACAGCTTAGGCACAGAGTGACAAGGAGAGTGCCAATGCTTACCCTGGAGGACTCCATCTCCACATTCCACTTTGGCCTGACGACATAGTCCTTGTTGGAGGGCATTGGCACCCTTGCACGGGCACAGAACCCGGGATCACCGGGTCTAAGAGCCCTGCAGAAAAAGATGCGAGTGTTAAAGAAACAAATCTTACATGGGAAGAATTACGAGCAATACAGCAAGTTCTACCTCTGAAACACAACACACAAGCAGTGTCTCTAAAGCCTCAAAACAAACTGCAGATAAGTACCACCAAAATACTTCTCTTTTAACAATAAACAAACAAACAAACAAATAAATAAAACCTACTTTTCCTCTCCAGTGAGCACTTTTTCCAGGTCCCTGCGGGGAGTCTGACCACCAGAGCTGCAAGAAAAGTATTTTATAGGCATTTATACATAAAGAAAAACAGTGATTTAAAAAGACAGTTAAGTGTGGTAGAAAAAAAGACAGGGGTCGAAACTTGTTATCCTTTTATTTCCCCAGTATTTACACACCGCTTTGATTTTCTTGATAGAATCTTAGGCAGAAAGGATTTCATGTTTCTGCCTGCTACTCCTACCTGCTCAACCTCCTTCGCTGTGGCATCTGCTCCAAATCTCTCTGCTCCCTCTCTTCTCTTGTCATGCCTTTGTAGTTTGAGGTAAGGCCAAAGATGGGTCGAGACCATTCATCTATTAAAAAGAATAAAACTTGTTAAACACTAGGCCACCAAAGTTTACCTCCAAGCCACTCTGGTGCCCAAGTACAGCTTTCAAAGTTTATGGCAAGTATTTATGCTTCCTTTCTAACAAATACTGATTGCTGAGCCCTTAATATTTCAGTGATATCCAGCCATGTGGACAGTAAGAAAGAGCCTTCATCTATAAATTCTCCTGCTGTTGCCTGCTCTTTAAGAATCTATCCGAGCACTGAGAATCCTGAAGTGTCAGGAACCCCTGCACGCCACAGCAAACGCTATTTTAGAAATATGCAAAATAGTTCCTGAAGAACACAAGTTTATATTCAGTTTGCAGTCCTTCAGGACAGGATGCACTACACATGCACTACAGCTGTTCAAGAAGTAACCTTTCTGTCACCCAATATCTCTCTGAAGTCTATAAGAACAAAAAGTCTTCTGGCAGCACCTTCGTACTTTTCTAGCTCCTACATGAGGTTTGGAGAACTAGCCAAGAGAGAGCCTGGACAAAATAAATGCCATCCTCTGGTTCAAAACAAGAACGAAACAAACGGGGAAAAAAGGGCGTGCAGAATTTAATGTAACAGCATTTGTTAAGAGCCCTACAAACAAAGCAATGAAACAGATTAGTGAGACTCTTGTATTGCAGAATTAGTTTTACTACAGATGGTAACAAAACCCATGCAACAGAAAGACTGATGCAGAAATAAAATCATGATACAAGGCAAAGGGAGGTTTACATACTGATTAGCTTCCCTGCCATATCCTTGTTAGGTCTCGACTCTTTGGGGTGTTTGTAGAGGTACATCACAGCTCGTCCAATGCCACTGTGCTTCAGGGTCTCTTGGCTCACACTGGGCAGCTGCAAGATAAAAGTCAGAAAACAGCAAGAAATTATGTCTGAACATTAATGGTGTCGTTGCACTTTGCAAACACAGACTAAAAGCCACCTTCACAATAAGCTTGAAAAAGCCAGCATTTTTCACTAGGAATGGGTTAAAGAACCAAACACAAAACCCAAGAAATTTGCCATAACATTACTGGGCTTTATACATAAAATCAAGTAGGTTTCCAGAATTACTTGCTCCAAATGCTCTTTTGCTTATATTACACAAAAATTCAGTTACGGCCTTCAAAGCACTTTTATAAAGACACAGCATTTAATAAAGATAAAAACTTACATGGAAAAAGCATTCAAGCAAGCAGCTTAGCTACAAAGGCTAAAAGTCTACACTGAGTATGATGGGCTTTCTAGTGCACTGCACACTTTAAGAAGCCAGAGAACAGAACCGACCACGAGAGAATAAAACTCAGGGACAGCAAATGATTGTTCACTAAACTGTACATATAAACCTGAAACAGGGAGGGCCAAATAATCTAAACTCAGGCAGAACTCCTGCAAATTCCTAGCAAGGAGAAATGTATTTCTAGAGCATCAGTCACATAAAGCCAGTTAGTGGTGTTGCAAGGAACATTTCGTTTCTACTTCACTATTAAGACTATGCCACGCTTATTTTATGAACACAAAAAAGACAAATTCAAATGACCCACCACAATGAATGAGCACCGAGAACATATCAAGAAACTAAAAATGCCATAGCACGTTACCCCCCAAGAGAGGGCAGGGAACTTAATGTGGGTAGCTCACCTGAGACTCTCAGAAATGTCTTCTGGCCTGCTGGTAGCAGAGCTATTTGCATTGTGGTGAACATGGGTAACATTTCCGTAACAACCATTAGGTGCCTGAAGTTGCCTAGTCAAATTTTTATTGGGCCTAGTCAAATCTTGTTTTGTGCTAGACAGCACGTCTACAATCTCACACCCATTAAAATGATGCAACTTTTAAAGAAACATCTATTTTGCAGTTTGCTTCCTTGTGTATTTCCCTGCACAATACACTGGTAGCAGCTACAGTACATTTATCATAGAATCACAGAACCAGCTAGGTTGGAAAAGACCTTTAGGATCAGCAAGTATTTTCCTAAAGCACACAACTGTAACATCATGGAGAAGCCACAAAAGAAGTATGGTTAAAAGTCAGTTTCAAACCTCTTGCAGGATCTTCAGAAGCTCCTCTCGTATCTTTAATGCTGGCAGACTTCGGTCTGGAAGGGGAGAAAGCCACTCTTTGATGGCAGACATAACACCACTATCGATGAAAGTTTCTTTGAGGTCCTGCCTAGGAAATTTCAAATAAAGAGAAGCCAGAAAGTCATGTAACACATCAAACTCTTAAGATGTGATGTTCCTTCAGCACGACTGTGCCCTTGAGTTTGTTTCATGTTAAATTAACAGGTAAAATTACACAGAATTTTAGGTTTTTGAGGCCACCTCACTGCAGCATTTACTGAGAAACAGAAATGTTTCACTGCATGCTTAGTACAACCGCAGTGTCACTCCCTGAATTCTACCAAATTCCCAATATTCCCCAAGACGATAATTAACTGGGAGAATGACAACTCACTTTTTAAGATGCATAACTACAGTTGGTAGCAAAGTTAATTTCTTTAGTGCTGGTTTCTTTTGTGTATTCAGCTGTCGATCCTCCTGTGAGGAGTTAAAGAATCAGCAGAAGTTAATCGAAAGAAGAAATCAGCAACTCTCATAGTTAATTATTTACAGGAAAGAGATTAGCCCATTAAATGAGAAGTGCAACTTCAGCACGACTGCACTAACTTTGTGGCCTGCTCCAACTTCCCACAGCCCCAAAACACATTATATTAAGACTCCTGCTTAAAAAAGGGTCCCCACCTTAGTCAACATTCTCCTTAAAAACATCATATTTGGAGATTCTCTTTAAAATTAATTATTTCTCTTTTTTCCCTTAGTTCACAATTTAGGTTGATTGCAGTAAACTGGACAAGTCCTCCACGCTAGCTATGCACAAATAACCTAGAAACTTGGTTAGTAAAAGTCTAACCTGAACAACAGAAAAACAGCTAACCAGAACACTGCGATGCAAGAAAATATCTATTCACTTCAGCTAAGAATGTAATTGGATAACGCAGAGGTTTACCATGAAGCATGGTGCACGTAACACGAAAGCACACAAGCGTGCATCATGTGCTAAAACAAAGTCTGGGTTTCAAAGTGACTATCATCCAAGGACATAATGTCACTATCTGTCCAGTACTTCGGTTCCCCTACCAGAGACCCATTACAATCAACAGATTTCCTGTAGAATGGAACTGGATTTTGCGGTGTCTTTGGAGCCTAGATAACTCACCTCAGCAGCTTCATTCATCTTCACAATCATAGCACTGACTACATCATCCGCATCGCTAATGAAAGTTCCACCATCACGATTTCGTCTACGCTTGCCACTCATACTCTTCTTTCGCTGCAGCATCATGTCAAAATCTGACATGAAGTCCATACTGAAATGCAAGAAGAGTTTGCCGATGGTCAGAAAAGGGTTGATCTTTCTGTCTTTGTAAGAAATAATGTTGTACTTCTGTAGCCAACTTTTCAAAACTTCTCCAATGAATCTGAAAGCATTATGTCTCAATGTCCCTGAAAGATAATTAGTTATCCTCGGTATACAAACTGGGAAACTAGCAAACGGCTTCAGTGGCTCCAAGATGCCCTCAGAAGTCTGCAAGACCTGGATGAAATAGCGAATGACATGCATACATGTAATATCCAGGGTTCAAAATGTGCCAAAGCTGTCACTGAAGCTGACAGGGATTTTGCTTTCCTACACCTGCAATACACTGCACTGATGCTACTGAAACAGACGGAAAGGAAAACAGGAGACACGCTGATGGCAAGTCTTGCCATACCTTACCCCTTACACCAGCAGAGAAACACGCTTGACTCCAATGTTGTACTGTCAGAAGTAGAATTAGATGCTTGTTTGATTAGGCATTAATTTCACTCAGGTTTTGATGTCAACCATCAAATACTGTTCTCTGAAGCAGCAGCATAGGTAACCTGCTTTGGACTGTCAAGTGACCAAACTACTAGTTGAGAGAGAACCTTCTGACATAGTTTCTGAGAACACACTTTATGTAGAAACATAGACCCATGCCTTTCTAAACCACAAAGTCTAGCCAGCCTTTGAAAGAAACCTTTCACTAAAATCTTGCATTTGTTACTAGCAAAGGAGTACATAACATATTGACTCACTGCTTCCCTCTTTTGATGTTATCATCAGAGTCTGATTCATCTGCTGTTTCCTTCATGTCTGCATCACCCTTTTCTTCCTCCAAATCTTCCTGGTTAAAACCCTGATGGGTAAAGACAGTGAAAATCAGCGTATAGATTAAGACTGAGCATCTAGTCAGGCACCCTGACACCAATACTCAAAAAGCTTCAGACAAGCATGCAGAAGATCTAGAAGAGGAACACAGGCTTCCTCATTCCACCTGTGACTTTCACAACAATAACTCTCCAAACATAACATTTGTAAATGTTATTTAACCCAATGACTACCTCATTGAGTCCAGCAGGTACAAAGCTGCTCTTGCGATACAGCATACACATTCTCATGAAGATTAGGTCTAGCAAGTGAACACAAGACATCTACAGTAACACTTACTGTAAATTCCTCTTCTTCCTCATCACCAGATTCTCCAAAAATATCTGCAATCAGGTTCCTGTGAAGGTAACAGCAACATTTATCTATTTAGACTGCAACATAAGATGTGCATTTTCTGCAACATTTCTGATGACTGTGTGGAGATCCACCTTTCATTCTACCACCTACTACTGACATTCCTCTTGACACAACCAATGAGGGTGGACAATCATTCTCAGGTTGGGATTCATCCATTCTCCATTCACAATCAGTCTTACTATCTGCAACCCTGAAGGAATTCATATCCCCAGAAGCACTTACTCTTGTTCATTTCCAGATTCACTGTCACTGCCAAATAGATCTTTCTCCTCTTTTTTCTTCCCAGCATTCTCTTTTCTTTCTTCTTCTTCTTCTTCCTCACTATCTGATATAATATTTTTCTTCCTTTTGTCAGATTTCTCTGAAGCAGCATCACTATCTGATTCTTCAACATCAGAAAGGATTCGTACTTTTTTTGCAGCTGCCAACAGAAAGGATCATTACTACATGTTCTAGGAACAGAGGTGACAACTGGTACTCTCCAAAACTATTCTCTCAAATTTGATTTGGACAAGAAGGAAGCTCATCAGCATTCCAACACAAAAGCATTGCCATCTCTTAACAAACATATCCATTCTAAAATGTTTCATTTCATCAGTAACTGCAGTTTCTATATACCACACCTATCCACAAAAACTTGTCATTTCAAAACTGACTCTCATCCCCACTATATGAATGGAAAACAAACCCAAACCAAACGTACCTAAAAAACACAGGAAAAGATTACTAGAGAAAGAGTAGAGTCTCTAACACAGTAGAGAAACAACTAACAGAAATGATCAACAGATGCCAGTACAAAGCAAGATCACTGCAGCCTTACTTCTGTTAGACCTACTTAACTACTCAAAAGCATTAGATACACATTCACACAGAAATGCAGTTAGAACAATAGCCTCTACAAATGAAGCCATGCTCTAACCCCAAGTTTCCTTTATGGTTTATCTATTTATATAAATCTATATTAATCTTAAATGCTTTCTTCACATAAAACCAATGATTTACCTCTAACATGCTACTTGTCACATCACATTTCTATTTTCACACTATAGTTCCTTACGTGTTTTCTCATCATCCTCACTGTCAGAAAGGATAGCGGTTTTCCTCTTCACCGTCTTCTCCTCCTCTTTCTCTTCTTCATCGCTGTCAGATATTTTTCGTCTCTTAGGAGCTTCCTCTTCACTGTCAGAGCCCTGAAATCCTTCCCTTATGTGTTCGTTATCTGAATGATGAGAATCATTCTGCACCTCCTCCTTCCTGTCCTCCGCATCACTATCCTCCGATTCTATTTCTTGTTTGTGTCTGGAAACATCCTCGCTCTCCGAATCACTAGCCGGCTGTTTGCGGAGCTCCTCACTCTCTGAATCACTGGCCTGCTGCTTGTGGAGCTCCTCGCTCTCCGAGTCACTGGCTGGCTGCTTCTGCAGCTCCTCGCTGTCCGAGTCGCTGGCCGGCTGCTTGTGTGATTCCTCATTTTCAAAGTCACTACTGTGATCCCTGGGAGGCTCTCCATTTTCAGAGTCACTTGCTCGATGATTTAAGGCATCTTCATTTTCAGAGTCACTTATATGCCGATTTGGACGGTCCTCAGTGTCAGAATCACTGTCTTTCCCTCCATGAGCTGCTTCATTGTCCGAATCACTTACATTGTGATTTGGAGGCTCTTCGTTATCTGAGTCACTGTCTTTTTGCCTCGGGATATCTTCATTTTCAGAGTCTGTCATATGTGGCTCTCCCATTCGCCCATCGTCTTCTCCATCACTGTGCTCATTCTGAAAGAGAAAAATAATCTCAGGCAACTAAGCAAAAAAAACCTTCTGTATACAAAAAACGTTCTGAATTTTTGCTTGTCCTTCCTCCAATTTCATTACCCAAGGTACTACAAAGTAAGGTATTTTCTACACGGAAATAATCATGAGACAATTTGCATCAAAGCACTGTCTAATACTTCAGATCAAGAAAAATCAGTTAGGCTGTCCACTCTGCAGCTCAAGCATATGTTGAGAATGGTTAACAGAATTTAAAGAACACTCAGGCAAACGTGTCTACGAAGAATCCAGTTCCTCGAGGGTAAATGCCTAGTGCTTTTATTTTAAAAAGTCAGGCCTTCGAAGTTGTTTAGTCCAAATCCCCCATAATGAGGCAAGAAACAGGATGTCCCACTTGTCATTTTAGATCTCAAAATGGACGATTTTGTACAAATTACATTTTACTGAAACTGCACACGTATTGCTTTCCAAGTGAAGCTCAAAAGAGCTTGCGTCCTTTCCTTCTTTGACAAGGAAACTTATTTAAGAAAGTGTCAAGATCAAAAGCCTACCAAAAAAAGAACACTTTTAGTCAGACCTTCCAGAGGTTAACTGTTAACTAGTTTTGTGTTTCAATGCTGTTTCAAAGACAGAAAGAACAGATTCAATGTTTCTCCCCATTAAGCTGCTAGCTCCTGTGCCTGTTCAGACACCTGAGATAACCTATGCACAAACACAGCAGTCTTAAAACTCCACAATTTAAACGCAATCCTGTAAGTCTTTTACTACACAAAAAAAATACTAAGCCAACATTCCATTCCTGGAAAAATCTTCCACAAGCCACCTGTCAATATCATTATTGACAATGTCTTGTTTTATTTTTCCTGCAACATCTAATTTCTATGTGGGGAAGAAAAAAATAAGATCTCAATTGCATCTACCTGAGAAAACATATTTTGACTCTCGGAACACTTGTTTCATTAACTCAGTACACCTCTCACAGTCACAATAATCCCACTTGCAACTGAAAAGAACAATACTGTAAAAGAAACTTCCTTTCTACATGCTCAACTCCACTCTTCAATCAGGCTTTCCTCAGGGGTGATTTTGTTTCAGTTATAGACTCCTTCCACTAGCATATTTGCAAACTGAGTATTTACTGTCCTAGGAGCTACTTAAAGACCTGCATGCCCTGGAGCTTCTCAGTCTTTTTTGTCAGCAATTTAATTTCCTTGGAAAGATGGACAAGCTACTTATATTTTCTATTGTCAGAGCCATACAAAATAATGCAGGTGTATCCAGCCTACAACAAGTAATACTATTGATCTTTAAAAGGTATGATTAAGAAGAGATTTTAAACAAAATAAATTTCAATTGCTTTTAGAACTACTCCCTCCAGAATTACATTAAGTGTTAAATAACATGGCTTTTTAACATTTTGGACCTTAGGCATTTATTCCCTTGGTTGGCACTCAATAAAGTAGTAACTTCTAAAGAAGCGCAAAATCACGAACAGAAAAGTTATTGCACAATGGGAAAAAATACAGACTACAGAATTTAAAACATGCACTTCAAATACAGCTTCACTATTTCTGTGTTACTTAATGCTGGCTACAAAACAGCTGCTGTGACAATCTGAGCAAGTTCTCTCTACTGCTTGCCCCTGTCTCTAAAGTAATGTTAGTATTTTAAATCATGCTGGTGCTACTATTCAGTATTTCTCATTCTTCTTACAGAAAGGAAACATGGTTCTGTTAAAGCCTGAATGTGAAATTGTAAAGAATTGAAGACTAAGGAATTACAGAACTGAGGATGGCCACACACACACACTCATCTGCTCTCAGCTTGTTATGAGATTTACTTTTTCCTTACCAAAATATTAATGCAATGGCCCTCTGCTGCCCAGTACCTCTCACATAAACTAACCACATGTGTATGTGATGTATTTTCTCTGACTGTGTTATTTAAAGAAAAGTGCAGTTGCAAAGAAAACAGGCAACAGATTTGACAGCAGTTTTACAGGTCAGGTCATTGAGAAGTACTGAAATGCAGAAGTCTACACTGAAAGTTATATTTATAATAACATGAATTCTTTAATCCTTATTCTCCTACCATATAATTTTTGGTGGGTTGGTCTGTCATGTCTTGATTTCAGATGGCTAATGCTGATAATTATGTCAGCAGTACTAAGGGATTTAACTAAACGAAACCAAGGAAAACAACACAAATACTCTTGTTTAAACCATAAGGCTCATCACCTTCCAGACTGCCAGTCCAGAAAGTCTTCAACAAACAGGTAAACAAAACTAAAACAATAACTGGAACTCATAATGATTCTTAAATGCTCCTAAGGTCAGAAGAGTGGCTGCAGGTTATATATCCTCCTATGCAAAATGTATTACTAAATTAGGAAATTCCAATGCAAAATGCTTCATAAAGAAGTCATTACAATAATACAACATTATTACTGAAGCAGTTCACAACACGATCTCTAATCTGTTACTGCAAACTGACAACCACCCCTGAGAACGAAGATGGTTGAGGATGGAGAGCAGGCATGCATCCTAATAAGCTCACACTGTGATTACACACTGCTCTGCACCACAGAATCCCAGTGGTTGCAGCAGCTGAACTCTGCTGTGATACAATCACCTATAGAAGAACTACTTAGATGATACAGGTGCCCCTACACAGACTTGGCAGAAAGCACCATCTACTCTAGTCCCAAGTATGGAAAGCTCAACCAGAGCTAACCCAAAAAGCACAGTTATATTGATCAAGTCAGTGCACCCTCCAGAAAGGTGACACACACTACCTCAGACTCAGCACATAAACGTAACTGAGCACCTTCTAAAGCAGAGCTGACTTGCTCAGAGCCTATACAGAACAGACAGGTCCTGTCCACAGTCATCAGTGCAAAGGTCTTCTGAATACAATTAATGAAGCTCTGAAGGTTTTGGAATTTCCTTGATATAAAAAGTACATGCAACTTTACAGTAAGAGGACTTAAATTCTGCAGGATAGTCTTACGCCCCTTATTTTTTTACTAGTTCGTCTCTAAAAAGATGCTCTCAAAGAACTCAAGGATGTCATTTTGCAGTTTTCTAGTTTTCCAAATACTTAATTAAAATAAAAGATCAGACATCCCCAAAAAATAAGTAGGTCTCAGGTAATTGCTACTGCATTTTTCTCTAATTCCTTTGCTTTCTTTTCTTCCTCCTCTTTATCTATAAACATTTTAATTGAGATGTCCTTTTATTTTTTTAACTGAAAGAATTCTATAACATGAGGCTTTAGTACAGTATAAAGTCAAGAACATAAAAATCAAATTTACAGTGTTACTTTTCTAAACAAAAATTTCAGTTAGCAAGTAGTTTATATGATCAACATGCAGCCACTTTAAAGAGGTACTACTTTGACACTTTACGAAGTTGAACAGAACTGACCCATCCGCTACAACCTCATGAATGCTAATTGTTAAACTAAAGGCATACATAACCACCACAGGCAGATCAGCAAGTTTATCTTGTTTTCATAAATGTAGGTTTCTTAACAGTCACAGTCAAACCATAACTTAATTCATGAAGACAGCAACGACTTGGTGAAAGCATAAGGTTCTAAGTCATTAAAGATTTCCGTATGAGCCTGACTTGTAGAAACACTGTAAACATGATTTCATATTCATTACTGTACTAAACCTACGTGTTATCTAATTCTATTTGTCTAAAGCAGAACTGGTAAGGACATCAAGAAAAACATTTATAGATAAAAGTGGGATTGGGGGAAGGAAAGCCAGAAAAGAATTGTGGAAAAGAAAAACCCACATACCTGAGACCTACATAAGTAATTCCTCAGGATTCCCTTTTTCTTTAAAGTTAAGAACCTGAAAAAAAAGTTCGAAAGTTTAAAACTTCAGTTCTTTACATCCCAGTTCTAAATTAGAGACGAAATAGTAATTAAATAGACTTAACTGATTAGGCTGTCTCAAAGGTTTTACTACCTTTGAGTGTCATTCCTCCCACATATTCCTAAAGATGAAGGAAATAAGAGGATGAGAGAATATTTAGGGTAAATAGGATGATAAATCACTGAAAGCTACTCATTTCAGTGACAGCTGCTCCACATTACTGCATTTTGAATTTGATGTAGGGAAAATTAAGTATGTAAGACTTCATAATAAACCAAAATACTCAAATGCTTATGATCAAAACTGAATGAAATAAAGCACTAAGGTTTGAAGGCTCACATTTACTATTGGATAGAAAGGTATTTTAGTTTGGGGTTTTATTCTGATTATATGACATTTTTTTATAGCATCTCTGGAGTATTTTATCTCCATAGAAATAGTCAACAGCCATCACAGAATGAAGTCCTTAAAATAATGCAGGCACATCAAGAAGATCATTTAAAACTGGTAACAGGTACTTTCTGCTTACTTAAATCTGAAAAAGACATGCTGAAGATGAAAGTAACAGTCAGCTCCCTGGTCTTCAGATCAGATTTCCAGCTACTCTGCCATAGTAAGTAAAATTAAAATCCCAGAGGAGTAGAGAAAAGTAAAGAACAATGACCAAGTTTTCATACACAACAGAAAAAGCTTAATACTACTGAAGCAGCAACATAATTCTCCATGCACTCATTGCCTTTTTCCATTAAAACAGGATTACTAAATCCATTTGAAAGACAGTTGTTCCTCCCATGCTGAAAAACATTTTCTCTCACACCAAAATCCTGATTGTCACAAGAAGAAATGCTGCCTCCCACCAAATCAATTTCTTCCACCTTTAAAAAAAAAGGACCTCCAAACCTGCTTTACACTCAATCATAGAATGGTTTGGGTCAGAAAGGACCTTAAGATCACCAAGTTCCAATCCCCCTGCCATGGGCAGGGGCACCTCACACTAAACCATGCCACCCAAGGCTCTGTCCAACCTGGCCCTGAACACCACCAGGGATGGAGCATTCACAACTTCCCTGGGCAACCCATTCTAGTGCCTCACCACCCTTACAGTAAAGAATTTCCTCCTCATATCTAATCTAAACTTTCCCTGTTTAAGTTTGAACCCGTTACCCCTTGTCCTGTCACTACAGTCCCTGATGAAGAGTCCCTCCCCAGCATCCTCATAGGCCCCCTTCAGGTCCCGGAAGGCTGCTATGAGGTCTCCACGCAGCCTTCTCTTCTCCAGGCTGAACGCATCCTCATACAGCTCATAAACCATTGCTTAGAATTTCAAACCCAAAAAGTTAATCTTCTTGCAACTGAATATAACAATATGAAACAACACAGTGAATGCTATTACAGCAATCGAAAAGAAAAATAAAAAGACTCCATCCTACATCTTGGCCAAGAGACTACATGACGCATTTCTTCATGGAGGTTAACTTCTGTCAGACAGGACCCTTAAGAACAACTGAATAAACACATAAGTCTTAATTAGGAGAAAATGCCTCTTTAAACAACAACAACAAGAAATTAATTTATAAAAGGAAAATCTTCATCTAGACAAAGTTCCAGCAGTACCTCTGAATGGTGCCCTACACTTCCATTCTCAGATGCAGAATGCTGCTCATTTGCTTCCTCTTCCACATCAGATCCTGAATCTCGTTCGTCTTGCACTGGAGTAGCTCCACCATCATCTACTCCGAAGTTAAAAAAGAAAAATAAACCTCAGTGACATCTTTCAGTGTTTAAAAGAACACTCCCAGTGATGATGAACAGGCAGCGCTACAGTCAGACTCTGGTTCTATCAGTCTCTTGTTCTCTAATACACGGAAATAGAGGCTATTTACTGGGAAGGTTTGGCACAAACCTACCACAGAAGTCCCCCTCAAAATATCACAAAACCACTCAGAACACGCACGCCAGCAGCGACTGACCAAAACACCGAACTAATACCAAGGCTGTGGTGCGATTACGACAGCGGTCCCGGCACCCCGATGTCACCCGGCCCCTCCAAAGCCAACTGCACACTACCGCCGGGGCGGAAGCGGCCCGGTCCGCCGCATCCTCCGTGGGGCGGCCGCCGAGCCGGGGTACCGGGCACGGCTCCGCCACCTCTAACGCCACACCACGGTGAGCGCAAACGGCAGCGACAGCCGGGGCAGGCGGATATCCCCGCGGTGCTCGCCGTGCACAGCACCCTCCCTCCCAGGGCCCAGCGCCCCGGGCGTCTCTCCCGCGGAAGACGCTCCCGCACCGCTACCTGACTGGTCCCCGCCGTAGTACTCGCTCTCCATGGCGGGCCGCGGGCCCAGCCTCCCCGCCTCGGCCCCGCGGGCTGGCGGTGGGGCGAAGCCCCCAGCGCAGCGCTCGCCGCTAGGACCCGCCGCCGCCTTCAGCCGCCTTCCACCGCTCGCCGAGCCACAGGCCCAAGATGGCGCCTCTCCGCCGAACGGCCGGCGACCGCCGCTGCGCCTGCGCGAGGAACGGCCGTCCCCCTTCCCCGCGCGACCCTGGGGCGGAGGGAGGATCTCGCGAGGCTTCAGCGGAGACTGGGCGCCAGGGGGCACGCACGCTGTTACCTGCTTTATTATAGGGTGTGATTGCCTGCAGCAAACAGGAAGGATGGGGTTTTTCCAGCCCCTAACCATGTTTTTGCGTTGTTTTCGAGGAAACAGGTTGTTTTTAGCTTGGTAACTGAAGTGCTGGGGGAATGGAAGGAGCCTTCGATCAAAACCAAAAGGCTGCTTTGAGCCCCTGTGTCGACATGGGAGATGAGCAGCTGTGCAGGAGTGAAAACGGGGGTTATTTTAATGAGGATGTTTCCCTGTGGGGGACATGTGGGAGCTTCCAAGAGACTAAAACCCCAGGAAATGTTATATCACTGCTTAAACCCACAGCCATGAACCACACGAGAGCGACCCTCCATCTCCCTTTGCCTGGTGAGAGGCACAATGCTTCCCATGCTGATAGAGGATGTGAGATCAAAAGTTCCATCTCCTGCCATGGATAGGAAGGATTTTACCCTTTAAGTAACAGAAGATTTCCTCCGTTCCCTGCACATCAAGTTAGAATTCATGTGAGTCTCTACAAGCAGCCAGTAGGGTAAAAACCGGAGTCCAGGCGCAGCTACACGGGTGGGCTCTGGATGCCACAATGGGGTCAAGAGATTTATGTTGCTGCTGGCCAAAGCGGGGACCCATGGCTAGCCATGGAAACTGAGGGCTGGTTGTCTCACTGCATTTAGACTGCCCTAGCTGAAGCTGTGGTTCAACCTAGTTCATGTGTGGGTGGTTCCTCCACATTTAACCTTCAGAATCAGCTGAAAGTTAGCGCTGAATTCCTGGGTAATTGCTGACTTCCAGAGAAAACACAGGGGTAGAACAGCCTGTGTCTTCCTCAGGAATTACTGTGTTCTGTTTTAGTAACCTCTATCCCCATAGCAGTTGCATTATTTAATTATTTGGCACGCCTACGTTATGTCAGTAGTGGATTACTAGAGATTACTTCTGTCATTGATGCGTTGTTTTGAAATGGAAAGCCTAATAAACACATACGCTGCTGGTCTCCTGACTCTCTTCTTGTTCGATGCTAGATAAAACATCTTCATTTTCTCAGAGGTAGAGGGTAACGTGTGACAAGTAGAAAACTGTTGAGGCAGTGTCATTTGGGGCATCCGTAAACAGCACTTTAGAACGGATGGCAGAGAGGTTAAGCCATTATTAACACACTCCAGCAGCAAGCACAGCTATAATGCAGGGAGTTCAGTGTACCATGTTAAATATGGCTGAAGTCTCTGAACGGAGTCATTACTCAACATCTTCTACAGCGTTCCACTTGGAGAAATTGGCGGTGGATCCAATTCTTGGATACAATCCTATGTTAGCAAAAATGCAGAACACACACACACATCCTGAAAGCAGCATACATAAAACATTTAGAGAACGTCCCTGTTTACAGCTCTATAGGACTTTTCCAGGTAGCCCCAAAGGTCTCTTAGCAATCATCAGGATGGCACTCTTAATGGTATCATGCCCTTTCTTCCTGCTTCTATATGACTTCTATTGTTTTTAGCCCTTCGCACTGCATGGTTTCACTTAGATCTTTTCTGGGAGGAGCAGGCACATGTGCCAGTATGTGATGGGAGGCTCCAATTCTTTCACTTTGTAATGGCTTTGTACAGCTGACTAAATAGAAGGCAGTATGACAACTTTAGCATCACTCATTACAACACAACAAATAAAGTTCTCTGCAGACAAAGCACTGAGGTAGGAAATAACAAGTGGGGGTAATGTAAGAGAAAATAATGGACAAGGGGAAGCATAACTAGGAGCTAACAACAAAAAATATATTGAAGAATGTGTACCAAGGTATCTGGAAGTTGTAGCAAGGTGCCCAGAAAACACAGAAACCTATCACATAATAAAGTTTTGAGCAGGATCAGCGTATAATGGTAACCTTCCTTGGAAATCAGTCATGTATAAATGAGTGCCATGTTGTGCAGGGGTGGCAAGCTACTGTCCACAATTCCAGCTGCACTGAGGCTGCATTGATGAGAGAACAGAGAATTGCTGCATCTACTGGAGAGGAAGGAGGCACAAAGAGGTTCCTAAGTTATGAATTCCCATCTTTCTAAAACTAAACTTCCTAACCCTGAGCCTATTCCTGTGGCATCTTAAGCAACCTCACCTCAGCAATGCTGAATATTTGGGCATTGATTCTGACAGCTATTCTGCAGGTAACGTGTATGCACACCAGTGTGGATTCTTGTGTGCACATGGCTTTGTCCCTCATGAGCCAGAACTTGGCACATACTGGCCTGTAATATACTCTTGTAATACCCTCTTGGCTGCATCCCAAAAGGAAGGATGGAGTGACACTCAGACCATAACGGGATTGCGCAGTAGGGGAGAATGACCTGCCTTCTACCAAGCAGGGTAAGCAGTGCCCTTTGGCATGTGTGAAGGTGTGTACTGACACAATCCCAGAGCCCCATCAGTCTGCCTCTCTGTACAACATCATCATGAACTGGCTGGAATGAAATAAGCCTTTCCCTGAAGGACAGAATGCTCCAGACAACCAAGGGATGTGCCTGGAAACCCTTTACTGGTATGTACCTCTTATTTAGTTTGCTTTGTTCCCTGCAGTGTGCCTTTCAAAGTGAAGAGACATCAGTGACTTAAGGCTACAAATCTGCTTAGAGGAGGGGAAGGAGGTTAGTGGAGACAGGAGGGCTTCTGAATGAGCAGTGTAAATTGCAAATTGTTCTCTCCAATCAGACACCTTCCTTCAGAAACCTCAGACAAAAAAAACCCTAGTCGAACATAAAACCATGCTTGGCACCTAGGACTTGGTGATGCAGAGCTGACAAGGCCACTTTTATTTAGCTGGAGAGGAAATGTGAGAGGTAGTGCTATGTGCAAGTTAAACCCTTTGATCCTGACATCAATCTCTTAATTAGGAAGCTGTCAGGAAGAGGCAGTTTTGTTAACTCATGCCTATCCGGGCAGACCCATTGCTCTGAACAACAGCAGGATTAAAGTCACCAGGG
The DNA here is from genome assembly GCF_963264785.1 of Psittacula echo. NCBI lineage: Eukaryota > Metazoa > Chordata > Aves > Psittaciformes > Psittacidae > Psittacula > Psittacula echo. The sequence goes on along the minus strand of NC_137740.1, from coordinate 61,170,217 downwards.
ATTATCAAATTTTCATTAGTTGTCTTTCTCAGTGCATTATCCATCAGCACAGACCACAGGACAAATTACCCCTAATTACAGCTACAAATGTGTCTGTGCCCTGCACAGTCCCTCACCAAACCTTGTCTTCAGTGGTAAACTGCTTTGCTGACTCCTGCAAGCTCCTGTTGTTCCTGTTAACACAACTCAGTGACTTCCCAAACCTAGGCTACCCCTCTTCCTTGACAGGCACTTCTGTAAAGAAGCCCTTAGCAAGCTGCCTCCTCATGTCTCATTAGGTACCTGTGCTTTACAAAGCATCTATGCTGCTCCTGCTTGGAATATCAAGCCTCTACTCCTTCAGCTGATGTTTTCTGGCTCTTGAGTATGTCTAGACTTAACTGTGGAAATCCATCTCCCTTCAAATACGTTATTTCAGCCATACGACGAGTTGTGCTTTTCTTTCAGACTACTTTGAGTTCTGAATGTTTCCATCTCATACAATTCATGTATGTACTAGGACAGGAATACTGTACTTCTCTCTGAAATAGAACCCCCACAACACCTTGGTCATAAGTGCTAAAATGTCCGTATTTTCAAAATGAGATTTTCTACCCCAAAACACGCTCCATTTGGAACTTCAGCATGTCTGTTTCACCTGCTGAAGAAACATGCATAGCCCTTTTTTCCCTGCAGTCTCATTACACAAAAAACTCTGGGTTTAGATATCTGCCTTGATAATATAAAAGTGTGCACTTTGATTTATTTGCCAGTATTTGACCTTCATCTAATAAGATCAGTACGTGAAACTTTGTTAATCCCACACAACATACAGACTTCTAAAAACTCTTGTATCAGAAACAAGTTTGCTAAAGAATTACTTTGAGGCAAAACCCTTGAGTAAGAATGATTTGCACAGATAGAAACATTAAGAAAGCTCTGTTCTCTGCCTTGTGATTTTTTGCCTCCCTCTGAAAGTCTCCAAGCCCTGAAGGGCCTATGCTGTATTTCTGCATCTGTATCCTCACTTCTGCTGTAAAACTTAACAAAACCCTCAGGTAAGGAGGCTAATATTAAAACACATCTATGTAATGTGGGTAAACACGCATTACCCCCAGCTATTAATTGCCATGACTTACCTCTGATTCGGATGTGGAACCGCAGCAGGAGGCCCAGGAATCTGTCTCCTACATGGAGGCTTTTTGTTGTCTTTGTCATCATACAGCTACAGCAGCTACACTGAACCTAGTAAACGAGAAAACAAGAGTTAAGGTATGAAGCAGACTAGCACGTGTTCACAATTGTTGCACGTTTTCATTTGCATGTTGACTAAAGGGCATACAGAGTAGTGCAGAGTGAGGCAAGCCGCCTATTGCGTGCAGTGCCCTGGAGGAAGGTTATACTGTGACTTAAGGTAGATGGAAAAGATCCACTCCTTGTAGTCTGGGCTCACTGTTAGGAGTGCCTGACTCCTGGGTCCTTGCTCTGGCCAGAGAAACCCTGTATCTGCCTCTACAGATATGCTACACTTCTGTTTCTTTCCTATACATCACATGCAGTTCTGGAATTTAGTAGGATATGTGAGGACACAGGATTACTGAGAGTACAGGTGAAGTAACCAGAAAGAGGGAAGCTTTTTGTCGTCCCATCCTAAGTTGGAAAGAGAGAAGTGGTCAGATAGGGTGTTAACACGCACCTAGATGCGGGAACGGAGGGACTAAGTGTTTGTTGGGAGATAAATTAATGACAACAAATCCAGGAAGTTTATATGTGTGTGTATATATCAATTTGAGTGTCATGAGTTCATTTTGTTTGAGGTCTACGTACTGTGAAACACAGAACACCCTGTACATACACTGATGGGCATTTTCTTGCAGAAAGAGCTGTGCAGAACCAAGGGGAGAGATGAGAGACGAGGGCCTGATTTTCCTCTTATCTAACAGGGTGGCTCCGAGAGAACCTGAGGGAAGTCAGTGGTGTTGGAGCAGCGTAAACCAGATGCTAAAGGGTTTTCTTCTGGAAGTGCTTTCCAGAAGTCTGAAAGAATTCAGGCACAGTGGAGAGACTGAAGTTTAAGGTTCACTCAGGCAAGAATCGGCCTCCCTACTTACTGGAATGCCTGACTTGGAAATGACGTATGCTGAACTGGGAGCAAAGTCCTGTAATAAATAACCATGGTTCAGTCATTTCCTCCCTTGTGTGGCAGAGAACTGGTAGTTGGCGAGGGATCCCTTAATGGCACCAGTACCAGTTTCACCTTCCTTTTCCTTCGTACGCTGGTGCTTATGAAAAACAGAGAACTAAGCTGCAGAAAGCAGACAGTGAAGATTTCTTCTGGAGAGGTAATTTCCCATCCTGTGGGGTGCAATTTAGTTTACAGGGCTGCATTGCTTTGGAAAGAAAAGCAACAGAGAGAGCCAGGCGTTGTCCGAAAGCGGCCATTCAAGCAGGTTGGGGGGTGGCCACTTATGGCTTAACTGGGAATAAGCATTTTAAATGTTGAAACTGTGTATCCTGGGACTGTGTGGGATCTCCTCCATACATGTCCATTCTTGGCTACTATCAGAGACTGGCTCTGGAGCTAGTTATGCCTTTGATGCCACACAATATGGCTGTGCTTCGTGTCTGCATGTACCACTCCATCTTTGTTCTGGGTGACATTTCTGCTCTGTTCCTGTATTCTGGTTTCTGGCACAGGTGGAAAAGTATCTATCAGTTGTGAGTCACTGAGGCTGACCACTGTCATCTTTGGCCTATTTTTGCTAAGTACCATGCTTCTGTACCACCCTACATCACTCATAGTAACAGGGCATCGCATTGTTGAAGTTAATATGCAGATCTGGTTCCTGAGTCCTGAATAAGAACATGAGGGTGTCACCGTAAGGATAGCTGCTTATCAAAGACAAAAGTTCCTTCTTGACACAGTGTTAAAAAGAGAAAACAACAGAAAAAACCCAAGCAGCCAGAAAGAACACATCCGCGTTGCTTTGATAAATATTGGTAGGTGATGTGCTTGAGAATTGTCTTAATTACAGATGAGCTCTGGATGTTGACTTAGTCTCACAAGGAAAATCAATTCTTACTGTAGTCAGCAGGTGTTGTGCTGGGGTCACAGCCTTTGCAGGTTCTCTGTGTGCCAGCTTTGGTTATTAAGGGTGACATTTCACTTCTTCTCTTGCAATTGGGTCACCCATGTGAAAATTACATTTGAAGTTCCTGCTTTAAAATGTGTGTCAGCATTGGACTTCTACACCAGCAGTCTGTCATCTCTAGAAGCTTCTATGTATTTTTCACTTTGGGATCACAATGCATTTTATCATTTTGATCATTTGTCATTTTCAGCATTCTCTTATGATAACTTTAAAGTGGTAAGTCATTCTGGGCTTGTTTAGAAACCCTGTTCAATCCATGCTACTGTATAGCCCTTTATAGCCACAAAAAGGGCACAAAGATCACGTAGCTTGTCAAGCACTTCCTACTTTCAGTTTTGCTACCCTAATAGCCCTCCTTACGGTTAAGACACTGGTATAACCCACAACAAGTGGCAGGATCTTGTATACAGGAGTATATTTGCTCCTTCTATTCAGTCTGAAGAAAAGCTTGGTTATGCACCAATCAATTTTAAATAAAACCATGGTTTATGGAAACATTACCTTTGTAAATAACGAAGGTATTTACTAATAGGTATTACGAAGACCTTACGAAGACCTTCGAAAGTAAGTGATAAAACAAGCCCTAATTCTCTCACTGAGATGTTTTAACATTGAAAGCTGTTAAAACAAGAGGGAAAAACCAATACTAACCCTGAACTGCACCTTGATTTTTTAATGATAATCTTCATTTTTCAAGAGCATGGGTTTCCAAAAAAGAAAGTGGCAACTTGAAACACTTCTGACAACTTAGTTGCAAAGTTCTAAACCTCAGAAACTCCTATAACTCCACCATAAAATGAAGAGAAATCATCAAATTATTTATATTATTCAATCCGAAAAGTAATGAAATCTGAGTATCTCTCAAAATGTATACCATGCATATTACACAGAATTGTAAATAGCTACCAAACATTTCCAACCTAAGATTTTAAACCTTGATACATGATAGAAGAAGTCTTAAGGACATCATTGAAATTACTGATGATTATTATTGGGAACTACCCAGTACGAAAATGTGTGCAGTGACCTCTTCAAGGTTGAAAGCATCTCCAGTGCTGCAGGTTCTTCCCTTTGTGTAGACCATTTCATTGTTTCTGCATTGGGTGTAGTTTATGATGATCTCTTCTGCTTTAACAAAATCTATACACATAATTATTTTAAGGCATTTTGCTATTATTATTTACAAGGAGACATCTCAAGGAAACCCCAACTGTCTGTTCTAATCCAAACCTGAGCCCTTTTCTGGCATAATGTTATGTTCTTCTTGGCACTGCAGGTTACGTACAGTGAGCTGAAACATAATGGTGGTTTTCAGAAAGGTAAGTCCTATTCTTTGCTGTGATTTACTAATTAGCCTGAGGCCCACAGAGAAGAAAATCATGGTTCAACTCATATATAAAATAACCCAGTATCAAAGAGGTATCAAATAATATCAATCAAGACTAGAGCTGAAGAGGTGTCTTGCCTAGCCTGGCTGTATTCATGCTGAGCTGGTGACCTCTGTCACAAGGTGTGGCACTGAAAGTGCACACACCTTGGAGTTTTATTCAACGCCAAGCGAGAGCTGTTAGTCTGTACTATTCCTTGTGGCATAACAGTTCTTCTTCTTGTGCAGTGTTTATAGATGCTTTACACTAGAGTTGTTTGGTTTTAAATGTAAGCCCATAAAGTATTTTGAGAGGAAAAAGAAATATTATTTCAGTAAAACCCTTGAAACTTTGACAGTAAATGCTACAGTAGGTAACTGAAGTTGTATACAAGACGACACTCAGCTAGAAAGCCACTTCATACCTATTGAAGATCAGCTTTGTTCAGTTGTCATTCCAGGCATTACAGTAAAGCTCTCTGTTTGAAGATGTATTAGTGCCTGGAGCAAGAAGAGGTACTCCTGGGGGCTTGGAGTTGAGGCGTATAACAGGGACAATAGTGCAGCAACACAAAGGTGCTGCTTATTCCTAGGAAAGGGCAGCAGTAGCTCACACCTTCCTCAGGGACAGCAGGGCAGTTACTGGTAGCTTGCTCTGTAGAGAGGCAGGATGTTGCCTCTACGAATGTGAAGAGAGGAGAGGGGCTGAATAAAGAATGTGTTGGGTTTTTTCCAAAGAAAGATCATGGAAGCACCCACATTTGTAAGGGATTTCAGCTGTATCTAAAAACTCTTGCAACAGAGCCCTCTACATTTTCAGGCACCTAGTCTGTACATGTTTGTTTTTCCTGATAATGTCTATGTTTCCAAGCATCCCTTCTGAAAGAACACCATAGCTAATATGAGGCTGCCAAGACACTTCAGCAGCATTCACTGTGCCTCCTGCCAACCTCTGGGAGGTACTGGAGCTGAGTACCTGCTGTCCTTGTAAAATGTGTTGCCTCATTTCCTCTTGTGAGACAGCTGGGTTTGGTTTGATGACTTCTCCAAAGTCATGTTCCAGGTCAGCTATGGAGCTGGGAGTAGAACTCAGAGGTCCCAGACTGCACTGCCTGGGAGCAGCAAGAACTTACTCACTTAAACACTGCTAAAGGAATCAAAGCACTAAAAAATCAAGACCAAGAGCCTGTGAGCTATATGGCATCAAGTAGATCACTGTGTTGATGATTGCTTTTCTTCTCACCAGGGTGATCATGTGTGGCTGGACACTCAACCGAGCAGTGAATTCAATGTCCCTATCGGGGCAGTTGTGAAGGACTCTGACTCAGGACGGATTTTGCTGGAGGATGATGAAGGCAAGGTGAGCTACTCTGTAAATTTCTGTAAAAGATGAACATTTAAAACATGAAATTCTTTGAGTATGTTTATTATAAATTTAGTATAACTGTACTAAAACTTTAAATGTACAAAGTACTTTGCAAGTACAAAGTACAGAAAAATGGCCATATTTCCATCTAGCCAAACGATCTGACTTTGGGAAAGTCTGGTAGGATGTACTGAAAGAAAGGATATAAAATTAGGGCAAGCATAGGGTGATACCCTAGTATCCCCAGGTCCCAGTACTGTGATGATTTAGAGCTTCCTGAGCTAGAGGTTATATCTATGTAGTTATAAAAAAAAAATGGACAGGCTCCATTTGGGTGAAAGAACACCTACTCTTAGGTGAAAGAACGACTCTTAGGAGCTTTAGGTGAAATCGTGATCCCACTAAAGTCAGTTGGGGTTTCGTCTGCCTACCTCTTGCAATGTTGTGGCTCTAATGACCTGATAGAGCTGCACCCTGAGCAGTGCGAAATGTGGTGATGTCCAGAGCCCACTTGAACGGCTTCATCCAGTGAATGTACCAGTCATGTGGTCCTGGACAGCAGCAGCTGTTTTTCAGATTATTGTTTGGCCATGGATTATACTGAAGCTTTATGGTTCTCCTTTGTTTGCTTCTGAGCAACAGCATAACGCATTAAAGCACGTGTCTTGCCTTGTTCAGGAACACTGGATCACGGCTCGGAACATGCACATGGTGCGCCTTATGCACCCCTCCTCTGTCCAGGGGGTGGAAGACATGATCCGCCTTGGGGACCTCCATGAAGCAGGCATAGTGCACAACCTCCTCATCCGCCACCAGGAACACAAAATCTATGTGAGTGCCAAGGCCACCAGGCAGAGTACTTTCAGGAACAGCCTCTGCTACACATTTACCTGAGCAGCCTGTAAGCCTTTCATACATGGGGCCCTCTGCTTCCTTTACAGATAGAGGGTGCCAAGGAGACACAACATAGTTTTTGTCTTATTTCATTCAAGAACTTTGGCTGGGAAGAAGAGAGCTAATAGCAGTCTCTGAAATCACACATATGTGTAGGTAGTGGCGCTGCTTACTTTCTCGTAGAGTGATCATTTTCACCAGTGACTGATAGCTAAATCCAGCCCATGTTATGCCTTATTGCTGCTATTAACCTCAGCTGTGACTCAGGATCAATCTCAGTAGTACACAGTGACATGATTTGGATGTCCTCCAGTCCAAGTCAATGTTCACTTGATTCTGATGTAATAAAATAGATAAAGAATAAATCTGGATATTTAGGATCCCTGGTTTCATTTGTTGTCCATGACGGGTTTTATCTGTGACTGAGCAATTTGGCATTTTTAGTTTCTTTGTTCCTTTGTTCCCTGTTTCTAATATGATAATAATATTCAGGTTTTTCCATGCTTTGCTTCCGATGCTGTTGTTTATAAATGTTACTAAATGACTGTACGAATGATGCAAACCATAACTTTGCCCATTAGCGAAGTTCAGCTACCTCTGCACTAGAACACAAAAGCAGCTTAACAAAACACTACAAAACAGCTTATGATAACCCACAAAAAATCCCAGGTCAAACCGAACTTTATCATGCTTTAGCTTGAGACAGTAAACTAAGCTGTGATTTGGCAAGGAGATTATAGGTAGGATTCTTTCTTTTACGAAAACTTCCATATTCTGGGATATTTAAAGGCAGTTTATACTGAGGAATCAGGTTCTCAGCTTCACCTAAGTGCTGCTATGGATCTCCTAGGATTCCCTTCTGCCTCTGTTTAGACTTATACTGCAAGTGGCTTTGGTTGTATTCTTATTTGCAGGTTTGCTGCCGAAGGTAAAACTCATAACTGTTTTCCAGACCTACACAGGATCCATCTTGGTAGCAGTGAATCCATACCAGCTTCTGCCGCTCTACACAGTCGACCAGATCAGACTGTACTGTAACAAGAGGATTGGAGAGCTACCACCTCATGTCTTTGCCATTGCAGACAACTGTTACTTCAATATGAAGAGGAATAAGAGAGACCAGTGCTGTGTCATCAGGTGACTGGACTTAGAGAGGATGAGTAGCAGAAACCAAGTCTGACATGTTCAGGGGGCATCTTTGTGGACGTAGGAGACCTTCTAAAGGGAAGGGCACAGATAGGACTAGAGACAACAGGAAGGAAATGCTTTCTCCCCTTCATTTTCAGTTAGGGCTGCAGAAGGTAGAACACAAGCAAGGGATTTCTGAAGTCCATTGTTTTCCCTCAGAATTTTTGAATGTGTATATACATTCTGCACATGGTCACTACATATGGAAACATAAAATACGAGCCTGTGTGATGTCAGGCTATCTTTCACCTTGGGGACATGATGCTTGTGTCACATGTGTTTTCTGAGAACAGAGATTTCCTGCAGAGAAACAACCTCTGCTAACCTGAAGATAGAGCAAAACTTTCTTCATTCTGTGAAGACAAAACACGTATCCACTTTCTGTTAACCATCAGTGTGAAGAACCAGATAATCTCGTTGTAATAATACCTGATTATAGCTGAGGCAACTCAGTTGATGTGCTAAAACCAGTGCTGAAAATCTGGCAATGCCTTAAAGGTGAAAAGCAAGTGGTCATTTAATTTGCACTGGTACGGAATGTCCTCTGTGGATTTGCTTGGTTTTAATTAATGGGAGAATTTAGTCCTCAGCCCAAGTTTAAAAAACACCTTAAATTTTAGCAGATAAGATAATGAAAGACTAAATTCTCCAGCCTTCCATGAAAGACACTGATCTGCCCTTAACAGGGTAAATCTAAGTAAGCTTTATTTTACTTTCAATTTGGTCTGCCATTTTGCCACCCTAGCCAAAAGAAGAAAGGGAACCTTCAATGATTTTGTTTCTTACTGCAGTGGAGAATCTGGAGCTGGGAAGACTGAAAGCACAAAGCTAATACTGCAGTTTTTGGCAGCGATCAGTGGCCAGCATTCCTGGATAGAGCAGCAAGTCCTAGAGGCCAACCCCATTCTGGAAGGTATGCTCTTTAGCCAACATGCCTGACTTACCACCTTTACCTCAGGATTTTGTATCAGGATAAAAAAAATCAGAAACAGATCTTTAAACAGATGCTAAAATCCTGAAACACTGGTGATGCATGGTAGAAGTTCTCTATACTCTTCTGCCATGTCCTCATGAAGTCCACAGCAGCTCCCACGAGGTAAGCTGGAACTGCTGGGAGCAGAAGGGTCCCTGGGAATGCAGAGCCCAAGGTAAAGACCCCTGGTTTAGCATTTACACTAGATAGCAGTGGCAAAGTGACTGGCCAAGCATGGATGTATCTATAGGAGAAGCTCCTGACACACATATCTTTCTCTGTAGAAGGATCAAATAAGTTCCCAGGACGTCCTTCTGGAGGTCTTTAGACCTGCCCTGCTCTCTTGGCTGGCTGCGTTTGGAGCATTTGAATATGTCTTTTAGAACACTGTTATCTGGATGCACAGTATGCCTGCTTCTCTCTTTAGAAGGCAGCCTGAGACCAGATATTCTGCAGTGCTTGTCAGCACTGTCATTTCAAACACAAATGTGTAAAATGCTAGCAGAAAAAAGTAGGGCATAAAAAATAGACTTGATGTGCATTAACTGCAGTAATCCAGATACTATCTCTGTCCCCTGCCCATCAGCTTTTGGAAATGCCAAGACAATTCGAAATGACAATTCAAGCCGCTTTGGGAAATACATTGATATTCACTTCAACCAAAATGGTGTGATAGAAGGAGCCCGGATAGAACAGTTCCTTCTGGAGAAGTCCAGGGTTTGCCGGCAGGTAAGGGTTAGGGCAGGTGTACATTCTGCCTGCTCATTTCAAGCTTACACTGACAAGGCTGACCATTGGCCTATTTCTTTCTCTTAGGCTCCAGAGGAGAGAAATTACCACATCTTCTACTGCATGCTAATGGGGATGAATACAGAGCAAAAAAAGATGCTAAATCTGGGCACTGCTTCAGAGTACACTTATCTCACTATGGTAATAGTCTCTGCTTTCTTCTCCTTATCTCTCAGCCATTTTCTTCTCCCAGAGCTGCAGATGGGTATTTACCGAGCATGAACAGTCCTTTCCTCTAAGTACCAGAAGCAGTAATGCTAAAAGTGTGAGCCTCTGTTTCAGAGATCTAATTTAATGCCCACCAGCGAGAGACAGCTTGTGGCAGTTCAAAGGCTACTATCAAAGTCAGACTTATGAAACATAAAGGGCATCTTAAAGCAGGTGTGGAATATTCCCCACTTTCACAGGCAAGATGAATGCAAGGGATCTTATGCCAGGAAGAATACTAGTAGGTATGTATACCTTAGGGGAAAATGATCAAGCAGAATCAGTGCCAAGAATCCTAGTCCTTATACCTTATAAATCTTACACACATAATGCAGGAAGCTTGCATTCATTAGCTGATGCTAATGTCCCTGTGTCTGGGTTTATGTTGCCATAGTGGCAGCAGTGGGATGTTCATAGGTGAGAGTTTTTAAAACAGCTAATTGGTTTAGAGCATGAAAGCCATGGTGCAAATGCTGTTCTTTAGCATGTGCAGATACCTCATATTACCTACATCAGCTGGTTTGGTTTGACCTGTTCTACAGCCATGAAAAAAAATGGGGCTGAGTCCTGCCTTTTCTGAAGTTAATGGAAGGTAGGCATCTAGTTTGAGAGGAAATAAATTAAAATAGGACTATGAAGCTGTTTCTGTAGTCTCAAAAGCAAACCCATTGAAGTTGCTGGAAATTTTTATACAAACGCATTTTCAAAATAGCAGTGATCTTGCAGCAAGAGCTGATGATTGCAATTCACACATTAGCCATTCCATTAAAAGATCTGAAGTTTCCTCATCAGTATTATACAGAGACAGGAGGATTAGATTAAAGGAGAACATATCTGTGCTTTTGCATGCTGTAAACTTTTTTTGCATGCTGTAAACTGAAATGTCTAGGAATACCTCACTTTTGTAATCATCACAATATACTGTCAGAAATAGTAGGGATAAAAAAAGGCATTTTCCCCATCTCCCTCAGGGCTGAAAATAGTTTCTCTCAGAAGCAGCATCCTAGGACCCACTTTGCAAGCCTTGTTGAAGGTTCTATTGATGATGCTTTAGATGCTTCCATCTGCCTTCCACTAGAACCTAACATCCTAATTTTGAGATTTGCCTTCTAGTACTGTTCCAATCCTACTTGCTTTGATTTGGAATTATGGCTCTTAATTGTCCACTGACAAGGCAGAAAAGGAAACTGAAGAGACATGGCCATGCAAGTGTATGTGACCTTATTGAAGTTTCCTTCTTTACTCCAGAGCATACAGAAAAGCATACAGAATATCTACATAGGTTTTTATCTTGCATCCTGTGGAAAGTGGCTCACAGCGTATCCACATTGTGTACAAGGGTTTGTCAGCCTGCAGGTCCTTTCTCCCTTGTATGGGTGCCAGGAGAATTTTCCTTACCTGTAGGTGTGGTGTCTTGCAGGGCAACTGCACATTCTGTGACGGCCGGAATGATGCAAAGGATTATGCCCACATCCGCTCGGCTATGAAGATCCTCACGTTCTCAGATTCTGAGCACTGGGACATCAGCAAGCTGTTGGCTGCAATCCTGCACCTAGGAAATGTAGAGTTCGAAGGTAAACTCACCACTGTCTGTGCTTGGTCCTTCTATGGTAAAAAGGCTGAACAGTGCTGCCTTCTTTCATTTGTACAGATTAGGTTACGTGTTATCGTGGTTTAAACCCAGACAGTAACTCAGAACCACGCAGCTGCTCGCTCGCTCACCCCTGCTCTGGGCAGGATGGAGAGGAGAATTGAAAGCATGTAAACCCCATGGGCTAGGAGCAGTCCAATAATTAAAGTACAATATAAAACTACTACAACTATTACTAATAATAATGAAAAGGGAAGTAACAAGAGGAAAGAATATAAAACTAAAAAGGGAAGGGGAAAAAACCCAACAATAAACACAAATGGTGCACAATACAATTGCTCACCACCCTCCAACCGATGCCCAGCCTGCCCCAAGCAGCGGTCTGGGCCTTTGAGGTGACTCCCCCAGTTTCTGTACTGGGCATGATGTGCTGTGGTATGGAATACCCCTTTGGCTAGTTTGGGTCAGATGTCCTGTCTGAAGGTGTCCTCCTCACTGGCAGAGCATGAGACTGAAGTCCTTGATTGGAGTAAGCATTACCTAGCAACAACTAAAAACATTGGTGTGTTACCAGCACTGTTCTCAGGCTAAAGCCCAAACACAGCACTGCACCAGCTACTAGGAAGGAGAAAAATAACTGTTAGAGCTGAACTCAGGACACATGTGCTGCTTTTCCCTGGGTGAACAGGTGAACAGGGTTGGAAGGGCAGGCAGATAAGCACAAGGAAGTTCTGATTTGTAACTCCACTGCCTAGTGTTTTGAAAGACGTCATCTTATTTTGTCATGTTATCAGGTTTCCATGGTTATAAACAGGCTCTTATCTATTCAATTCAGTTCAATTCAATTCTATTCAATTCAGTTTTCAAACTGAAACAACAGATAATATAGTGCCATGTTACATTTGCTGGTTGTTGTGCTACGCAAGCCAGAGGACACAGGAGCAGCTGAGAGATGTTTGCTGTGGAGATGACAGCAGTCATTCTGGCTAAGTCTGGTGGACACTCATCTGCATAAGCGTATTTCTAGTATGGCACAGGCACAATGTGAGACACCCACCAGCAGGATGCCAGAAGCTGTCACATTAAAGAAAAGGATGTCTTCTTACCCTGTGACACAGGGGGCCCAATACAGAGTAGCCAGCTGGATTCTTTGGAGTAATGCTGGTTGCTAAAATAAAGGATTTCCCTTATTCCTCTTCATTGTCTAAATTTCCCACAAGCCAGATACATGGAAAAAAAATATTTTCAGAAGTCAGATGCCACTTCCCTAGATCTCCAATACCTGCTATTTAAAATTAATAACCTCTCAGTTTTGCTGCTTTTTTGGTCTGCCTGATGTTCTGGAATTGTGAGGGCCCTACACATCCCAAGATACCTGCGTGAAATCAGGACCTCCCTTAGTAAAAGCATCAAACCTGGGAGTTTCAAAAGAGAACTTACTGCCTTGCAACATCCCCAGAGCTACAGGGTTGCAGCAATTCAGCCCAGAAAGCCAACCTTATCCTGGGCTGCATCAAGAGGAGCGTGACCAGCAGGTCGAAGGAGGTGATCCTGCCCCTCTACTCTGCTCTCATGAGACCTCACTTGGAGCATTGTGTGCAGTTCTGGTGTCCTCAATATAAAAAGGACATGGAACTGTTGGAACAAGTCCAGAGGAGGGCCACGAGGATGATCAGGGGACTGGAGCACCTCCCGTATGGAGACAGGCTGAGAAAGTTGGGGCTGCTCAGCCTGGAGAAGAGAAGGCTGCGTGGAGACCTCAGAGCAGCCTTCCAGTATCTGAAGGGGGCCTACAAGGATGCTGGGGAGGGACTCTTCATTAGGGACTGTAGTGACAGGACAAGGGGTAACGGGTTCAAACTTAAACAGGGGAAGTTTAGATTGGATATAAGGAAGAAATTCTTTACTGTAAGGGTGGTGAGGCACTGGAATGGGTTGGCCAGGGAGGTTGTGAATGCTCCATCCTTGGCGGTGTTCAAGACCAGGTTGGACAGAGCCTTGGGTGCCATGGTTTAGTGTGAGGTGTCCCTGCCCATGGCAGGGGGGTTGGAACTTGATGATCTTAAGGTCCTTTCCAACCCTAACTATTCTATGGTTCTATGATTCTAATTCATCTGCAATGACAGCACAGACCCTCACCATAGCAGAAATTATTCACCCTGAGTTTGACTGTTTCCTCATTATAGCGGCTGTGTACGACAACTTGGACTGCTCTGATGTGATGGATTCACCACACTTTTCAATCGCAACCAAACTGCTTGAGGTAATAGACTCTCATCTTCTCCTACTAGTTCTCTCCTTCACCCTTGTTCCCTGAGCATAGCAACACAGCAAAACTCTGTGGAGTATATATGGATGCACATACAATGGGTATGTCCCCTTCTTCCTGCTGATACTCAAGTGGTGCTTGTTGCAGATGTCTCTCTGAGCTAGGAGATGTTTAACTGGGACAGCAGACCACCGGTGAATGCTGCTGGGCAGGCAGTTTGTCATGGCCCTCTCCCTCCTGAGACAGGCTTTACTGGATCTCCTTTATCCACCTGGAATGACCAGGTTGCCATGACTGTTCCTCCAGGTGGACTCCAGTGAACTCCAGAACAGCCTCACAAACCTCTCCATCATTGTTCGAGGAGAAAGTGTGTCCAGGCCTCTAAACATTGTTCAAGCTGCAGATGGGAGGGATGCCTTTGTGAAGGTACTGGTGCTTAAATCTTCCCTGTTTAAAGCCCAGGGATGCTGTCAGAGCTGTGTCTTACTCCTTGAGGAGCCTTATGTGGCAAACATTCACCCAGAAGGCTCTGGTCCCTCACAGGTTTCAGGCATAGTTTGACAGCATTGTAGCAGCACAGTATCAAGCAGTAAGTTATGTCCAAAGACTGGAATGATGGGCTCTAATTCCTCCTTAATTTTTCTCTCAGGGTATATATGGACGTATTTTCCTGTGGATAGTGAACAAGATCAACTCAGCCATTTTCAACCCAACTTCTCAGAAGGCTAAAGACAGTCGTCACTCCATTGGGCTGCTGGACATTTTTGGGTTTGAAAACTTCAGCAACAACAGGTAAGAGGTTCTGGCTTCATTTCCACCGGAAAGCTGAAAAGCAGCTGATGTGAATGGAAAGAATGAAAAAGCCAGACACATGCTCAGGATTATAATCCTGATTCTCAGGAAAGCAATGAAATTTCCATCACTGAATTTTCACAATAATGATCATGCACTGGCTCTATTTTTCTTCAGTCTTGGTCATATTTCTGCCTCCTCCCACAACCATTTTGGTGTAGTCATTGCACATGCCTGTTCCAAAACCTCAGGAATTTTCTCAGAGGAAAAGGCTATGAGCAGGCAGCCGCTACGTGAGGATGTAGCATGTCCCCATGTCTCTATACTTTCTTGTTCCACTGAATTTTTACAATGTCTCTTGGGATGCATTTAGCATATAGTACAAAAGAGGCCATGTTGTGTTTCCCATTTCAGCTCGTGCTTCCATCTTGCTTAATGTTCTCCTGTCCCTTTTTTGGGGCTGCTTCATTTCTCTACTTTTAAGGACATGTTTACAAAATACTGAGTCAGTATACCCATTGTCCCATTGCTACCTGTCCTGCTGGTGGATTCAGTCCCAAAGCATCAGTTCTGTTTGTTCTTCTCCACGGCGGCAGCAATTCTCTCAGTTGTATTACCACGTCATCAGTTCTCCACAAACCATCAGCACATATTCTGCATTCTTTCTCAATCAGTTTCAACTGATGCATCTTGCTTGATTTCAACAAGATAATATTCCTCACTGACTTGTGGAACATGGTCAAGGATCTGTTCAGCTCATCTTAGGGTCATAGAATAGTTAGGGTTGGAAAGGACCTTAAGATCATCTAGTTCCAACCCCCCTGCCATCGGCAGGGACACCTCACACTAAACCATGCCAGCCAAGTCTTCTCTCCTATTATATTATGTTATTCCCAATGGCTGCAGTCCACATGTGGCCTCACTGTGGTGAGCACTGCACAAGCATATACAGTGTGCCACAGCAATTACCAGGTAATGAAACTCAGGGGCAGCATAAAGGAGTAATTAACAAAAGAAGCAGTAGTGCCAGTGCAAGAGAAAACACGCCACACACTCAGTTAAGCTATTTTCACACTTGTATGTTCCCTTTTATCTCTAGAGTTTCTTGAAACACATACAAGATCTTCCCTTGCTTATTCAGCAATACTCAATCATCAGTTGTCTTATTTCTGGTTATCTTCATCACAGCAGAAGATGCATTCCTTATATTGCCAAGAATGGCAACATGCATTGATGGTGATCATTAACACTGTGGAATATAGCAGTAGTATATCTGGATATGCATTTAATAGAGATAATTAATAAATAAATACCATAAATCAGTGCAGCACTGGCCAAGGATGACTGTGGGTTCCCATCTTGTCCCCCAAAAGCTTTGAGCAGCTCTGCATTAACATTGCCAATGAGCACCTTCAGCAGTTCTTCGTGCACCATGTCTTCAAGCTGGAACAAGAGGAATACCATGCAGAGAACATTACCTGGAGTAACATTGACTTCACTGATAACCGCCAGGCTTTGGAAGTCATCGCACTCAAGCCTATGAATATCATCTCCCTCATTGATGAAGAGAGCAAGTTCCCAAAGGTAAATTTCTGGTTTCACTTGTCACGCCTGGCTTTGCACACAGCTCACAGGTAACACTTCACTTTGCACACAGAAAAGTGCAAAAATGGCTTTTGGATACATTAGGAGAGGCAATGTCTTCTCCTCACAGAGGTTCCTTTTAAATTAGCTCTCTATACCTCATACCTCACTGTTGAAACTCTTACAACTGTCCCAGCCAGGGAAGGAAGGATCCCTACTGCTATTTGTTTGCTGAGCATAGACCAATGTTGGGAGGGAATCTGCTTAATTGTCCTTTTTTGCCTGTATTTGTTTCTAGGGCACAGATGCCACAATGCTCGTAAAAATCAATTCCCACCATGGCAAAAGTAAAGTCTACATCCCACCTAAGAGTGTTCATGACACCAAGTTTGGCATCAACCACTTTGCTGGGGTCGTATTTTACGAATCAAAAGGTGAGCCTATCTCTGCTGGATACGGAGGGTGAAGAGAAGGGCATGAACTGGATGTAGTTCACTCCAGGGTAGCATTGATCTGAAGTCAGATCAGGAGGTCAGGAGGATTACACTAAACTAATCTGCAAGTTACTGTAAATGAAGTGGATTTTAACTAGAGAGAGTGGCACTAGAGCCAGCAGGGTGCAGAGGTGACAAGCTGATTTTGTTTCCATCCTATAGACTTCCTGGAGAAGAATCGGGACACACTGAGTGCTAATGTAATGCAAGTGGTTCACTCCTCTAAAAACAAATTCCTGAGAGAGATTTTCCAGGTGGAAACGACCCCACCTAGTCTGGGACGTGGGACCATCCGGCATCTTGGAGCTGACCAGGCCTACAAGGTTGGCTTACTGGCGCTGGGCTGCAGAAATGATTTCTCCTCATTTATAAAGCTCTGAATGTTCTTGACCTCCTCTTTCTTTTGCACTGTCTCTGAAAATCCCCATCCCTTTCATTCAACTCATTCCTGCAAAGGAGTCTGCTGGAAAAGTCAGGGTCTGATCATGCTGTAAACAAGGGTAATGTCAGTCCCATCTCCCAGGACGGCATCCCTGGACATCTGTGTGGACACAAAAGAATGAGCTGTGCTACCTCCCTGCATGTTGTCATCAACTGAATGGGTCTGCTGTGTCTGCCTGGGCATCCATACTGCAGCCACATCTGCAGGAGGGGTGTAAATTAATAGGAGGAAACCAGTTCCAAGGTTCATTGGAATAGGACAAGTCACCAGGCAGAGATCCCTCTGCAAAGCCGGTCCCTGTCCAGAAGCCAGCAGCTAAACTGGTGCCATACTGCAGATGTGGCCAGTCTGCTGGGACCATAACACCAAGGGGTCTGACTGGAGAACTGGCAGGTTGGCCCTGGCCTTTTCTTTCTTGCAAAGGGCTGACAGCTAGTACAAAGGAGCAAAAGCTGTGCTGTCACAGATACTGTCTCCTGCTCCCAATGACAGCTGTAGACAGGCTCACTGCCCTGCTTACTGCTGCAACTTTAGCTCTCCTTCCTGGCCCAGAGACTTTGAGACAAAGTTCACAGAATCATCTGTGCCTTGTGGTGTAAGGAGCCTTGTCTCATGCATAGTGAAAATGAGGTTGTAAAGCACAGTGGACTGAAAACAGAATGGGGCAGAGTTCAAGTTCTCTGTCCTGCTGCAACTTTCACATTCCTTGGTTTCTGACCATTCAAGTATGCAGTGTTATCATTGTGTGAAGATACTTTTGCTTATAGTGTTTACATCTTCGAGTTTTGCTGTCAGAGTACAGAACAGTTGGCTTGCAATCTTACCTGTTATCTGTCTATCTCCTGGCACTGTTTTCTGATCCTGTCCTTTCTTCCTCAGTCTTTTTCCCAATGTGGCTTTCTGCTGTCCAGAACATCTGGCCATGGACAGGTAAACATCCTGGGGGGGAGCAGAATGTCAGAAGTGGTACAAGCAGCAACAGAGGCTTAGCATCTCTTACATGCATGAATACCTTCAGATCAAATATCTGCATTGCTCTAATTCTCTAATGGTTTTTGTCTCTACAAAGAAGGTTGTGTTTAGGGAAAAAACCAAACACAACAACAACTCATTTCCTTCCATTTAGAAAGTACAGTAGCATATCAAGAAAGGATATGCTAAATGTGGGCTACTGCCCATTTCAACATGCACAGAAGTTAGCAGAAACACCCCTATTAATTTCTAGGCCACCACTGGGAAGCCTAAGAAATAGGCTACAGAAAAGAACAGTGAATGAAGTGCCACAAAAAACTTTGCTGTGCTGAGGTCTCAGAGTCGCTGTCCTGACAGGCCAGGGGAGAAAAGTCACCACCATCTCAACCACAAATTCAGCTTTAACGTTACAGATGCGAGACCATGAGTGCACAGGCTCCAGGCTTTGCAGCCATCCCACTGGTTTACAAGGACAGCAGAAAGGCCTCTGAGATCTGAAAGTGCAAATTGCTTTTAACTCTTATACAGCTTAAACATTTATATGTGTTACCATAGCTACTTCAAACAGATGATTGCTAGCGCTAAGATGCATCCGAGCTGCTGTGAGACTTTCCAAAGAGCTGTTTACCAAAGGCATGACCGTTTAGTCGCCGGAGGGCAGCATTGCCCTGTAGTTAAGGCAGGAGGTGCGCACTTGAGCGTTAAAAAGCAGACTAAATGTAAGAGCCAGCAGGATGAGGAACCGTAAAGTGCAGCAAATGGAAGTGAGGGAAAGCACCGGGCTTTTAACTATTTACTTGTAAAAAAACCCAACCCAAACGAAACAAAGCGCAACCCAGCAAAGCCCCCCAACCAACCAACCAACCCAGCTGCATTGTGCTGTAATGATTAGCTGTAATTCATTAGATTAATGAATGTGCTTGTATGTAGAAGGCCAGTGAAGTGCTTTTGTTACTTGGAATCTGCACTGTTCTCACCTTAAGTTAATGTGCCCTTAAAACGTATTAGGAGGTAGAGGCTTAGGCCTACTGTGGTGATCAGTGTGAAAAAAGACATAGGTGGAGCTGTGCTTTCAGAAGAGCTGGGGAAGGCAGAAGCTAACTGCAGTCCAATGCAATCCCTCTAAGGTTACACTATTGCAACTGGGAGCAATAGTCAACCTGGGAGCAGTGAGACAAAGCATTTTATATGCAGCCATAAATAAGAGTAGCTCTTACCTTATCCTCCAGTAAAAGTTTTCCTTTTTACTGCTTACTGTAGTATCAGCAAGCAAGACAATACTAATCACTAAGGAATGAGCTGCTCTGGATCTTTAGCATTCCTAGTTAGCTACGCTCTGGCAGGAAAGCGCCTTGCCTGAAGGTTATTATTGCTTTGGGAGTAGCTGTTTCTCATCAAGCTTTCAGGCACACACCCGTGAATAATAGCTTGGCACCCAGGCCCTACACTAAATGCAACCTCGGCTGGAAGAGACAGGCCAATCTGAGCTCACATGGGTGGAATTTCTTCCACCACAGCTACCCCCACTGCTAGAACTTGGTGCCCAACAGGCGAAAGAGCTCAGCTGGCTTTCTGTGCAAAGCTAAACCCGAATTTGTAAGATGCACATGACCCATTTAGCTCCCATGTAGGTAAGTAATTCTTTTTTGGGCAGTTATGAGATCCTGTTACATTGTACAGAAACGCAGCGATTTATTACCTGGATCTAAGGGTGAATGATGTAGCAGTCAGCATGTTCTCACTCTTCAGGGTTTGGATACCACCAAACGGCTCTCAACTCTGGGAGGACAGTTCAAGCAATCCCTGGAAAAACTGATGAAAATCCTTGAGCAGTGCCAGCCTTACTTCATCCGCTGCATCAAGCCAAACGACTACAAGAAACCACTGGTAATGTTTTAACAACATGAGCTCTTTTCTTCAGTAAACTTTTCAATGAGAAGAAACTGTCAGTTGCTGTGCAGCACTCTGTATCTGTCCTTCAGCCACGAAGAGCTGCGGTACAGGCTATTACTGCAATAAAAAGAGCGGTAGGATATAGCAATCCTAACTTACAAAAACATCTCTAAGAAACATCATAGAGTAATAGATGGCAAAAATGCACGTGTGTATTCCTGAGAGGAGCTGTAGAAGCCTTTCCTGTAAAGATAAAGACAAAACTGGAGAGTTTCTAGTCCTTCAACAAGGGGACAAATGGAAAACACTAGGATGCAACAATGACTATATGATGAAATAACCTGAGAGAGAACAGGAGAGCTATTGGTGTTTAAAAGAGAGGTGGTGTGGCTTAATTTGACACTACAGGAGGAGTGAGTCTGCAATGAGGGGTTTTGGCTGCAACTCAGGAATTCATGACCCAGTTCTACACCAAAACCTTGCACGGTGTTGCTCAAGTGAGTTAATAATTTTTGAAGTACTGCACGTGGTTTAGCGAACCTATTTTTAATTTGCATTACAAGAAACTAGGAGCATGCATGCTGTGCTTTCAGTGTTAAGTGTCCTCTTTGTCTGCTTTCTCTTTCAGTTGTTCGACAGGCAGCTGTGTATCAAACAGCTGCGATATTCAGGGATGATGGAGACCATTCAGATCAGGAAAGCTGGCTTCCCAGTTCGCTACAGCTTTGAGGAGTTCTTTGACAGATACAGAGTTCTCCTGCCGTGGTCTCTTCGACAGCAGGTGTGTAAGCAAAAACTGGGTTTAGGGCTAATACAACTTTTCCTGAGGGATCTTGAGTCTTTCCTACAGTACAAGGTTCTTGGATTACTGCTGGCACAGTTGAGACAGCTCTCATCACATGAACTGTAGCTAAATACCTACATACTCACTTGGACCTTTGCTGAAACGGCAGAGGTGCTTTTAGGTCCAGCTATCCTTGACCTGCTCCACACGGACATCCCAGGCAGGGTGGCATCTCCATTGCCCTCAGATGTTTTTCTGTAATTGCACACTCTTCCTTGTACCTGAACTCCTGAATGTTTGGCCATGCATTCATGTTCCTCCTTTTCTTGCCCATTTGAGCCGAACCACTCTTGTTCATTATCCTGTCAGCCCAGAGGTCTGTAAGACCTCATCTGTTTCTGTTCTTTGCCCTTTGAAATGCAGGGCAATAGATACTTACATAGATACTGTGTTTCACACCCAAGCCCTAACATGATGATGCTTTTGCACATCAGCTGAAGAATGATGCTCGACAGAGCTCTATCAGCATCTCTGAAGCAGTGCTGGGCAAGCATGAAAGCTGGCAAGCTGGAAAGACCAAGATGTTCCTAAAAGTAAGTAAAAAGGACAGTTTATTGTCTCTTCTCCTGAAAAACTGGGTGCTTCACAGTAGAGCTTGACCTGCTTGTGCAAGAGTGGAGACTCAGCAGGCCTGAGTCAGAGTTTTATAAACTCCCTTGAATCTGAGGCTTGATCTTTGTTCCTGAAGGCTAAGTAATTTAATGGACATGGCTTAGTGTAGGAGAGGCTGGTCCTGTTCCTGTGCTACAGTACTGCAGCTGAAACAGCACAATGCAATGTATTGGTCTCTGCTCAGGCCTTGAGCATGAAAAAGAACTAGACACCAGCGCACTGCTGCAGGGGACCTCCTTGCCCATAGCATATCCCCAGGGGCAAAGACCATCTTACTGCAGGCAGATTCTCTACTTGTTTATGGCTATAGCCAGAGATGGTGTGGTCAGGTGGTGTGAACTCTTCCTACTGCAGTTCCATAAATGCATTTTAATCACAGCTTGCTTGATGATTTTGAGCCTCTTTCAGACAATGTGTCCAGTTTTCACAAGTCCTGGGGGTGTCCGCTTAACTGCCATATCCACACTTTCTTTTTAACAGGATCATCATGATACAGTATTGGAGCTTCGACGCCAAAATATACTCACAGATAAGGTTCTTCTTATCCAGAAGGTGATGAGAGGATTGAAGGACAGGTCAGTGATCTTACAGAAGGGAATTTGCTTTGGTTCGAAGCAGTAATCTTTGTTTAACACACTCTAAGAAGCATTTTTGAGTAAGAATCCGTATCTTCCACTAGCCCTAAATTCAGTGCCTGTCATATTAACAGTGTATCTATGCAGACGTTGCACAAAACATTTGTCCTGGCTCAGCTTCTTTATTTTCATGATGCTTTTCAAAATGCAGGGCTGTGTGTGACATGACATGAGGAGGAAAGGCTGGAAGGAGGATTTGCACTTAATACTTCTAGTAAACAGTAGGCATCTGGAAAGAAGGAAATCCCAATGGAATCTGTGTCCCCCTCAGAGACAGAACTCTCTTATGTAGAATGCTTCTTTGATACAAGACACAGGAAAGAATCAGATAGAAACGAGCTCTGTAGCAAAGATGCACAATTTGTCTGGTTTTGTTTCAGATATTTGCAGAAGTGAAATTTAGTCACTATCAAGTAAATGTCCTCATTAAATGCTTTACATCATCATTTGTACATAGTAATCTTGCATCCCCCAACCAGAACCATGATATAGGACTGAAACTTGGCTTGATTTAGAAATATTCCTGACAGTAGAGAAGCAAGATCTAACAAACATGACATAAATGCCCCAAAGCTTCCCCCTTTTCCCAAACCCTGCCTGCTATCTAACAGAGACCACCTCTCCCTAAAAGCCTCACCTGATTTTTAGCTTTAAATCATCAGAGCTATGTGCCATTTCTGACAGCCACAGGGTGATAGACAGCTTTTACCATGGGAAGTTCACGGGCAGTGATGAGACTGGGAAGCAAGTGGCCATCAAATGGGGAAGTTAACTTATCCTGGCTTGATATAGGGCCTTTTAAGAGTAACCCCACCACAGCACTGATTTTGGTCTGCAGTTGCTATGAGTATTTTTGCAACATTAAGGGCAAGGTCAGCTCAGATGTATCAAGGTAGATTAGTAATACTTCTATCTTCTCCTTTCTACTAGCAAATGGATAACAAAGCGAATAGGAAAACACTTTGTGAGCTCAACTGATTCATGGTGCTGCTTCACTTGCAGAATGAGCTGAGCCTAGGTGAAATCTCCTAAGGCCTTTATTTACAGAAAAGGTCAGGCAAAAAGGTCAGTCTATTCTGTCCTTTCTATGAGCACGGAGAACACGTAAGCAGACAAAATGTTTGAGTATAATTGTGCTCATGTGATGCAGAAGTATCTAACCAGACTAATGCTTCTGCTGCAACATAATACTTTTCTTGGGCTGCTCAGAAGCAGGAAGAACAGCCCTTGCTGAGCTTCAAACTTGCCCT
This sequence comes from Psittacula echo, assembly GCF_963264785.1. Classification (NCBI taxonomy): domain Eukaryota; kingdom Metazoa; phylum Chordata; class Aves; order Psittaciformes; family Psittacidae; genus Psittacula; species Psittacula echo. The sequence continues at coordinate 61,146,925 of NC_137740.1, read as the reverse complement.
GGCAAGATGTCTACTAATATTGAGCTAGTTAGTTTAACAATAGTGTTCCTGGCTCTAGTGTTCCTAGACAGGAGACAAGGCTGAGATCAGAGTGTAGACATCTCATAAAAGAAAAAAACCCACCACCTTATTCTTTATTATTATCATAAGAAGCAGCAGAAATAACCTATTACTTGTCACCTCACCTGCCTCCCTGCTTAGGAAACAATTTCTGAAACAGAGGAAGTCTGCTGTAGCCATTCAGTCAGCCTGGCGAGGCTACTGCTGCCGGAAGGATTTCAGAATGGTAAGATGCAGGTGTATATATAAATATATATATATGCACATACTTGTGTGTGTGTGTTTGGATATTATGCCCTGCCAGACTGAGTGGAGTATTAGGAATGAAGATATTCACAACTGAAGGGAAGACAGGCAAGATGGCAGGATGTAAAGGATGTAAAGCCCATGGAGGGCTCTGGGACCTCTTAAGATTTGCTGAAGCTGTGACCTTTCTGGTGAAAGAGTAACCAAACTAACCTCTGGCAGGCTTGACTCAGGCACCTTGCCGTATGAGTGATCTCACACTTCTTCTAGTCAGGAGTCCAAGGCTAGCGTTTGCGCATCAATGTGATACAACTCCTGTCTGAAGAGCCAGGCTGCTGTCCTGCACTCTGCCCCATCCTCTTGGGATTGACACACCCATCTCTCCAAGGACCAGCATTTTATTCCCTTCCTCCCGTTCACTTGGCTTCATTTCTGCTTCCTTCCTTCCCTTGTCATAACCCCAAGCTATCATTATCACTTCCTGGAGCCACTCCCTAGAATAGGTCCCCGAAACAACTCTATATACTAGATTTAAAGCCAGCCTCAGTGGTTTTGAACCATAATCACTTCTTTCTTCTCCACCTCCTTACAGGTTATGCTGGGTTTTGGGCGCCTGCAGGCTCTCTACAGGAGCCGGCAGCTTGCTAAACAGTATGAAGCAACTCGGACTCGTATCATCAGGCTTCAAGCCATGTGCCGTGGTTATCTAATGCGTCAAAAGGTAGCAGAGCAGAAGAAAGCTGTATGTGTTATACAGGCATATGCAAGGGGCATGTTTGCTCGACGACTCTACCAGGGGATGAAGAAGCAGGTATGCTCACAGATACCTTGTGAACACGTTTCTGCGAAGTCCTGGTAGAGACTTCATGAACAGCAAGTGTTGCCATAGCATAAGACTGGAGATTTATTTTGGGATGTTTTATTTTGAGCTCCTGTCAAGTATGAAAGCAGTTTTAAGCAGACTGATCTTGTTTACACTTGCTTTCTGTGTTTGTTATCCCATATCAAAACTTCACTGACAGAGCTGGGATGTTTTTGACAGAAGGCAGGACAAAACATAAGATGTGCATGCGTATCAGTCACTCCTGCAAGGGAAGATCGATTTCTACAGCAAGGCCCGATAATGTCCCTTAGGGATCCACTCACAGGGGAATCCTAATGTGTCTTGCTATGTGCTGCCAGAAAAAAATCCTATATTTACTATCTTGGTGGTCCACAGCACATGGGAGAACTTTGTACGGTTTCCTTTCTGTATTAATGCCAGTTTGAAGAAGGAAGCCAGTTTGCTGATTTCTGCCTGTGGCCTGTTCCCTAAGATGCTAAATCCAGAACTGAGTCCCTGCTGTGGCAAAGTCCTGGTGTGAACAGCTTGTTAATGGCAGAAGAGAGACAGCTGAGCAGTTGTGGTAGCTGTCACAGAATGATCCTGTTGTTCACAGAACACAGGCAAGGTGGAAGCCAGGAATATTCACTTGGAAGAAGAGAAACATCTCATCCAAGTCCTTGGACCAGCAAGGGAAGAAGCTATGAGATCAGAAAAGGTAGGTGTGTTGGCGGAGGAGCACTGAATGCTGTGTTCTCTGGCTGAGAAGAGCCTGCCCGGCTCACACCTGGGCACTTGCACATCTATATTTTAATAAAGAGGAGACACAATTGTAGATCTATTTGTAATGATGCTTTAGAAATGGGACAAGGAAACACATGCACATTTCTGTTTGCAGTATGAGCTGCCACTTCAGCCAAACATGCACAGTGCTATTACAGTCCCCTGACATGAAACGTTTTTAAACTTTAGATAATATTGGGGTTTCTGCTGTCAGGGATTCTGTGGTTTTCTTCTATCATTTCTTCTTGATAAAGGTCTTGAAAAATGGCACATCATTACCAATAGGCCAACAGTTCATAAAGACAGCTCTAAGAGCAAAGCCCTGCTGCTGATGTGCTAGTTCTTTGTGAGCCCTTGGCACAAGCAACTTTTGCCTTCGTGTTCCAACACTGCACTAACAGAGCTGAACCTCACTGTTAGAACACCTTTGTAATAGCGTTTCATCCTCTCACCCATTCACTCTAGCAGAATGCCTAAACAGCTTCTATGTTTAAAGGAACACCTGGCTGCTCTGGAGAGAGAGAAGGCAGAAGCAAGACAAAGGAGGAATGTTCTCGCCACTAAACCAGCAAATGATGATGTTATCAGCGACCAAGAAATGGTGGACAAAATTTTTGGGTTTTTACCTTCTATGATTGGAGGCCAAGAAGGACAAGCTCCTCTGGGCTTTGAGGTACAGAGCTGCAGACTGGTAATGGGTCATGTCCATCCCTTGCGTAAGTCCGTTCATTGCTGGAATTCCATCAGTGGTCATTTTTGTTTAATGAACTTCTGTACAGTGAAAGAATCACCCAAATTAGCCATCCAGACAGTCTTTTTGGGATGTGCTTTCAGAGGTCAATTTTCAAAAGGTTTTGGTCATATGCATTTTGGGGACTGTGTGTCTTCAAAAGCTACTGCACTATTGTTTCTTTGGCCCATCAGACCCCCACCAAATAGTGCATTTTGGCACCAAGCACATGTTCTGCTGACAGTGCTTTCAGTGATTTTCCAGTGAACCAAGCTGGAAATGCATGGCCCAGCTTATCCCATGTTCTTAAAAGCAAAATGTTGAGATAATACCGGTCCTAACAGCCGTGGAGGATGGAACTGGGTAGGGAGAGGTAGGCAGAATAGAAGGGTCTTGGCTAGTGTAGGATGCGAGCAGTGAGAGCACCTAGATTTTCCATCAGCAATGAGGACAATGAGAACAAGGAAGGTCGTATAGAATGGATGCATCTTAGAAGGACAAATTCTGAGCCCAAATCATCCGTTGGTAGCAGCTGAAAATGGCTTTGGGGTCTCTGGGGTTAGCTGGGAAGCCAAATTCTGGAGGACCTATGGCCAAGAAAAGAAAAAGGAAAGGAAAAAGAAAGAAGAATGTAAAATAAGAATATCAGAGTACAGGGAAACAAAATATGTTTCTTCCTCATGTTCTGCACAGGACTTGGAAACAGAGCCGAACAAGCTGGATGAGGTAGACCTGGACATGGTTCCCATGAGTGTGGAGCTAGAAGAGGAAGCTGATGGCTTGGAAGAGTACACCTTCCCCAAGTTTGCAGCTACCTATTTCCAGGGGTCTTCTACACATACACATATCCGGAGGCAGCTGCGGCACCCACTACTCTACCATGATGACAAGGATAACATCCTGGTATCTTGCTCCTTCTTGTTGTTAAACTTGCTTTCTCCACAGCCTTTACTTTTACATCTCTCTTCATCCTTGAGTCCCCTGTCTCTGGCACAGCCCTGGGAACCAGAGACTTTAAAGCCAGTCAGATAGTCCTGAGCATTTGTATGGAAGTAGTAGTTCCCATCAGCACTTTTTGGCACTTTGCAAGCAGGAATTTGGCACAGATACCTGCCCAAACCAAGATCTCTGGTAACCTTTAGTCTGCCTAAAGAGGGAACCCTGAGCTTTGTTTTGATTTCTCCAGTTAGCCTTTGAGGGCAAAAACAGACTGGAAAGAAGCATCAGAGCTCACCCATCTCTCTGCTCTTGTTAAGGTTGCTGGTCTGTGAGTTAAGACAAAAGGGGGAGGCCCAGGCCTCCAGTATTCCCACTGAACCACAGGGGGATTGAAGAGGGGATTTCTTGATGCTAACACAGCCTTGCAGAATGGAGGCTCCCATGTTGCAAAAACTTCACTATCTTTCTAGAACTTTCTAGTTCTGGGCATGAGAGCTCCTGGAAGAGTTCACTGCACTGCTTATCTGTCCAGGGAGGTAAATGCAGAGTGCAGTTCAGCCAAGATTTCTTCACCTCAACTCCAGCCACAGCACACCTGCAAGGTGCCTGTAAAGGGCATGGTGAGGACTCAGCAGTCACAGGGCAAATATGACATTCCCACTAGAACTGCATCCTCTTCCTTTAGCAGAGAGTGTTGTGAACGTTGCTCTCGTGCTGTTTGACATGAAAGTAAACTCCTGTTGTAAACAGCAGGAGGAGATGGGAATTCAAACAACTTGTACTGGGTAAAGGCTGAAAATGCTTTTATCTAAATCTAAACAGGCAGAAACGGCATGAGGCCATTGGTTCTGCTGGCAGTGTCTGACTGTGCTTTCTGCCACTACAGGCTTCTCTGGTTGTGTGGGCTATCATCTTGAGATTCATGGGGGACCTGCCAGAGCCAGCACTGTTTGCCAAGAATGCCAGCACCAAGAGCGGCTCCGTGATGACACAAATATATGATACATTCGGCAGGAAAAACCAGGTGCAGTTCAGGAATGACAGCCCAGATATGGTGAGAGGAGCAGGTTGTGTTCGTATTTTCATTTCCTTTCTTTGGCTTCTGTGCTGTTCTAACCAAGAATGAGAAAAGCAAAGAAACCTTTTCGTGCTACTGTACTTGAAATGCTAGAAGTGCAAAAGGGCCCTGACAGTCCTGGAAGGACAACACAGCAGGAGGGGACAAAACAGAAACATTTCCAACCTGAGCATCTTTCTGCCCTTAAGGAATCATTTTTGCTGTGCATTAAACTAACTTCCTATAATGCTAATGTGTGTTGTAGAGAGAAGGCAGAAAGGATAACAAGATTTCAAAGGGGATCTCTTCCCTGAAGCTGAAACGGACATCCAAGTTGACAGGAAAGGTAAGAGATGGAAATAAATTGCTTCCCCTAAGTCTCCTTGCCTGGAACCCTGTCTTCAGTAGATGTTATGTGACAGCAACCTGCAAGCTGGGAACTTGTGCCCCTGCCAAGCCAGCCCAGCCCTGCGTACAGGATACATGCTACACTGTTCTTTTGAAACCATCCCCATGTGCACTGCTATCATTCATTCTCTGGTAGATGAACTCCATCCCTTCCTGCTGGAGAGTGACCCCTGAACACAATTTATAATTGAGAATTGTAGGTATTACAGAACGCTTTGCCCAAAGCCCTGAGCAGACTGAGAACACCATGTGCTAAGGGCTGTACAGGACAGCACAAGAAAGTTCTACCCACTACTAGTGCTGTAACGCTTCATTTTATAAGTCAGCTTGAGAAGGAAGGGGGAAATATGGCCTGTTCCAAACTGCTCCTCTGCTGAGCAGGAAGAGTTTTATCCAGGATGGTCGACAAGGAATGTCCCTCAAGTGTGGGAGAGCTGCTTGGTAAGAGGGGAGGTTTCTAGGGCACTCTGGGGTTCTGTTTGGTTTTCTTCAGGTGACAGACCAGCTGAGAGCTGGAGAAGAGGCCTTCCAAGAGGACAACTCAATCTCTGAGAGGCCTATGTCCAACCTAGAGAAAGTGCACTTCATTATTGGCAACGCAATCCTGCGTCCTGCCATCAGGTAGGAAATCTGTACCTCCTTTCTGGGACCAGGCACCCATCACATCAATGAAGTCCAGCATCCCCTTTCTACAGCTCCGGGGCATTTTCCAAATGCTGGAATGACTCTCATTTATCTCTGGGGATTCCTGACTGAAAGCCCAAGCTGATCACATAGAACCCAGACTGTAGGGCACACACCTCTTTGGAGGATGGTTCACTTTCATAAGAGGGGGCAGATACGACTCCCTTACTGCCTTTTCTGGCATCTTCATGTCGTAGTTTAGGTCAGGTGCCTCCACATACAGCTTTCTGAATACCCCACAAACAGGCAATGGGGCTCAGGGCTGGAACCCAAAACCACCTGAAGATGGAGCAGCCCTAGTATGAGGGACAAGAAACGCTCAGAAGAGTAATACGGAGTTCAGGTACACTTAGGTGGATGAGAGGTGTTCATAACCTCAGTTTCCCAATAGCCTGTTGCTGAGCCCTCAAGCAATGTCCCCAAATCGGAGACAGTTTTAAGATCTGGCTTGCTAAGTACATCAGCCACTAGGAAAAGAAATCCTGCTTACAAGTGGTGTGAGGCTGGACCTTAGGCTAAGCGCGGTGTGAAGACAAGACAGGAGCTAGCTGGTTCTGACCTAACCCTGTGAATTCTCTCCTCCATTCTAGCTTATGCCACACTTTTCTGTAACAAAGCCCATAGGGACAGGCCCTGCTTTGACCACAGCCATAAAGCTGGATTCCTCTCTCTATAGTTGCTTTGTTTCGGTCAAGATGCTCCCCAAAGAAGATCCCCAGCTGGCAAAAATTGCCTTCAATCAATGTATCACACAGGCTAAGTGTTTACTCCCTCAGTCTTTGTTTCATCATATGTCCTATCTGGAAACGAAAACCTCATCCGCCTTTTGTCCTCGCACATCAGACCTGCCAAATGTGTGTTCCAAAAGTCCAGAAAGTTCAAGATTAGTTTTCACAGTATCACAGTATGCTAGAGACTGGAAGGGACCCCAAAAGATCATCTAGTCCAATCCCCCTGCCAGAGCAGGAACACCTAGATAAGGTTACACAGGAATGTGTCCAGGCGGGTTTTGAATGTCTCCAGAGAAGGAGACTTCACAACCTCCCTGGGCAGCCTGTTCCAGTGTTCTGTCACCCTCACTGAGAAGAAGTTTCTTCTCAAGTTTAAGTGGAACCTCTTGTGTTCCAGTTTGTACCCATTACCCCTTGTCCTATCATTGTTTGCCATTGAGAAGAGCCTGGCTCCATCCTCGTGACACTCCCCCTTTATATATTTATATACACTAATAAGGTCCCCCCGCAGTCTCCTCTTCTCCAAACTATAGAGACCCAGCTCCCTCAGCCTTTCCTCATAAGGGAGATGCTCCACTCCCTTAATCATCTTAGCTGCCCTGCGCTGGACTCTCTCCAGCAGGTCCCTGTCCTTCTTGAACTGAGGGGCCCAGAACTGGACACAATATTCCAGATGCGGTCTCACCAGGGCAGAGTAGAGGGGAAGGAGGACCTCTCTCAACCTACTGACCACCCCCCTTCTAATACACCCCAGGATGCCATTGGCCTTCTTGGCCACAAGGGCACAGTGTTGGCTCATGGTCATCCTGCCGTCCACTAGGACCCCCAGGTCCCTCTCCCCTACACTGCTCTCTAACAGGTCGTTCCCCAACCTGTACTGGAACCTGGGGTTGTTCCTGCCCAGATGCAGGACTCTACACTTTCCCTTGTTATATTTCATCAAGTTATTCCCTGCCCAACTCTCCAGCCTGTCCAGGTCTCGCTGGATGGCAGCACAGCCTTCTGGCGTGTCAGCCACTCCTCCCAGCTTAGTGTCATCAGCAAACTTGCTGACAGTACACTCAATTCCCTCATCTAAATCATTGATGAATATATTAAATAATACTGGTCCCAGTACTGACCCTTGAGGCACTCCACTAGATACAGGCCTCCAACTAGACCCCGCCCCATAGACTACAACTCTCTGGCTTCTGTCCTTCAGCCAGTTTGCAGTCCACCTCACTACCTGATCATCCAGACCACACTTCCTCAATTTAGCTATGAGGATGCTGTGGGAGACTGTGTCAAATGCTTTGCTGAAGTCAAGGTAGACCACATCCACCGCTCTGCCATCATCCATCCACAATGTTATTTCCTCATAAAAGGCTATGAGGTTGGTCAAGCATGACTTCCCCTTGGTAAAGCCATGTTGACTGCCCCTCATAACCCTCTTACCCTTGACATGCCTTAAGATGGCATCAAGGATAAGGTGTTCCATCACTTTCCCAGGGATGGAGGTGAGGCTGACCGGTCTATAGTTACCCGGGTCCTCCTTCTTGCCCTTTTTGAAGACTGGAGTGACATTTGCTTTCCTCCAGTCCTCAGGCACCTCTCCCGTTTCCCAAGACTTGGTAAAGATGGTAAAGTTTTAAAGAGGAGTTTCATTTAGATGCAGATTTTGCCTCTGCTTCCCATATGTCTTTGCTGCAAGTAACTTGCACTTTCAGAAGCTCAATCTGAAGCACCCTTCCCTCCAGTCCCGTCCAAAGACTCACTCCAAGTTCACCAAAAATACAAGTTTAAGCGGGTGTCTCCCTATCCTTACCCCAAAACCAACATATAAGCAGAGAGACAAGAGCCACAAGATACAAAACACATTCTGTAGAGAGCTTAGAGCAAGTTTCACACGTGGAGGGTCAGCATTGCCATTTCACACCTGGATGTCCCAGCACATGTTATCCCTGCACAGTCCCCTTGCTTGTTACAGGAGGTAACCCAGCATAGGAATCACACTTGAACTGCTTGAGTAACAAGGGCTGGCAAAGGGCACTAGGTGTACCTTGAGCCTTTTCTTGCAAAAGCCAATGACACAGTCATTTCCTGTGGTACATTACAAGTGGTATCCTCGCTTCATCATGCTACAGTCATGCCAAGCATGCAGTGGAAATGTAGCCAAAGACAGTTCAGGTGGTGAATCATTATCTGTTGCTTTCACGTGTTCTATTACAGGGATGAAATATACTGCCAGATTTGCAAACAACTCACAGAAAACAGCAACAGGAGCAGCTATGCTCGAGGCTGGATCCTTCTGTCACTTTGCCTTGGTTGCTTTCCTCCTTCAGATACGTTTGTGAAGGTACACTACTATCCTCTCCTAGAGCAGCTTAAATGCCTTAGCTGATCTGGTTTCTTGTGTATGTTGATGTTTTGATACAGATAGCCATATAACTGCCATAGCAGCTGGTGCTGTGATTTTAGCCGAAACCATCTCATCTCATATGCTTATCTGAGAATTTAAATTAATGACTTCTGAACTCACATTTAATTCATACAAGTTGGATTCTATTATTGATCAATCACCCCGCTCATTTTAGATCTGGAACCTGCAAAGAATCTGGCAAATTTTAACCTTCCCAGTTCCGCCTTTCCAACATCTAAAAGGTGTCTCCAGTTACAATCCTAGTGACTAAATGTACTCAGGAGACCAAGTATAAAATCACCCCCCATATTTTACCAGTTCTTACCCCACATCTCCAAGCCCTACAAAATCCGGGAGAGATTTGGTCTTTTTTCATCATTCAATAATTTCCAAATTTAAATGTATGATAAATCCACTTCATCACAGGAAAAAGAGACACAACCAACAATCCATGGCTCCAACGTGACATCAGCCTTCCTCCTAGACCTTAGAGGCAAACAGAATCCATACATATGTCTGAATCTTCAGCCTTGCTTTGACACTTTGGCTCAAATGATTAATCTAATGATTAAGCTATAATTAATCTAATAATAAATGCTGCTAAATGGACACTACTTGGAACAATCCAGACAGAAGCCATAGATATATTTCGACATCAGTCTTCACCCAAAGACTGTGAAGCATGCAGAACTCATGAAAGACATGACCATACTCTATCTCTAGGAATATTTTTAATCATTAAGATAGCCAGGTGACCAACCCATGCTGCCACTAAATACAAGTCCATGCTTACACCATGTCATCCAAGATATCAGAGCCACATGAACTCCAACAATTCAGTTTATCCGATCATTCTCATCCAATGCCCAATCTTAATCAGGGACTTGAACTATTGATATTGCCAGAGAACTTGGTAAAACTGAAAGTAACCATCATCACCAGTCCTAACCTGCAATTAGCCATCTTCCCATCACTTTTATGCCTATAAAATGCAAAAAGACTTCAGGCTCTTCAATCGGAAACACTAAACCTTGCTCTAACCTAATCATAAGAATAAAGTCTCCACTGTCTAATATTCATCATGTAATTAAACACAGTGAATGGACTGACACAAGTCTTCCTCTTTAGACTAAAAGCTCTGCAGAATGAGGTAAAACTTGGTGTCTCAATCCTCCTTTTTCAAAACACTAATTCCAAGCTTAACCTTTAATCCTGATGACTGTAATATATCAGCTGCAGACAGTTTCTTATGCTTTATGAGGATTAGTGTTTCCTAACTCTTTCTTATACTCTGCATATAGTACCTGTTGAATTTCATCCACCATGGGCCCACAGGCTATGCACCATATTGTGCTGAACGTCTGAGACGGACCTATGTCAATGGAGCACGAACTGAACCTCCAAGCTGGCTGGAACTTCAGGTAGCAGCTCCCTTTTTGTTTAATTGCATTGACCTCTGTTATTTTATACTGGATTTTGTTTACAAACCTGTGCTAATAGATCTTCCTAAGTCAAATAAAGGAAATCAATTGCACAAGGGGATTGCAGACCAGCTGCTTCTTAGATACACCTCTTCTGGCTATTCAGTTAACCTAAATCCAGTGGAAAATAGAAGTTAAAAGCTGCAGCACATGATTTGGAGGGAGATATCTTCATCCACTCGGGGCCCATAGGCCAGAACCACTTCCCAAGGGAAGCTCTGATGATCATTTGTAGAAAGAACTGAGCAGGGTTTATGCTTTTAAAATAGAAGGAGGAACGTGTATGATAGGGCTATATTGTCCTTCCCCTTCTTTTAAAAGTCACTCTCGTCATTAGAAGTCACACACATACACCCCCTTCAAGTGAAGGCCTCAGTTCAATTCCTTCCTAAATCTGAATGACCCAATTGCCTAACAATCTCCTTGGGCAAAGTACTTGCTGCAGGCCATCTCTCCACTGCTACATCTAAAGCTGTACCCAAAAGTCATCAGGCCCAATAAGACTCACAAGAAGTCTGTCAGTCTACACTGTTGTGCGATAATCAGATCCCCTGAGCTGTGGTGAGGAGAGAACTTGAGGCTAGTGCTGCTCCAGGGATATAATTTATATTTGAGACTCTCCATGCATTGAAGAAGCTGTGTGGGCACTGGAAATTCACTTACAAAGAGCTGACTAGGGTGTATAGTGTGCAGAACTCTTAAATCTAAATGCCTTCTTCATTCTTCACAGAAAACTAAGCTTTACCCATAATTTATTTCTCTCATTTAACTCTGACTTACAGGCAACAAAGCAGAAGAAACCCATTATGTTTAATGTCACCCTGATGAATGGCCAAAGCATCACTGTCCCTGCAGACTCTGCTTCCACTGCCAAAGAGATTTGTCAGTTCATAGCAGATAAGACCACACTGAAGGATGTGTTTGGTTTTTCGCTCTACATTGCTGTGTTTGATAAGGTAAAGTGTAGAAAAATAGAATGAAAGCTCCTTTCTCTTTCTGTGGAGTTGCTACTGTCCACCCAGCCTCATTGAGGACTCCCTCTGACTTTTAGAAGCATCCTCCATCCCAGTCCTGCGCTCAAACCAAATCAGTTCTGAATCTCAGCACCTGATAATCCTATTCTGCCTTTCTATGGCTAACAAATACAAAACTGCAAACCAGAGCTGCTCCAGCTTCCAACTTATTTTTCCCGATACCATCCCTTGTACACAAAAATTCATTTACCAAAGTACAACTTGCACATCCAACTGCTTACCTATGCAGTTTTTCTTGCTGTCCAGAGACCAGTTTTGGGTTTGTTGTCCTTCCCTCAGACCCAAAGCAGGCACGCCAATAAGCACGTTGTCCCTTTCTCCTAGGTCTGGTCACTGGGCGGGGGACGAGATCACGTCCTGGATGCCATCTCTCAGTGTGAGCAGCTAGCGAAGGAGCGGGGCACACACGAACGCAATGCGCCCTGGCGGCTCTACTTCCGCAAGGAAATCTTCACCCCCTGGCACAACTCCCAGGAGGATCCTATCAGCACTGATCTCATTTACCACCAAGTCATTCGAGGCATCCGGTTTGGAGAGTATCGCTGTGAGAAGGTGGGTCTCCTTCTTCATCCTCCTGAAGGGACAAAGCAATGTTAACATTTCCACGTAAAAAAGCAGGAAGACGAATGCAGTTTTAAAGTGGCTGTGGACAACCCTTCTCAATCTTAACAAACCCAGTCCAAGTGATTGTGCCAGCAGCCAGGCTGGCAGCTGCAATTCATTTTGGTTTATGTCTGCACCTTTCAGTTCATGTGGCACCTGGAGGCATGTCCAAAAGGGCAATGAAGGTCCTTTTAAAATATCTTTGCTAATAATCTATTTGATGCTATGATTGCGTGAAGATCATCTCTCCTTATGCTGGATGACTGTCATGAGTTATCCACACAAAACCGCAGCAAATCCCACTCCTAAAATGGATTCAAGATTGAACGAGGCTGTCAGGACTTTGTGACGTTTTTCTAGGTCTTGTTTAATGGATTGATTGTTTCAGGAGGAGGATTTGGTGGAGATCGGTGCAAAATATTGTTACATCCAATTTGGAGATTCCATCCACAATGAACTCGTGCAGAAGGTGCTCCATGACTGTATTCCAGCAAAACAGCTGAGGTCCAAGCCCCTGGAAAAGTGGGTGAGCCTTATAACCTATGCACATGCTAAGGTAAGAGATTTGTCTGGCACTGCTGGGTAACCACACTCAAACACCGGCTTCGGCTTTTTTCACCATTTCACTTGTTGGGTGAAGAAAGAAAAACATCTCAGCTTATATTTCCCAAATAGTTCAGTAGGGGAGCAGAGAACCTTTCCACTCACTCTTCCATGGAAGGCCCAACAGAGGGGTGAGGGGGGGGGGTGTGTGTGGAATGAAGAGAGTAGATTTAAATCTCCGAATAGGGTCTCTTTTCAGGCTCTCTATCTCCCATCTGACAGTTGAGTCAGGATGGGCATGGGATGGAGTATTGGTTTTCACCTGGAAACAGATTACCTGAATCATTTCCACCCAAACTGTGTTAGACTCTGAACAGATCAGTCAGTGGGGATTTGAGGGAAATGTGGAAACTACATGCCTATGGGCAGCTTCAGCTGCATGTGGCTTAGGCCCCTGGAGGCTGTTCCTAATTCGACTTTCTCCAGGTACCCTTGAGGGCTGCTGGGCATCTCTGGCATCAGGCTTGCTTTTTATTGTCTGCAGATCACGCAAAACAGATTTTACTGAGAAAACCTGCGGTCTCTTTGTATACTGCAGGCCCCATACACACAGGACCGTCTCTCCCATCAGACTGTGAAGGAGCAACTTGTCGATTTTGCTCGCTTTCAGTGGCCTTTGCTTTTTTCCCGGTTCTTTGAAGTCACAAAGTTTTCAGGTAATACCTGAAGCCTGGGAGCAGAGGACAGATCTAAGATCTATAGAGGAGGACTTGATAGCGTAGGTAAGGTTTTTTATTGCATTTTCAGGTCCCAGCTTGCCCAAGAACCACTTCATTGTTGCTGTAAATTGGAAAGGTATCTGCTTCTTGGATGAGTCAGAAAAGCGGCTCCTTGAGCTGACCTTCCCAGAGATAACTGGCATCCACACCAACAGGTGGGCGTCCCAGAAAGACAAGATCTGAAAAAGCCTTCTCTGCCCCTATCAGAAAGGATATTCCATGTAGGGGGGAAGTGTACTTTCCCTGCTGCCCCCCTAGGTGATTTGATCTGAGCCTGGAAAGGTGGTTTAGCCTCAGTCTGGGAAACAGAAAGGGACAAGTTCTGGTCAGCCTGTAAAGGAAACATTGAAATGACTGAATCTTCCCAGCTGTTAGAAGGGATGATGATCCTGCTCAGTCAGAAAGGTATAAAGGAAGCACAGGCATGCATCAAGACAAGAATGGCCCAAATAACTAACATAGTTAAGCCATCATCTGTTGTGCATGTTGGGAGTTTATATACTTCTCAGGTGTGATGGACCTGAACAGGATAACTGAGGGAAAGAGGGTAACCATTGGTTTGCTCAGGGCACACATCCTTGCGTCAGATCACTCAGTGATTAGGATCTTACATACACAAAAAATACCACTGTAAGGACTGCCACAGATTTAATCTGTTGCCCAGTTGCTTATTCTGTAATGAAGCAGTTTTGTACAAACATGATGGACTCCAGAGTGGACCTGAACCACTTCAGTCCTTCACACCTACCAACTCATGAGAAGGCAAATAAAGAGCTACCAATACTCACTGTGAGGGAGTTGTCTGCAAGGAGATGCAGGTGCCTTGGCTGTAATTGCAGGTGTGGCTGTAAGTCTCTCAGATACTCTGGTAACAAACTGTTCAATACTACATAGGGCAGTGAAGACATTTGGACAGACTTGTACTCTCATTACACTTCGTGCCGAGGAGTTTGTCCTGACATCTGTAAACAGCGTTGTCATTGCCGAACTGGTGGTCATGTTCCTGGAAGGACTGAAGAAGAGATCACGATTCGCTGTGGCAATGCAGGAGAAAAAGTCCCAAGGTAAGTCTCATAACTTTTCTACAGGGTAGGGAAAAAATCTTGGGAGAACACACGGCACTGATTTGAAAGAGCCTAAAGAGAAGAGGGAGAACTTCAGCAAGAGCCCCTTTGCTCCGGGAGGGATGCTCAGTGATCAGCACAGCAATACCTTTGCATACAAATTACCTTTCCTTCCTCCTTCTACTTCTTTGCGTATTTTATTTAGATAGTACAGTGTCCAACAACTCAGCCTGCTTATAGTAGGAACTGGATCTAGGCTCCCTGGAAATAGTTTCTGGAAGAACTTCAGAGAGGTGGTAAACTGGAATTTTCTGTGGAATACAGTTGGCTGGAACAGACAAAAGGGGATTAAAATGTAAACATTAACTTCACCTACTTAGAGCTACTGCGTTTCTTTATATGCTTTGCTACCAGTTCTACACACAAGGTCTCAGCATTCATTTGAATCAAATAGAGTTTTGCCATTGCCCTCAGTGCATCAATTTTGGGCTGTCAGAGGAAATGTGATTTCTCTGAAGTGTTACTAGATAATTAGCTGTATTTACACAAATCACTTACTAATTGAAGTCAGGCCTTCAAAATACAATTCCCTTGTCTTTCACGTTGCAATCCCTTTGCATTTTCTTTGACTGTCAAGCCTGAACAGTACTCCCTTATTCTGTTTCCCAGAAGACCCTGCCATCCTGTCCTTCAAGAAGGGAGACTTGCTAATCTTCACCGAAGACAAAAGGCTGGATGCAAACTCTGGCTGGATCTGTGCCCAGAATGAAAGGACAGGCAAAACAGGGAATGTATTTTTGGAAGATATCTACATCATTCCTTCTCTGACAAAACCCTCTAGTCAAGTACTGGTAAGACAAGCTGAGCACTCCCTTTGGAGAGACTGGAAGATAAATTAGAACAGTGTTAAATACGATTAAATTTATAACTGAAAGTCAGTTGTTCCTCCGAAGTCAGATATGTTCCGTACCTCCCATTGAAGCAAAGCATTTCATTCTGTTCTATCTGAAAACAAAACTAAACATTGCCAAAACTCTACGCAGAACACTGCACTTACCCAAAAGCAATAACTCAAAAAACCAATTTGTTCACCATTAGGGATTTCAGTGCCTGGAATCTGAGGCAATTCCTGGAAATGGGTGTGCAGTTGAATTTTCCTGCATTCACACCAGGCTTGCTTGGTAATGGTACATCTCAAGGGAAGCTCTAAGTGCAGATAGTTACTTTAAAAGAATATTCTTTTTGAGGGAGTCAAGGTTTCCCATCGATCACTCTGATAACAATTTTATCTTCCGTTTCAGAGATTCACTATATTGGATACAGTACTAAGAAGTAAAAAGCTGAAAATGTGAGGGAAAACACGCTAGTAATAGGCAGGTGGATTTTTCACAAGTGTTGGGCTTTGGATAATCACATACACATCCACTACTGTTTGGTCTATGGAAATTACTTCTTTAACTATTTAAACCATGTCTTTCTTGAATCTCTGAAGATGCTGCTTAGGGAACAGAAAGTCTCCTCTAGCACAGAGTGCCCAATTTAGTGCATATATCCTGAATAACACCAGACAATCTGTGCAGAGACCTGCGTCCATGTGACATCTCTACGTGGCTGTGTCATTCCAGAGTTTGCTGATGATGACTCCAGACCAGAGGAGGACAGCTTCACAAAACTCCTACATGGATGAACCTGATGAAGAAGATCTCAAAGTGAAGCCTTACACCCTAGAGGAGTTCTCCTATGAACACTTCAGGTGAAACTCCCTGTGTAGTGTGCACCCTAGGAAAGTTCTTACTGATCTTCAGTGACACTTAAACCCTAGGATGTAATGGCATCTCCGTTTTCTGATGGAGATGCCAATTGTTCCCCATAATGAAGTGTGACTTTGGATGCGTAGAGTTTCTGGCACATGGCCTACTTGTATCTTTTATCTGCAGAAATGCAAAGGTAAGGATAGAAGAACTCCAGCTGGTCTTGCTTCTTTCCAGCAGGTGATATTCTTACTTCTCACCCCTTCTTCAGTACTTACCAGCTGGTGAGGATACACAACATCACAGGCCTTGGACAGCAAGGGAAAAATTAGTCTTCTAAAATCCATGTTCTGTTTTCAAGCCTTCTCCCTTCTGAATCTACAAGAAACTACATCTCCTTGTTGATATGAATAATGAAAGGAGATAGGAGATCACTGTTTTGAGAAAGAACATGACTACAGAAGTCTATGTGATAGTGACCTCCTGTGTTCACAGCAATACCGATTCAGTAATTTTGTGTTGCCTGCACTTGTCTTTGTCTTCATTCAGGGCTCCTGAGAAGGAATCCATCAGCAAAGCTGTTCTCCAAAAATCCCGTGGGCGCAGTCAACTGTGGGCACATTCTAAGGAGCCCTTGAAACAGCCCTTGCTGAAGAGAGCATGCACAGACCCTGATCTTCGTGATTTGGCTTGTCAGGCCTTCACTGATATCCTTTCACTCTTCTCTTTGGGACCTGAGAACACTCAGGGGAAGGAGGAGCTAGCTGCATCCATGAAACTCACCTCCATTGAAATAATACTGCATCCACATTACAGGGGAGACACGTACATCAAGGTGGGGGGTATCAACTCTGTTTCCCTTATCTACAGAGGAAAGGTTCCGTTTCTGTTCCCTCCCAATGCTCCTCAACTCCTGCTGGCTCACTTAACTGAGAACGTGGCCTTTGGAATGAGTGAGATCTACTGCCCAGAGCAGTAGCTAATATGCCCAGAGCAAGCAGCTAATACAGTACAAATCACAGCCAAGCAGTGACTGCTGCACAGGGAAAGAGGGTAGTGGACAGGAAGGGAATATATTCCAGACCCTCCTCTCAGTATTTGCCACTTAGATATCAAAAGAGTCTCAAACATGTTAGGATCCAAGTGAGACTTCCCACTGACCTTCCAAAATTGGTCTGTTTTTTTCTTAACAGCACATTCACCCATCATGAAATTCATGGGAGACTATCCCTCAAAACAGGTGCACTCCTCTGTGGAAGTCACTGACCAGATATTTGTAGCAGCTATCCAGGAAGAGATCCTGCGGGATGAAATTTACTGTCAGATTATGAAGCAACTGACTGAGAACAGAAACAGGTACTCACCTGAGTGCAAGCACCCTGCTTCTGCAGAGACAGGCTCAAATGCAGGTGGTGAGGAGGAACCTCAGCTCCTCATGGCAGTGGGGTGGTGGCAGAGGGGAAAGCTGGCCAAATGCTGGAGGGACGCCTTCCCTTCTTCCTTTTCCTGGGCAGTGCTATGGGGCTCACCTGTGCACAGCACTTTGGACTACAGACAGGCCACAGAGCACGAATGTCACTCTTCTCCCTTGAGCTGTTGCTTTCCTCCCATCAGCATTCAATGCTCACCTCTGAGCAGTATGACGTGAGGCAAGCAAGGTGTTACCAAAGCCTTCTTACTCCCAAGGCAGTCTGTGGAGTAAATAACACACTGCATAAAGTTCTTGCATGCTTTCAGTGACTGCTCTGCTAGGCCCCCATTGGTTTGCAATTTTCCCAATGACAATATTTCCCTCCTATAAGCACAGAGTTCACACTAGGTCTTTTATCACCAGTAAATACTTTGGAGTAGTCATGTTAATTAGTTTATACAACTGCCTTGCAGAACAGACTGGTTACATGGGCCCTGCCTATGTGTCAGTCCCTGTAACAGGCTGATGTTTTCTTTCCTCACTCATAAAATGCTAATTTGACCTACTTCGAGGGGAACTGAATTGCAAAAGGAAGTTTAAATTAGTACTCATTATTAACAAAATGGTTTGTTTCTAGCTGTATTGCGTCACTGCAAAACTTAGAGAAGGAGCTTCCATTTGGTTTTCTTTCTTACTGTTCCACAAATATTAAATTTAGTGGAACATTACATATGTGCCTAACTATTAAATAGTGAATTTCCTTCTATGCACTAAATCTTCCAGGCTATTTAATGCATAGTCTGTAACCATGGTGCCAGTGCCATGCCTGATGCACTCTACCAATTTAGCCACTGTTTTGAGGGGGGTCACTGATGCGGAAAAAACACTGCTTGAAAGGCAGCTATTTCCATGTATTTTCATTAGAACAGCCGGAGCAACAAATCTTTCATCCTTCCCAGGCTACTGCACTGTGGACCATGTCCTGCTCTCAGATAGACACAAACACCACAGATCTATAAATGGTATTAAAATAGTGTGTTTTCATGTGCAAAATCAGAGAAATAAATGGGAACAAGGAAGCTAGGACGTCCTCATTCAGCAGAGCCTGGTGCCATTCAGAGGCAGACCTGCTGACTTTCCCAGCCAAAACCACTTCACACCATTAAACATTTCAGAGCAATCCCTGGGACACAGCTGGAGTGTGTTCTGCTCCTGGTTTAGAAGGTAGAATGACTGACTGCTTCCTTGCTGCACAGCCTTTCTTACTGGTGAGGGTGAGACGTCGGAAGAACTTTGACTGGCAGATTTCACAAGTCCAGAGGCTGAAAGAACTGGCTTTCTGCCTGAAAGTTGTACAGACTTCATCTGGTGTGTTTAAGAACTGTACCTACCTCATTACACAATACCATCTATGTGCTTATATTTCAGAGCATGAGCATGCTCGAGGGAAAGTAAAGATGCAAGTAAAGAGCAAAGCTGTCTAGCACAGAGGGCAGGTGAATATGAACAGCTGATAAGGCACAATCCAAACGCATGTGTGCTTGAACAGCATATTGACAGTGGCTTTCCAAGAGGATGGCACTGGGGCCACTGCTGCCAAGACGAGTGTTAAACTGAAGCTTATGTTTATTCATGAGCTTTGCAACTGTCATGAATATTTATCAACCAGGATTTAGCATTGTCTTCACATATGGACTCTGGCTGTTGCACAGAAAATCACTGCCAGATCCCATGAGAAGGCACTGTTGATTAGCAGCTCCCTGCTGAACAGCAGCACATACCATTATGGGAGAGTGTTTGTTTCTCTTCCCTGTAGCTGGTGTGTGGTCAAACAAAGAATTATATGTGGCTAGAGCAGAACCGTTTGCTTTGTGTTCACAGGTACAGCGTGACCAAGGGCTGGCAGCTCCTTTGGCTCTGCACTGGCCTGTTCCCACCCAGCAAGTCACTGCTCAAACATGCCCAGAAGTTCATGGAGACACGTCAGAAAGAAACGCTGGCCCTGGAGTGCAGTCGGAGGATTCAGACAGTGATGAGGTAAAGGATCTGGCATTCCCCACCCAAAGGGGAACAGGGGGTCCCATATGTCAGCCTGACCAGACTCACAGGGAAGTCTGCTGCCTCCCTGGCACGAGGGTGAGGGACTGCACCAGAAAACTGACTTACCTGGTCCGGCCCTGCCACTACTATCTTTTATCAGTCTTCCATGTGGGCAATGAGGACACCTCTTCAAGAAGCCCGACGAGACTCAAGAAGTACTTCAGGGCCTTGGGGTGACTGGTGCATGGTTCAGGAGCCCAAGTAGCATTCTTGTCCCTCCTGCCAGTCACAATCAATGACAATGGTTACGTCAGAAAATCTCACTAATGAGTTCCTAGCTCTGTGACTGATGCAAGCATCAGAATTTGGGGCTTTTTGACCATGGATCAGTCTACATAGCACCAGGCCTGCTGGCAGCAGATGGGATATGCCTGTCCCAAAGGGGGAGAAGGATTCTAGCCCAGGAGCTAGAAGGGCTCAGAGAGAGGGCTTTAAACTAGGTTTGAAGAGGAACGGGATTAACACCAGGCTCGCTAGAAATGAGCGAGGGGCTAGCATGGCACAGTTGGAGTCCAGATCCATAGGGCAACTTAAAGGCATCTATGCATTCTCTTACAAACTTTGAACTAGTAAGAGGGGTCTGTGTCACAGTTACCAACATTATAACAAGTTCAGTATCACACATCATTACTTAACTCCCAGAGCTGGGTGTGTTGGTACAATGAACATGACACAAACAGGGAGAGTGGAAGAGCTTACCAGGATTTCAGGAAGCTTCAGCTAAACTGTAGGGGGAAAGTTTCCCTAGATGCCTTCAGGCACTGGAATTACCCAGCTTGACACTCTGAGAACAAGCTTAACCCCAGCCTTCCTGCTTTTGATGCTGCTGTGAGTTACCATGTTCCTGCCATGGACCTCTTCAGTAAAGAAGTGCCCGATGATTTCTCCCTCCTGCTCCTCCATCCTCCCCTTTCTCTGAGGCTGGGCCCTGCTTTTCATCCGTGAGCCCTGTGGGTCAGGCTCGAGAGGAATGCTAACACAGTGGCTGTCTCCCTTTCAGTGGATGAGTTTTGCCACTGCTGAGAAAATGCCACTGCACATTGAAATCACTTTTGAAGTGCCTGAAAAATGCATAGCGAGGAATGCTATTCATTGTTTTTTTTCTATGGAGAAGACTGAAAATTTCCTGCCTCCCTATATCATGTACTATTCATGCTGTAAACCCTGTTGAGCTGTACAGAGCTTCTTTAGAGTGGGGAAACACAGAAGAAAAAGCAGAATGGGCTGTCTGGGAGGAGAATTCTATCTGCTAAACTGCCCCAGATCTGGAGTCTGGGGGATGGGAAGAGGAACAAAGACAAATTTTGTTGTCCTATGATTAAACCTGCTCTGAACAGAATATTGCAATTGGAAGTGACCTGCAATAATCATCTAGTCCAAATTCTCCCTGCAAGTATACTGCTCTCTTTGGAAAAGGGAGAACAGGCAGCTCAAAGGCCTGACCTACAATATGTGGAGTAGAAGCCAAGTGAGCCCTGGGGTACACATTTTCCTCCATAAAGAGCTTTACAGCCTCATCCCCAGACTCCTGGCCAGGGAACCAAGGAGCACCCTGATGAGTGTTAAGCAGGACTTGCCTTGGCAACGAGTTCCTAGCTGAGGCTGCAGCCAAGCTGCTGCACCTCCTTCGTCTCCTATGGCCTCTCTTCTGCAAGTCCAGGAATAGATGGCTGAGTAGGGTAGGTCCACACTCTTTACAGTGCCTGCACAGAACCAAAGCACGTGCTGTTTAATTTGATTACAGTCAGGCCTTCCTTCTCCAAATGGAACTGCTATTTCAGTTAATGGAAAAAAACCTACTTTTCAACTCAAGCTAGATGCCAGACTAAGCTCTCTTCCGGAGAGAATGGCCCAGTGTGAGAGAGGAGCTTGGCCCATAAGCTGCGGTGTACAAAACCTCCAAACAGCCTGCTCTGTGCCACTGAGGGCAGGAAAATACCAGCCCCAGAAGGTAATGTGCTAGATTTGTTCTCATTTTAACTGTACCAAGGCATGACTCAGACTTCAGAGCCAGTTCCTTTGCTTTGCTCCAAGATACAATTTCAAAGAAGTGGGATTGTACAGCTTAAACTCCTTGAGTCAGTGATTACATGCCAGCTCTTATATAAGATGTAATGTTTCTAGCAGCACTCCAAACTTTCCTGGGACTTGTCTCCTGAGCTGTAACTCATTTTGTATCTGAATGCATCTTCCTGCAAGAATTAAATAAAATGTATTTCTCCTTGTGGCCACTATCCTCATATTTCAATAACAGTAATGAAAAATGCTGCTGAATACATGGGTATTTGAATACATGAAGGGGTAATGGTACTGGCTAGGAAGGTGCAACCTATTAACGTGACCTCCTTGCAGAGTAGAACAGACTTTTAATATACATGCTAACAGGACCCTCATTTTCTTGCTGTTAATACAGTGACGTTTGCAACGGGGTGAAGGTCCAGTGTAGCCTGCCCCATCACATAGTACTAGCATTCTGGGGGGAGTCTGTTGTTTGGATGGGACACTGTTGTTCAGCTCCTCAAAGATTAAACACCCAACACTGATCTTTGTTGTGGTGATGGTGGCATTTTCCAGGAGTGGCTCCAGGAAGTGGGCACCGCATCCTGTGGAGGTTGAGGCCATCTTACAAAATAACACTAAGATCTCACACAAGATCTGCTTCCCCAATGAAACAGAAGAGGTGAGAACTTACTTGTTTTCCCAGCCATGATGTGTTCATGCGGGAGCATGTTTCAGGGCATTCTGTTTTCCTGTTTCTTCCTCTTCTCTGTGTAACGAGAGCCTTGTTATCTCACAGACATTTGATGTGGGAACAAACACCAAAATCCGCACTCTGTGTCAGAACATCGCCTCCAAATTGCAGCTGAGCTCCTGGGAAGGTTTCAGCCTCTTTGTGAAGATTGCAGACAAGGTAACACTTCTTGACTACTGTGGGGTAGCCAGACTGCCCCCTCCTCTCTTACTTACCAGATCACCTAAGCAACCACGTATGAAGCCAAGCAACAGAGTGGGTCATTAACTGCTTCTGTCTTACTAAGGGAATACAATCTAGACTCAAACTTTTAGCACCTGACAATTACTTTGGGTCTCTCAAAGGGGCTGGATGAGGATGCAGAGTTTCTAATAGCCAATCAGTACAAAGGTAGTACTAAAACCAGAGAAGACAGACCAGTCAATTGCTCTCTAGTTTCTCAGAAGCTTGAGTTTGCCCGAGCTGAAGCTTGGGTTGGCTGCCTTGCTGAAGAGGTCCCTTCTCTGGAAATGCGATCAAAGAAAAAGCTAACCAAAAGGAGTTTCTCATGTGCTGTGCTCCTGAAAAGAGGAACCCAGCATGTACCAATCTTTACAAAAAAGAGATGGCTAAGAACAAGGCAGGCATCTTCAGCTTGACTTCAATAGGCAGGTTGGAAACTAAAAAGCAACAGAAGTTGCAATAAAAATCCCTGTTTGAAATGTAAATAATTTAAGACATTGTCATCCTATTTCTTTCTTTCTTTCCCCTTGTCTGCCTTTCTTGCCATAATTATGCTCTCTCACTGTAGACAGGGAATAAAAACACCCTCAGCTTGATGATTGGGTATGTTGGCACAGGCAGTACTACGTACGACCTGCTAATCCCTCCTTTCTCCCCTTCATTGCTTGGCCTCTTCCAGGTGATCAGTCAGAACGAAGCAGACTACTTCTTTGACTCACTAAGGCAGGTGACAGACTGGAACAGGAGGAACAAACCAGGGAAAGATGG
This sequence comes from Psittacula echo, assembly GCF_963264785.1. NCBI lineage: Eukaryota > Metazoa > Chordata > Aves > Psittaciformes > Psittacidae > Psittacula > Psittacula echo. The sequence continues at coordinate 61,123,558 of NC_137740.1, read as the reverse complement.
TAAGGAGAACGCCAGCCAGCATGACAAGAAGGTGCATGAGATGCTGTGTTGAACTGGAGAAGCAACAAATTTATCTAGTAGGATTTACTCCATCTTGGGAAGTGTGTGGCAGAGCCTTATTGTATCTTTTTTGTTTGTACATGCATGGCTACTGCCTGCACCAGCAGTAAGATCCAGTGACCTGATGCAGCCAAGCACTGGCTATGAGAAACACCAGAACATCTTGGGTGGCATGGTTTAGTGTGGGGTGTCCCTGCCCATGGCAGGGGGGTTGGAACTAGATGAACTTACGGTCCTTTCCAACCCTAACTATTCTATGATTCTATTCTATATTCTGAGGGGGATCTCTCCAGAGATTTTAAGTTAGCATCAAAGGTTTTTTTTACCTGTTCCATCCAAAACACACAAGCTTCATAGGCTGATCCTCTTGACAATCCAAGGCTCATGCACTGCCAGGTCAGCTATCAGCCAACACATGTAGATAGGTTCTTTACAGTGTCACTCCCATTCCTTGGGCTGCTATAAATTGTTGTCTAGATTATTACCTGGTGATACCAAAGCACAAGTTGTATTGCCAATAAATCAAAAAATATAATGCTAAAGACAGCAATTCTGTGCAATTTACCTCCACGTATAACATACATTTTGAAATCTACATCAAACTCAAACTCCCCTTAAATTTCATATTCATTTGTCCTGACTTTTGCTTATTTCATTAAAACCAAGGTTCAACCTCCTGAAGCACTATCTATGTATCTAAGACTTCCCTCTTCTTCCCACAGCTGATGCAGCTGCTAGGAGCTCTGAAAATCACAGCATAAAGATGTGGGTGCACTAAATCACAGTTCATTTCTATAAACACAGCCATAGGGAGTGTACCTGCATCAGTATAACAGAATTCAGGTGGCAGCTGTCATGAGCACCAAGAAATAACAAACACTCGTACTGCAGGCATCTTCAGTTTCTTCCTCCATCTCTGAAGAGCTTGCACTAACCACTGCACGATCAGTGTCCAGGGACTGACAACTAATCACTTATCTTAATCACTAATTAATTAATCACTTTCTTGGTCATTTAAAATGGCCTTTTATGCTTTTTTGTTAGTACTTTTGTTTTTTGCTATGAAGAAACTCACAAGCTATTTAAAAACCGCACAACTCTGAAGCGTACAGAGAATACTAACAAGATCTTGTTTCCTTAGGGGCTGCTATGTCCGTGGCTTATAAGGTGTACTTCATGAGAAAGCTGTGGCTGAATGTAACTCCTGGGAAGGACCTGAAAGCTGATTCAATTTTTCATTACCACCAGGTAACCAGCTCCCTAAAGCATAAATATAACAACAGGCAACGTGAGCCAAGAAATCATCCTGAGAAAGCTAAGTCTGCTGGAGTATTACCGAGGCCTGCATTATAGAGCCTCCAGAGGAATGCCTCTGGAGAGCACAACTCAGCCCCAGAAGAAGGTTTATTTCTCACAGTGTTCACAACTTAGCTATATTGCTTATGTTAGGAGCACAGCTCCCTTATGTAATTGTTCTCTGGAGGTGCTAATCTTGCTCTGTAATTGTATGGAGAATCACAGAATGGTTTGGGTTGGAAAGGACCCTTTAAAGATCATCCAGAGAACCTCCAGGAGTCAAAAGTTCTTGGGATGTCTTTGGACTGTGTTTGGCAAGACTCACATCCTGACCTCACAGCTTTAGTATGTGTAAGCCAGTGTTTGCTTCAGCCCATTCTGTCTGGATTCAGAGCTGGTCTCTTCCAGGAGCTGCCAAAGTACCTCAGAGGCTATCACAAGTGTTCCAAGGATGAAGCTGTCCAGCTTGCGGGGCTGATTTATAAAGTGCGCTTCAACAGTGACCGCACACAGCTGGCAATCATCCCCAAAATCCTGAAGGAGCTGGTGCCAGACAATCTGCTCCGAGTAATCTCACCAGAGGAGTGGAAGAAGGTAAGAACATGAGCTTTCACGAATTACACTACTTGCACGGAGCTTTATGAGAGAAATCAATCCACACTACAGTTTTGGTCTGACAGTCTTTGAAAGCACTATGGAGGGACACTACTGGATGTTGTTGGTTTGCCTTTTAGAATCCAGATTTGGCATCTTCTCTACCAAAGCTCTGAAAGGTATCTGCAGCCCTGGATGACTGGTTTGAAATGTGCGTCTCTCTTGGAGATACTAATCTACTTCCAGTGCCCAAAAGAAGAGTTAGAGATAGGAAAGTCAGTGATGGGACTGGAGATTGAGGAGCTCAAAGGGAAAGAGAAAAGTAAGATGTTTCATAGTTTGGCCAACACATCAGTCACTTTGTACCATGTGTATGCTGCTCACAGCAAAAAGCTCTTTTAGCCACCGGAAGGCAAGGTTTCAGCAGGTACTTACCACTTAGTCCACTGAGGAAGACACAGGACAGAGTTTCAAACAGAGGGAAAATTCACCCTACGTGTTTCAGCAGAAAATGTGATACATGTCTGTGGGTGTTGAACACTGATTTTGTTCCATCCCATATTGCCCTCCGCCCTGAAATCCATCCTCTTGGGCTCTTGGACTTCCTTCACCCAACTCATTAGTAAGGGACACTGGGGAGGGTCTGACTCTACCTTGTCCCACGGTAAGGCTATTTTCATTTTCACTGTCTTGTGACTGTTGCTGTGGATAAAAGACTGATCTTGGTGATGGTCTTTAGTGCTAATGCTGGACGCTGGAAACCTGCCTGTTTCCAATTGAATGGGCTTTGTATTCTTTTTTCTAAACAGAGCATTACTGCAGCATATAGTAAACATGAAGGAAAAACTGTGGATGAGGCCAAGATTGCCTTCTTGAAAATGGTATACCGGTGGCCAACGTTTGGATCAGCCTTCTTTGAGGTGAAGGTAGGTTTAAAAGCCTGGATGAATGGCTTTGATAGTAGACCAGCACCGGGGCATATGGGCTGACTATAATTCCGTATTTGTGTAAGTATAAAGCTGAATTCCCATAATCTACTTAGGAAAACTCAGTCACTTGAAAGTGAGGGGATTTTTATCCATTCTGAACTACGCCTGTTATTTACTGGCTATGTTGTTGTTCCAGTCATAATACCTAATACTACAACTATGCAGTAGTTGTAGGGAGGTTTTAGTTACAGATACTTAATTGCCCCATCACTGGTATCCATAACAAGATGCTGCCAAATCTTGTGTCTCCGGGGACTCTTCCCTCAAAACAGAACTATGCTGATCTTCTCATTCTGCAGTGGATACCTCCAGGAATCATTTCCCACTTGCTACCTCTAATTTGTCCTTGCTAGGTTCTTAACTGGTTTGCAACCAACTATTAATCCTATCATCAGATTGCTTAGGAAATAGTGGATCTGATTCTGCTTTTATGTAGCAGCTGCTCAAGTCATCAATATATGGCTGAAAAAGTCATCCTTAGCAACAGTTACACAATATGGAAGAGCTTTATCTTTCAGTGTTTGTCTGGTAGAGAGAATGAGAAGCACTGGACACTGGTGAAGGTCACTATGCACTTGGTATGGATCATTTCTTCGTTTTCTGCTTAACTTGCTCTGTTACTTGTTTATAGCAAACCTCAGAGCCAAATTTCCCAGAGACTGTGCTGATTGCAATCAACAAGCAAGGAGTCTCACTGATACATCAGAAGACAAAGGTAACAGCTGCTTCTCAAGAGTCTATGTAAAGAAGGATTTGATTGTGCTAGTTTAGGGACAGCAACAAGGACCTTCTCCCTGAATGGCAGGAGAGGGTAAGAGTCCCTCAGTTTATTTTCTGTGTGAAACCGAAGGAAGTGTTACTGCATCACATCACACTTCTTTGCAGTTTATACCCTGGAAAGGAAACAGTGCAGAACATCTCTGAAGAAAAGAAGTATAATCATGATGGACATGGGCAAAGGCAGATGGACGGTGCACTAGGGAACCTGCCTTAGCTTTGCAGGAAACCCAAGCTGTCTGAAAGATCAGGTCGAATGACAGTGTTTAGCACCTCTCTAACCCAAACAGTCTGGTCCTAACTAAGTTCCCAGGCAAAAGTGTTCATGAATATCACTATTTGCTTCTAATAGGAAAACAAATAGCCAGTGAGTTTTAGATCATTGCAAATACAACAGCAGTGTGCTAAGGCAAAGATCTATATATAATGAAGTTTCATTAGAGTGCTTAAGACTCACTTAACTTGGTGAAAATACAACGTACCACTAGTTTGTATGCAAGATCTACCTTGATCCACCGTGTTTGTAAATGAAGTGGGAAAGAAAAGAATGCTCTGGCTTTACAGGTTTTCTCACATAACAGCCTGTTTTCATTTGAGAAATGTTCTAGAGCTCAGTCTGTTTCCCCTTACAGGATATTTTAACAGTCTACCCCTTCAATAAAATCTCCAATTGGAGCAGTGGGAGCACATACTTCCACATGACAATAGGGAACCTGGTACGAGGAAGCCGGATCTTATGTGAGACATCTCTGGTAAGAAGGGTTTTGTCAACCTTACACACAAGAAACTTGTATGTTTTCCTTTACATCCAGAATTGCTACAAAACACTGGTGTCAAAACAGATGTTAAAACCAGTGCAGGTACAAAAAGCATTCACTGCTATGTCAATAAAACTGAAGTTTAGAACTGGTTCAATGGCATTTAATGCCACCTGATACAAAGCTGTAAGCCACAGAGACACGTGAAAAAGGTAATTTCCCAAATTCTTCCCATAGATCCAAATTCCATCTATCCAAGACATTAAGAAAAGACTGTACTTACCCAAAATACTATGTAGGAGGCTTCTTGTCACACACGGTTCGATCCATCTACGCAGTAACGCCACCCTTGTGAGATTTTACACTTGAGTAGTATCACCTTTTAAAGAACTGGTTTCAGATTGCCCACACTCTCAGACAAGCATCACTGTATTCATATTCAAAGGTAAATTTGTAAAGATAACAGGAAAACATTTAAGGGCTAACTTCTCTCACAAAAAAGCTTGGATTCCTAAGATGTCAATCTACAGAATGAATGACAAGGAGACAGGGAAGAACCAAAGAAGAAGATAAAACAGGGAGGACATTATAATTATTTTTGCTTCTGGAGCATTTTGAGACACATCAGACCTTTTTCTTTTCTGACAGGGTTACAAAATGGATGACCTGTTAACATCCTACGTTCACCTGCTAATGAATGCTGTAAACAAGCAAAAGAACCTCCCGGCCTGAGAGCAGAAACAGAACCCATGACCTGTGTCTGTGCCAAACTACCTGTAATTTCATCTCCTAGAAGAAATGCCGTTTAATGAGCTTGATGACCGGTCTTGTGAACACACACTGAATGAACTGTGTTACTGAAGTACTACAAGAGAAGCTCGAGTGAGCGTGTACTTTCAAGCATCTGTAACACTTGTCTGTCTTAGATGTAGTATAAGAATTCCATTCAGAGTATGGATTTTAATGTAGTAAGGAGGCAGGAGGATGGAGGAACCCTAATATGAGAGCCTCTAGATTTCCTCTGTTCTTAAAGAGAGACACACATTAACAGTTGTCTTCCTTTTGGAAAGAAAATGCCATCTTGTATATATGCCCTTACCAAACGTATAAGCCCCTTGAGTCTTTGCAAACAAAGGTAATGTTATTTTTTTTCCTCCTATTGGAAATTCTAAGCATGGAGAAATGCCCTTTAGTAGTAGGATAACTGGACACCTTGAAAGGTAAGATGCTGGTTTTCATCCTTTTATCAGTAAGTTACATGCTGTAATCTACCGTGGACTATGACAGCTAGTTACTGTCAGAATCTTAACACTCATTCCTTTGTGATGCTAAATTAGCAGACTGTCCACTGGTTTTCCATTGCCTTGGTTAAATTATTTTTCTTTCTTCCTTCCACATTTTACAATGTACTTCGTAACAACTGCTTTCTACTATGCAGTTTCTAGTAAGCATAAACAAACTCTGAAATAAGTCTGGCTTTTGGGTCATTACTTTTACTCCCACTTCAAGTTACAGATGTGCTATTCAGTGCAAGTCAGACTTGAATAATGCAGTCTAACAAACATCTGCTGAAAAGAGACTTTTCTGCTCTATAAAAATGTTCTCAGCTTGGAGTCATGCAGACATTCCTTCATGAGACAAGAATTAATAGCTCTAATTTCTCCTGATCTTTTCTATTTCCTGTTTAGCAGGCACTTTGAGTGGTAAAACTTGTTCATATCTCAGACCTTTGAAAACACACAACTTTGGCCCTTTAGGAACCACAGCAATGCTCAGAGCATGTAAAGGATATATGTACACACTGTGGTGGTTCTAAGCTTAGCCACTTACCCCATCAGAGAACAAGTACTCCTTCCTCAACAACAGGCCCTTCCTTGCTCACAGTGAAACATGGACATGTCTTAAAGCATTTACACCAAGTTCCTTGAGACACAGCCTGGCAGGGCTGGAAAAGCAGCTCTGCTAGATCTCTCACATTTGCCAAGGTATGCACAATGGTTCTCTTGTTCCCTCTGATGTGTGTGTGTGAAATTCAAACGGTAATAGGAGTTTTGTACATGGGTGGCAGGGAAGAGGCCCCCCTCTCTTTGTGCATATAAATGATTGCCACACTTGTCAGAATAGTTGATGGTTTTGCATGCAATTAGATATTCCTGCTGTAGTGACCATTGCTGGCAATGGAAATGTCTGAGACTAATGATTTGTTTTGTCATCCTATGTAAGAAGCGTTCAATACTTTACCTGTGCAAAAAGAAATTTTGCAGCCAAACTGTGTTGTTTCTGGTTTTTAAATAAACACTGCAGAAAATCAACCACAATGCCTTTTTTAACCAGGAAATGGAGTATCTGCTCTATATTCATGTAACCTAAACCCACCAAATATCCACTACAGCCTGCAAATGATCAAACCATTCCATCTACTCGCCATACAACACAATTTGTTGTATGTACACGAATCATACTCATCTACAACACAATTTGTACAGCATAGCCTCTAATGCTCCATCAACCAACACATCACCAGGAAAGCAGCAGAGATCCAAAACGTGAGTTCACCACACCAGTGCATCAGATTTGGGCAATCCCCAGCGTTCCTCAGGGTGTGTAGTGCTCTCTGGCTCAGCATCCCAAATGTGACTTTTCTTTCACTGTACAATACACAACTTTTTTACATTTGTTTTTTTGTGTGAAGATTTAAAATGTATTACAGTTAACTTTATTACAGAAACATAAAAAGGGACAGGGTTACAACATTTGAATCCACAATCACATGTTTCGGTTAGCACAGGCAATGTGTGACAAAATGAGAGCTCCACACAGTGCAGAATCCGCACTTCTCATCAAGGCCTGAACCAAGGCAAGTAGCTGCTAATTCTTTTACTCAGTCTATACCATCCTCAGCACTTAATAGTGCTTTACAGACTAGTACAACCACACTTATTACATTTGCCTGCAACCTATTCCTTCACCATCCAACCACTTTTAAAAAGGTGTCAGTCACATCACAATACAAAACACACACCATCTAGAAACTCTCTGCACAGAAGGTTGAACAGTATTTGCCTACATTGCACAGACTGCTGTAAAAATAAACACCAGGATGCAAACCCTACAGAGTAGATTTGGTTGCCATAAAGAAAGACTGTGATTAACATACCCTTTGAATACAAACAAGCTTCACATAGTGTGGTTTCTAATAGCAAAACCATTTCAAGTGTACTCAGTGAATATTAGTGATTTTAATTCGGTATGTATAAATATGAATGTAAACTACAGATGTATATAATGAGACAACAGCTTTTGCTAAGTGTAGACTTCTGAGCCAAGTTCAACCTTGATATAAATCTACACTCTCCAGTGGTGTGATGCCTAGGATGAATTTGGCCAGCATGTCTATTCACAGCAATGGAAAAAAACATGCAGCTTGTTTCTGACCAAGACCTTGACTTTTAAAATACCCCAAAACCAAATGACCAACAAACTAACAACCAACGAACCTGCTATCCTAGCAACACATTAAGGAAAAATCTTAAGTCTGCACTATATTCTACTCAGTTTTTAAAAAGTGGACTTGAAGCAGGGAAAGGTTCTTTTATTGAACTATTTATAGTTATTTTTCCTACTCCTTCAATTCCACTGTCCCACAAAAGGCATGTCAGTAATATTCCTGTAACTCTGCACATTGTAGGCTATGAACAGCAGAAGTATAAGAAAAATAATTGTGAAACATTACTAATTTAAGAGATCCTAAGAGAACATCACCCTCCGCTAATACAGAGGTCAGGGAGTATGATGATTTTTTTCCCTCCAGTAATTTGGGAAATGCTTTAAAGATAAGGACATAATCCAAATGTTAGATAACCAAACAGCTCATCAAAGACAGTATCAGCTATACTTTGAACACTGAAGCTTATTAGGTCTGAGTTGCAAATATGAGACAAAGTGAGAGCACACACTCTATCTCTACTTGCAGTACAAAAGTAATTCCATTCACCTCTACATACATGCATTTTCCATTGCTGAACTTGAGAGTGGCCACTGAAAGAATATTACCTATTGCCTGCTAGTTACATAGTCTTTCCATATTCACCAGTAGCTATTTGGCTGGGTATTCATCCACATCTTCCCAGGAAGCTGAAGATACACAGCTGCTCAGCTTTAGCATTAGACATGCCCTGTGGCTAAAGTTATAGGAAGAGACCTGAATGCTTCATGCTGAGAAGAGTCTGCATAGCATACTGAATTGCACCTAGATTCTTTGCAGTGGCCACATACTACTGCACCAAAAGACATGCTGCTCTTTGTGCCCTTAACTACAGACCATTTAAAGGCTGGTGAGAGAGAAGTGACTAGCCACATGGTCTCCTACAGCAGTGACAAAAGCAGCTACTATTACTGTAAGCTACAGTGCATATTGTTCAGAAGAGGATGAAAAGAGTTCTACTGTTAGGATTAGGCCTGTCCCCTCATCAGTGTTATAGCAGAAGCAGTATATCCTGGTTAAAAGTTTATGGTAGCTTATGGCACCAAAAAGCAAAGCAGCTGAAGGAATCTGAATTAGCAAAGGCATTAAGTATCTAAGAGATGGTCCCACATGTAGGATTCTTACCTGCACAGAGTTAGCAAGGATTTCCCACCACTGCTGTGATATCACTGGTGCAATTTCATGGGTAGTAGCTACAGCAAGTGTGTGAACAGCTGTCAATGCTTTAACTATTACCTAGTTTAGATCTATTTTGAGCAAAGTGTGATGGCAGTGAGGGCAATTTTAAGGTAGATTATTTCCCCAATCTAGTTGCTTCTCACACATGCAAGAAGTGAGGAAGCTCTAACTTCTTGCCAACTAATTCTCTTGGGACTGCAGGGTGGTGGACAGGCCCAACTGTTGTGTTCATTTGACCTACTAAACTAGCCACTTTTTGGAAGATTTTAATCATGCAAGGGACAGCAGTCCTCCAGTGCCTTTCATCCTGTTGACTTTGTAAAAGGGCAGGCAGAAACTCCAACTATTTAGGCTGCTCAGCTTAGTTCAGGACAAGGAACTATGGAGGACACCTACAGAGGTCTCAGAAGCTCCCCATGATTATACAACACCCATGTGACCTCAGGAACAGCACTGCTGATGGCTCACGCTTGAAGAAATATCAAGGATGTTCAAACCCAGTAAATTTCCCAAGTTTTATAGCAGAGACAGGACCAATGAAACTTCACCAGTGATAGGCAAAACTACAGAGCAGAACTATAGGTTAAGATGTACAGCTTCATGTCTGAGGTCCTCTCTTTAAGTACACTCAGGTCTTAACAAGAAAGGTGATAGGAAACTCTTATTTGGGTGAACTTTCTAAGAGAAATATGTCCTGGGTTTTTTTTTTGCTGCATAAGAGCACGTTTGCTACAAGCCATAAATATCAGACACCCCTTAATGTAATTAGGCTCTCTGAAGCATGACCAGCAAGTGTGCACTCATCTTTCAAATGAAGTGAGAAGGACAGGGAAATTGAAGTGCTTAACTAGGCACCATATTATCAATTTGATTTCATCATGCAAACGAATAACCAAGGCTCCAACCACACTGCCTCAAGAAATGTCAGCAGTGCCAGTGGATAGGACATACTTTGTGTTGACCATTAGAAGCTCCCATGTAGTAGTAGAGAATAAATGGAGAAAATTTAGTGTTAGTTTCTAAGAAAACCTTTCTTTTCTCATAGCAACCTCCTCATTAAGGAGAGCCCAACTATCCTGGAGAGGCTGGTAAGGCCTTGACAATTGAGACCACCTTAGTACTGGGAGGGAAGCAGCAAAGCAAACTTCTTCAGCGGCCTTAATACTGGACCTAAGTCAGACAAGTGAGCAGCACAGATGCCATAACTATTGGTTCCTGGGCTTTCCTAGTAAACCTGCAAACCAGAAGGACTGCAGAGGATCCATATATGCTCAGTAGGAATTTGAAGAAAGATCAGAACATTTTGCATGTAGCAAAGAGTGACAGCTTTCAGAATATTTGTCTACATGTTAAATGTCTTCACCCAGGGTTAGAAATGTTTATACTTCAACTGAAAAACAGCAAATCATACATTTCTTCCATCCCTACACTTAACTGCTGTTTCCAAATTCCTTAGACTATGGAGGACTGGAGACAGAGCTGAGGAAGGACAGAATGTGTACAATTCACAAGGCAGAATAAGTTGTTATTATAAAATTCATAACCAGCCTGTAAACTGCTCAAGCAGAAATCATATTTCTCTTTCTGCCAGTGTTAATAGATAATCGCTTGAGAAAAGGGATAGTCAAGATGAAAGCTATGTTACCAGAAGAAGGGGAAGGTACTACTTATCTTTGGTTTCACTTGTTAGTAATTGCCTCTGTAATCAACAGCTGCTGCTCACAGCAGCTTATGACTGTATGAGTGCAGTCAGTAGACTGACAGACCTGTTTAAGCAGAGTTTAAATCCAGAGCTTTTGGTTGTGCCTTCTTGGATGTCAGCTCTGACAATTTCTTCAGACGTTTCTTCAGTTCCAGAGGGAATTTCTCATAGCACTTCTTGCATACAGGCTTCATGTCAAACTCCACAAACTTATTCCTTTAACATAAAGAACAACAGCCTATTAAAATGCCATTTGCAAACTGCATGCTTCACTAAATCAAGTCTCCACGCATCTCTGTAAATGCTGTTGCTTTTATTCTACTGCATGTATGAAACAACTCACTTCCTCATCTGGTCATGTAAGTACAGACATAAGTTTCTTATCAGGGAACTAGCATCTTCAGTATTGCTAGTTAAACAAGGAGCAAGATTTTGCTATATATTTGCATATAGCAGTCTAGAATAGTAATTTTGTTATCACAGTATGGAAGCATCGCTTCTAAGGTCCTCTTAGTGATGAATTAGAGCTCCTTCATGTACAAGGCCAGTGGGGTCAACCCAGCACAGTAGGCTGAGGGTTTGAACCTGAGAAAGGAAAAATGTAGGACTGCTTTGTTTTCTGTTCCTATTCTACATATTTGAAGTAACTAGCATCATATTTTCTTTCAAAGTAATTTACATAACTGCAAATGATGTCATTGAGGGGAGCATCCAGACTAAGGAGACATGGAGGCTGCACGTATTTCAGGACAAGCAGTTACTTGAGTTCAGAGCCTTCTTTCTGTACTGGTGAGTGAGTTCTCCTCTTACGCAACCTTCTTATAGGACATATTAATAAAGGAAAACAATTTAGAGAGGATGCTGAGTCCCAGCTCCTTTTGAGTTCTGAAATCAGTGGAATTACAAGCACCCACTCCCCCAGAGCAAAGGTATACTGCCCCTCTCAGAGGTACTGGCTCATGGCTCCCCCAAGCTGATACCCTGCCTTAGAAGCAAATGTCTCATATGGTCCAAAATGTAAACACTGACTTACTTCAGTGTAAGCTTGATGTTGCAGGTGGAGCAGGAGAAGCAGTTCACACACCAGGCCTTGTTAAGAGCTGATACCACTGCAAAAGCACAAAATAAGAGGAAATTGCTGAATTATTTGAATTTGGATATGTATCCAAATTCAAATGAGGCCAGATGTGAAAAGAAACACTGATGCTTTGCAACTGTGGGACGGCAACAGCTGCACTAACAAATGGAACAAGGACAGCAACCCAAACCAAGGAGAGAACAAATCTTACCATCTCCCTCTATCACGTGGCTGCAGTTGTAGCAGACATCTCCAAAGAGCTGCACAGCAAAAGAAATAGGAACAGGAACTCATGTTACTGACTTGTCATGGTCCCCAAACTACACAGCTGCTGTGAACATCAAATCCTAACAATCAAAGAATTCCCAGTCGCAGCAGCAGCACCCAGCTATACCAATTTAAATCTTCTGAATAACTTCTCATACACTTGCCAAACAGTTTATGTTCCTTTGGATCTCATACCACTAAGTACTACAAAACCTTTTTTGTTGATGCCTCACACTCTACCACTGTTACGTTATCTTAAACTCCTGTAAATGTGGCAATTTGGAGAAAAAAAGGATCAGTAGAGTATGATGCTTACTGCAGACAGACATCTCCTGTTGCTCAATTACAATCATGGAAATAAAACCTTGAGCTACGTTCAAAAGAGTAACACTTTTATAAGAGACTAATTTATCTGACAGAAGAAAATACCAGACCCATAGCTGCTCAGTAGAGTCATACAGAAAAAACAGGATTTGATTGTCTTTTGAAACATACTTTTCTTGTGCTTTAGACAGTACAACATTTGTCTTAGGCCCGTAGAAGCAAGTAATTATCAAAGACCACACAGATAGTTTTGGAGTAGAATTACAGGGATTTTAATCAGAAACCACGGTCAGTGGTTTTATTCTGTCAATGGCACAAAGCAAAATTAACATCCCCATGACATTCTTATTGTGTTCTCAGCATCACTGTTCACATCGACCACGAAAAAGCTATTTTTTCTGTTAAATCTCACTAACTTCTTAATACCACATCGCCTCTACACATTCAGAGTATGTAAAATCTGCAGAGCTTTGCATACGTAAAATGCATTTACCAGTCAGAGCAAGTACCTACGGGACACATGGCAGAATTTACCTGGTTATAGTGGGTTTCACAATAAGCCAGTCCTTTTTTCTCATAGTGTCTGTGACCCAAGAATGGCTTCTCACATTTGGCACAAACAAAATGCTGGAAAATGAAAAAAGACATTCAGCTGCAGGCAAAACAACTATTCCATCAGCAGGGAAAAAACTGCATGGCTACAAATCATGGCTCAATATGAGACACCTGATCACAGAATCCCAGACTGGTTTGGGTTGGAAGGGACCTTAAAGTTCATCCAGCTCCAATCCCCTGCCATGGGCAGGGACACCTTCCATTAAAGCAGGTAGCTCCAAGCCCCGTCCAACGTGGCCTTGAACATTGCCAGGGATGGGGGTGCCACAGCTTCTCTGGGCACCCTGTGCCAGCGCCTCAGCACCTTAATAATGAAGAATTTCTTTCTAATATCTCATTTAAATCTACACTGTTTCAGTTTAAAGCTGTTACCCCTTTATGTTTTAACAATACTCAGATAAGAAAATCTTTACAAAAGCAAAAGAGGAAATACTTAGTCTACTATAGCAATTAAGAATCGTATTAAAGATCAGTAGAAGACCTGATGAAATAGCAATCATTTTGTCTTTTTCCTAATAGACTTGCGGACTATTATCTTGTTTGTGTCAGAGAGGAGAAACAGGAACATGAAACGTGGCTGATATGAATGTACTTCAAATCAGCAGCATCCCAGTTCAAGCTCTAGGAGGCTTAAATCACTAAAAACATAAGCCATTAAAAAACTTCAGAACAAGCTATGACGACTCAGCTGAAAGTTACAGAAAGAATGAGCTGAAAAGGCTTAAAAAGCAAGAACTGCACTAGCTCTGCCAAATTACAAATCTTAATACTGTTATGAACCAGTTAACTGGGGTTGGAGAGGATATATCCATGTACATCATAATAAACAGGTAAATTGATTAGTAAGCAGAGGCTGGTGTATTGGGTTTGCATGGCTAGATTTTGATAGTGGGGGGGCTACAGGGGTGGCTTCTCTTCCAAAATGTCTCCTGAAGGAAATTTCAGATTCAGAGAGGCCTCACCTCAACATGCCATTGCTTTCCCAGAGCATTGACCACTCGTCCCTCAATGGGCCTGCGGCAGGCTCCACAGATAGGGATTCCCATCTTGTCATGGCAGGGCAGGCAGTACAGTTCTCCCTTCAGCTCCCGGGCCTCAGCAGTCAGCTCCTTCCTGAAAACACAAACATGGCACTAAAATAAGAACACCAACGGAAGCTCTTTAACGTGCGATATGGAGTTTTGAAAGACTAAGCTTTAAAGTTAACCCTAAGCCATGGAAATATTCATGCTATAAATGTAGACACAGCAAATTAAGCTACTGAAACACAGTTATTGTCAACTCATATTTCTGAAATTGTTTTCTCAGTTTGCCAGACAAGAGACTATACATGGAGTATCATGTGTTCAGGTAGATACTCTGGCAGAAATACGAGGTACACTTATGTGGAACAATGATGCATCGCGCAAAGACTCAAGTGAATGCGATAGCTCAGATACAAGGACCATCTTAGTAGTGCTCAGCACTGAGCCATTTACTTTATTCTTCAGCACTGACAGCCAATAAGGGCAGTACTGTGCCCCAATTATATTGCCTTCATGGTAAGTAATTCAGGTCAGACAGGTATCAACACCGTGATGGACTACACCAGAAGACTGACACAGCTCACCAAGTCATGCTTTTTTTTTTCTACCCAGGAATGCAAAGGGAAACTCTTTTGAATAGCCTGCCCACAGCTGCCTTTGGACAACACTATTATTGCAATCTGCACGCAGCCTTTCAGGTAAGTTTATACCAAGGAACTATTTCCATTTTCAGTATAAAAGAGCATCACTCAATTTGAGGATAAAAGAACACTGAATGGCAAAATAAAACTGAAGTCTCTGTAGGCTTTCCAAATTCCTTTTGATTTCTCCTTATGCAATTTCTGTTGAAACAGCTAAGTTGAGGACTTGGAAAGGACTGCACTTACTGTTTGTCTCTCTCCTTTTCAGTTAGTTTAGGCTATGAGAACATACCCACAGTGGGTGCAGTTGAAGTGATCCGGATGGTAGGAATCATTCCGGAACATCAGAGGCTGCTCCTCAATTATCAGGTGGCACTTCTGACAGATGTATTTGCCCAGTCCCTTAGCTTTTTCACGGTTGTGGCACGGCCTGCACAGATGCCTGGTTGGACACAGTAAGGAAAGGAAAATATGAAGAAATTCTTTTTCCTAAACCAACATACAGTGTACGCTGTAGGATGTACTTCATGTAACAGAAGGAGTGTCTTCTGAGGTCAGACTAAACAGTTTAGTATCCTGTCATTCACACCAGCTGTACAGAAAAGAGCATGTGGATGGAGCATGCATTTCCTTAGAATATTCTTCCAACACTCCCTGATTTATATCCCATAAGGAATATCACCTGTCATTCTTCTAGGTATCCTTTCCAGTTCTTCCATATCTTTTCTGACAGGTGGGCAAGGAAAGGTGGCAACACCCTCCCTCTGTTACTAACTATGGGATCTAGCCATAACAGAGGCATTACAGCACTGTGAAAGAGTAAAAAATATGAAACCAAAACAACATTGCTTGAATGCCTTTACCATGGCTGGATTCCTTAGTTTTCAATAGCTAGGACAAATAAGAGTATGAGCTCTTCTGCCTACAAATTCATTTTATTCCCAAGTCAAAGAAAAGGATGAACTGATGGCAGTTTTGCAACTTTATGCAATAAATCTAACTGTGTTCCTATCACATGAACATACTACAAGTGCAACCTTGAACAGGTAGATAAGCCAAATTTCTGGTAGAAAAAGGGCAAAGGCATAAACAACTTCTGTAAAGGCTAAGGGAATCCACCAGTTTTATCTCAATATTTAGGAGCTCTGAGGAGAAGCTGTTCAGTTTACTCGCCTATTACCTACCCCTCCAACTGCAATGCTGCAGGCTGAGAAGAGTTTATGATTCTATGAAGGTGACAGAGGAATGACTTCTGTGGGGTTGTCACAAAACAGACGAGCCTGCTTAATTCCTTTCAGTGTATCACTATGTGAAACGCTCACAGAGATTTACAGGTCATTCTCAAAAGGCACCAGACAAAAGGGAAAGCTCAAATGGAAAGGGTAGATTTATGGCTGAAGTAGTGGGATCTTTGCAGGGCCCCTTCCAAAATTCTGCTGTGATGAATCACATACCCTTAGATCTGTAAAACAGGCATAAGAATACAACACAGATGTTGTTGTGAGACCTCAAACATTTATGACCCTCAGCTGGCAGGCGCCTGTCTAAGTGCTAAGTATCATTATTATTCTCTACAAATCTGAATCCTCCTGTCAGCAAGAGTCTCTCTCCAGGGCTGGAACTACTGTGTGCCCAGACGGAGTCCAGCAAAAGCAGACAGCACCCCATTATAAGGAAACATGCAGCTGTGCTCATCTCAGCATAAAGGCATCAATTTTATTCGCCACTGTCAAATGCAGAGTAATTATACAGGGCAGGACATAGGGACCCTGAAGCAAGTGTCCTGAAAGAGACCCCTCTCATTCAGCTCAATAAGATGCCTTCAGCCATTTGCACTGATAAACCATTATCAACCCCTCCCCACACACAAACCCTCTCTGCTGTCCCATAGACCCTCCTCTATTGCAGGCAAAGGGAAGTGCTGGACAGGCTAAGCTGTTACCATGGCAGCCACCCCTCTCCCTCTCCTGCTCCCCACTCCCACCATGATGGAATTATCCCATTCTGAAATGTCCTGTTGTGTCTATTAATACCAGACTTCCCCCAAACAATGCTACTCTCCACCCTCCTAAAATAATCAAGGGACTCCAAGAAGTCTGTGTTCACGGCTGGGAGTTCAGTAGCAGCTTTCAGTAACACCATGAACACTGGAATATTCATACAGTATATTCATATCTATAACAGCAGCAGCAACCCCAGTGCCAAGAGCTCAGCTGGGATGAAGCCTTCTCTTCAGTGTTGGGGCATCCTCTCCCCTGCTCTGTTGTGTGACTGAGCTGATAATGCGCTATCAGAGCTAGAAGGACGCTATATAGAGGGGCTCCCCTCTCCACCCTCAGCAACACTGCAACTGTGTGCTCTTTTGGGATC
This sequence comes from Psittacula echo, assembly GCF_963264785.1. Lineage (NCBI taxonomy): Eukaryota > Metazoa > Chordata > Aves > Psittaciformes > Psittacidae > Psittacula > Psittacula echo. The sequence goes on along the minus strand of NC_137740.1, from coordinate 61,106,399 downwards.
ATCTTGTTTCACTATTGCTGCTTCTACTTGGCTTGCTGTCACCAGGAGTTCCTTCAGATTTTCCCCAAAAGGACCCTATACTTCACCCACAGGACTGCACTGTGAAGAGGTAAGAGACAAACTTCCATTAGCAGAATAATGAAAGAGCTTTCCTAACAGCATTACTTTTAGCTGGTATCAGTGAGATGGAAAGACACATGCAGAGGTGGATGAATGTACTGGAAATGCCTGAAACTAAGAACTGGCAACGTTTTTGAACCTCAAAGAATAATTTCCTCACTCTGCTTTACGTAACTGCTCCAAAACGTAAAAGGTCCTTGTTGTTTTAGGTACTTCTGGACCTAAGGTACATCCATTTGTACCAGGACAGCTAACAGCTGTATGGCACGTCCAGTGCTCTCTGACACTGCCTTGATGCTCACAGAAACAAGCATTTCAGCTGAAGGGTGGGAGGCTCAGCAAGGAGTGACTTTTTAGGAGGATAATTTTGGTCAGAAGCAGACTAATTTTAATGAGCACTTCCAGTGAAAGCCATTCGACAAAGACGCTACAACCATAATCATAAAATACTACAAAATAACCATAACCCCCCCCCAACTAGCATCACCTCAAACCAGAAACTGTTCAGGCTGAGAGCAAGTACAGGTATTTCTGAGATCCACTACAAACCCTAACATATAGTTCAAATTTATCTGCAGTGGGCATTATAACAAACGCTCCAAACTAGCCAGGTAACTAACTTACGATGAGCTAAGTATTTCTTCTGCCTTATTAATTGTTTCATTCATGATACATAGAGCATCTGCTGAAAGAGTAATCAGATTGTGTCTGTACTGACAGCCTTGTGGGTTGTTATCTTGCTGGCTTCCGAGCAGAAGAGAAACAGGGCATAAAATATGGCCATTTCAAATGAGCAGCGACATCCACATTCCAGCTCAGCCCTGGGAGGCCTGGGATAATGGCTCATTCCAGAACAGTGCTCTGTTTAGCAATACGTAAATCACTAAATACTCACAGAACACCAAAAGAGCAATCCAAGTGGAAATTATTGGACAGTGAGCCAGATCCCTAAAGGAGTTTTCTGTCTGTGGAGTCGAAGCCTCTTGCACCATATACATTAGCACAAACTACACATTCTAGGTCATTTGGGAAGGTTTCTAGTCTGCTCTTAGCATTCACACAGACTAGTACAAGAAGCTTTCTAAGACTTTGAGTGCTTTTTTGTAAGCATAACAAACCAAAAAGAAAGAAAAAACCTAAACATTAAACACGTATATTTTAAATTGATAGGATCAACCCAGACAAAATGGAAATGGAACTGTACGTAATAGCAAAGGACTTTCCACGGGTCCAGACAGGTACCAATGGCAGACTCAAAGCTGCTATCACTGGGGACAGAACTCTCAGCCCTTTAAGTCTTGGCTATTCCAAGTCGGGCACTGACACTCAGCTGAATCTGAATCCCAGAGATCCTCCTCATGAAATGAGCTCAAATAGTTCAACGTATCATGCTGCTAAGCCCTCAGTATTTAGCTTGTAAACAGGGAAAATGTCTGCTTACTGCTTCACTTCCTGAAGAGATATAAATCATCACCCTTAAGACAAGAGACATCCTTATTTCCTCTGTTAGACAACCCTTGCTTCTGCCTCTTCAGCTGGTCTGAGCCAGCATTTACTGCATTATCAGTGTCACCATCACGTATAGAGCAATCAGACCACCAAGCACTGACAGGTGTCTATGTATCACCTGACTGCATTTTTCACAGATGAAAAGCGTATTTAAACCAAATGCCTGACACAAAAAAAGAGGCTACACTGCCAGCACATCAGGTGAGAGGTACCAGTGTAAACTAACAGCCAGTAAAAAGGCATGGCCTCGTTGTATTTCTCCTTTGGCATGCAAGACAAAAATACATATTTAAAGTAATTCCATCCAAGGAGGACAAGCATTTGAGTATGTGACACACATACTGTCACGTACTTACTTGTGTATTACTACCACGTACAAACGTCGAAGTCTTGTGTTCAAAAACACTTGCATGTTTTACTTTGCGAGGGACAAATAAACACTAGAAACAAAAAATGCAGGCTCCTCCGCAAAGCAAGGGAATTCACATGGAAAACTGCAGCAGGGCATTTTCCTTTTGTATACGAAAGCAAGATTTCACATCTATTTTTTACAGATAAAACATCCCTTGGAAAAAAGGGCTGTACAGTCTTCCCTGCACTTCTTGTAATTATAAAATGATAATCTGTTGCCATCTCTAGGATTACAAAGAAGCTGGCAGCAAGCAGTGAGTACATAGTACCCATACACTCAAACCTAGAGTCTTTTTGTGCCATGAACATGCAGGGTACCCAGGCAATGTGCGGTGTCAGAAGGACCCTCTGTGGCCATGTGAAGACATTTCAGCTTCTGAATTTCATTCAGTCTCCCTCCTGTTGACTTTCATCTCTTCAACTGTGAACTAAACACAGATGGTCCAGCAGACTAATGTCCAGCTATTGTAGTTTTCTGTCCACCTGAAAGTGACAGCAGCCAAACAAAAGATGGCAATTACCTTGGAATTTTGTTTACATTTTCCAATAGATGGGTTTGTCCTTAATCCCATTTTGGTCTCTCAATGAGCCACCAATATTTTTAGACATCTGAAGAATTAGTTCTGCTGGGAAGCTGGATGCATTGTGTAATGCCTTGGATCAACTGTCTAATGATGTAAGATCTCAGCATGTAGCACAGGCTCTGCCCAAGACTAAAAATTTGACCTGACAATGTCAGGAACCACCTTAAAATTTTATCTCGGTCAAGGAAAATGGATCTGTTTAAAGACGTATTCAATATTATGGAGAAATGGTCAACCAGTACAAAATGCAATGGTAAGCACAATGAAGGTACTGCTGTACATACTGTAACACCTCTGAGGAATCCAATAAACAGAGACGATGCTGGAAACTCAGACTGCCTGCATTTCCCCACCACCTATACCTATAGATGAGGAACGTATAAGAAGCCACGGGTAGGTACCCAGAAAATCTTACCACCTTCTGGTGATGCTATTCAGGAGGCTGCAGACAACAGAGAGACTGTCCAGGCTAAGCACAGTTTTACTGAGCTGCCACTTGGAAAAGGCCCTGAATAAGCTACAGTGGGAGTTCAGGCTTTCGAGGGAGGAAGAGAGGAGTTATGCTGGGAGAAGAATTGGCTGCAGGGAAGGATGGTATTTTGACAAGTAACCAACAGCATGAGCATTACTAATAATCTTTTTTGAATCAGTTCAGTGCTTTCTGCTGTACAAATGAGATGCTCCTACTCATCTGGAAAGTTTCTTCCTATAGTGGAACTAGATGCATTGCCTTAAATACAGGTCTGCAGACTAAGTAACTCTTCACAGATTTTCAGGAACCCTGCAGGCTTTTTTAATAACAGCAATATCTGACCTGTCTGCCAACTCTTCTAGATCAGGACAGATATTCTAAGCTAGGTCACCTTACAACAGATACCTGTGCTCAGAAAAGCTGACTCATTGTGAGCTCTTTAGCCTGAATCAGGCTTTCAAATTAAACATAGTAAATTCTTTCTAGCTAGACATACAGAATCCACTTCCAGCCTTCCATTAACCAGGCACATAAGCATTGCACTACTCTCTTATGGAACTCATCTCAGCCCAAGTTGAAGACTTTATTATTATATATAATTATTATTACATAAAATTATTATTATTATTAGAGACCAGCTGAGCAACCTGGACATCCATAAATCCATGGGTCCAGATGGGATGCACCCGCGGGTGCTGAGGGAACTGGCGGAAGTCATTGCTAGACCACTCTCCATCATCTTTACCAAGTCTTGGGAAATGGGAGAGGTGCCTGAGGACTGGAAGAAAGCAAATGTCACTCCAGTCTTCAAAAAGGGCAAGAAGGAGGACCCGGGTAACTATAGACCGGTCAGCCTCACCTCCATCCCTGGGAAAGTGATGGAACACCTTATCCTTGATGCCATCTTAAGGCATGTCAAGGGTAAGAGGGTTATGAGGGGCAGTCAACATGGCTTTACCAAGGGGAAGTCATGCTTGACCAACCTCATAGCCTTTTATGAGGAAATAACACGGTGGATGGATGATGGCAGAGCGGTGGATGTGGTCTTTTTGACACAGTCTCCCACAGCATCCTCATAGCTAAACTGAGGAAGTGTGGTCTGGATGATCAGGTAGTGAGATGGACTGCGAACTGGCTGAAGGAGAGAAGCCAGAGAGTTGTAGTCTATGGGGCGGGGTCTAGTTGGAGGCCTGTATCTAGTGGAGTGCCTCAAGGGTCAGTATTGGGACCAGTATTATTTAATATATTCATCAATGATTTAGATGAGGGAATTGAGTGTACTGTCAGCAAGTTTGCTGATGACACTAAGCTGGGAGGAGTGGCTGACACGCCAGAAGGCTGTGCTGCCATCCAGCGAGACCTGGACAGGCTGGAGAGTTGGGCAGGGAGAAACTTGATGAAATATAACAAGGGAAAGTGTAGAGTCCTGCATCTGGGCAGGAACAACCCCAGGGTCCAGTATAGGTTGGGGAACGACCTGTTAGAGAGCAGTGTAGGGGAGAGGAACCTGGGGGTCCTAGTGGATGGCAGGATGACCATGAGCCAACACTGTGCCCTTGTGGCCAAGAAGGCCAATGGCATCCTGGGGTGTATTAGAAGGGGGGTGGTCAGTAGGTCGAGAGAGGTCCTCCTTCCCCTCTACTCTGCCCTGGTGAGACCGCATCTGGAATATTGTGTCCAGTTCTGGGCCCCTCAGTTCAAAAAGGACAGGGACCTGCTGGAGAGAGTCCAGCGCAGGGCAACTAAGATTATGAAGGGAGTGGAGCATCTCCCTTATGAGGAAAGGCTGAGGGAGCTGGGTCTCTATAGTTTGGAGAAGAGGAGACTGAGGGGTGACCTTATTAGTGTATATAAATATATAAAGGGGGAGTGTCACGAGGATGGAGCCAGGCTCTTCTCAGTGGCAAACAATGATAGGACAAGGGGTAATGGGTACAAACTGGAACACAAGAGGTTCCACTTAAACTTGAGAAGAAACTGCTTCTCAGTGAGGGTGACGGAACACTGGAACAGGCTGCCCAGGGAGGTTGTGGAGTCTCCTTCTCTGGAGACATTCAAAACCCGCCTGGACACATTCCTGTGTAACCTTATCTAGGTGTTCCTGCTCCGGCAGGGGGATTGGACTAGATGATCTTTTGAGGTCCCTTCCAATCTCTAACATACTGTGATACTGTGAAGCTCGTAACCAGCTAGTCAGCTCTCTGTTGTGGTTCCTTCAACAGGAATTAATGGTCTGGAAAACGTGTCTAAGTAGGAGGCATTCAGAATCTTAATAGAAGGGTTTAAACTCACACTGGCCTGTCATGTTAAACACCAGCATTAGCTAACAGAAGACATCACTTATTTCCATGTGTGTGTGTTTTCAGGTGTGTTTTGGGGGCTTGTTTCTGGTTTTCTTCACAAAACCAGGCTCTTTCGTAATAAACTGTCTCAATTCTTGCAGGGTTTGTTTTTTCCCTTCAAAACTGTTGTGAAAAATGAATGGTCCAGCAGATCCCTCAAACCTACTCTTCAACTGCTCAAATCCATCAAATTTCTCTTTGGAAACCTCAGAGCAATGTGGCAAAGAGACACATCTTGAGAACATCTTTTTTGCAACTTTCTACTTCCTGGACTTCATCCTGGCTTTTGCTGGCAATGCCCTTGCTCTTTGGCTCTTCATCCGGGACCAGAAGTCAGGCACACCTGCCAACATCTTCCTGATGCATCTTGCTGTGGCTGACCTGTCCTTCGTGCTGGTACTTCCTACCCGGCTGGTGTACCATTTCTCTGGTAACCACTGGCCATTTGGTGAGATCCCATGCAGACTCACTGGCTTCCTTTTTTACCTCAACATGTATGCCAGTATCTACTTCCTGATGTGTATCAGCGTTGACCGCTTCCTAGCCATTGTGCACCCTGTGAAGTCCATCAAGCTCCGGAGGTCCCTTTACGCCCATTTGGCATGTGCCTTTCTATGGGTTATAGTTGGGGTTGCAATGGCACCTCTGCTTCTCAGTGTGCAGACAGTTGAGATGAAAAACACAACTGTCTGCCTGCAGCTGTACAGAGAAAAGGCATCACGTCATGCCCTTGTGTCCTTAGCAGTGGCATTCACCTTCCCATTTGTTACTACAGTGACTTGCTACTTATTGATCATCCGAAGTCTGAAGAGCGGGAACAGAGTGGAGAAACACCTGAAGGAAAAGGCTATCAAAATGATCATCATGGTCCTGCTGATCTTTCTGATTTGCTTTGTACCTTATCACGTCAATCGCTACATTTACATTCTCCATTACAATGGAACCAAAACTTCCTGTGGAACGCAGCGTATTCTAGCCCTCAGTAACCGCATCACTTCCTGCCTCACAAGCCTAAATGGTGCCTTTGACCCAGTCATGTATTTTTTTGTAGCTGAGAAATTCCGTGAGGCTTTGTGCAATCTGTTTTGCGTTAAAAAGACTGTAATGTTGCCTCAAACATACGAGGGTAAGACAAATGAAAGCTCACTAAGTGCTAAATCTGAACTGTGAACATGACTCTCGTCACTGCTTCAACTTAAGAATGCTCTATTCCACCAGAACCAGCTGAGAGCGCAAGTATGCAGTGAGATAGTACTCCCGGAGTCAAAGTCATCTTGAGGAGGGAAGTTCTGTTGTTTCTATGGGACTGCAATTAGCAAGAACCACTCTGACAACAGAGGTTGCATGTTCTTGTCTTACTGAAACTGCAAACACAAGCACAGTTCTACTGATTTCCAAGATGTGAAACTGAGGGCTGAACACTTAAAAACAGGGAAGGGAGCAAAGAAGCTATTAAACTGATACATTTAAAACCAAACCAAACCAAACTTAACTCCCAAAGCATTCATAACAACTCTTCCTCTGCACAATGCATACAGCCTACTTTAACATTTTATACTGTGCCAGTTCCTGAGACACTCCCGTGACAGACCTGCCTGATGAAAGGATAGGATGCCTGCACGCTGTGTTTAAGTCCCTGACTTCAAAGCGCTTAAACATCATATGAAGAAAATTGATAATAAATAGTGGAAAGGAAAAAAAAGACCAAAATGCTGCACTGCACCCAACCTGGACTAGAGTTAAGACTGAACTTATAAGTCTTTTACTACTTCTCAGCATTCAGAGCTGGAGTTGAGCACTAAACTTCACACTGCCTTTCCTATCTGCCCTCTGCCATTGTCTAAAGCTGCAGACAGAGGTTGGACAACTTTTAGTATTTTGCCTCTTTTAAGTGGCTCCTAGCAAAACATCAGATATCTGGGTAACCCTCAAAGTAAAGAACTGCAAAGGGCTGCTTAGGAATACAGCATTCACCTTAACCATATACTGAATTATAAAAATACGAAACCAAATGGCAAAACTGAATAGGAAGCATATGAAGGAGTTCAGTCTACTTTGCCCAGAAGAGATTTGTATCTTTGAGGTGTTTTACAACTTTTTTTGGTGACTTCTCTAGCAAGGCTATTCCCTCACTACAGATAAAGTAGGGATTATCTTAACTATCCTCACCGCTACATATTGTATCCAGTGGAATATGCCTGGAAATGACAGGCACACTAAGGAAGAACAGGTACAATGAGAAGCAGGAAAAAGAAGCTAAGAGTTTCCAATATTATTTCCTAGAAGACAGCTTCTATGCTATGGAGATAAATATTAAAGGAAATAATGTGATTTATCCTTTTTATGTGCAGATACATACATTTGCATATCTCTTTTCAATGCTCTTGGGAATGAACTCCTTACTGGTTTAGATTTGGTCCACAAACAATGAAATCAAATATGCTTTATATTGCTTGAACTGCTTCAATCCTGGCTGCCTTCCCGAAACACCCTAGGTACTATCACAACAGCCCATTCTAACAAGCTTAGGTGTCAAAAGAAAACCAGTTATGCCCAACTCCAGAAACTAATGCAAAGAAGTTGCATGAAGGATGGAAGAGAAGAGAGAGTTGAGAGGACTCCCTGCTGGACAGGGTACATGTGTATAGCCCTTCTTTCCCTTTTTCACCATTTAGTTAGTGACAACATAATCTCTAGGAAACTACTAGACTTTGCTGAAGACATATGAAAGCCTGAAATTAACTATGAATTGAGCAACAGTGTCTGCTAACTGCTGGATTGTTTTGTTTTCTTATCATGGTATGCTTTTGTACAAGTGCCCTTCAATGTTTTTTATTTCTTACTTCTTAATTAAATGCATTAATCAATCTTTAACACTCATTTTTTATATTTCGATATATAAAATGAATTATTTCAGAAAACCAGGGGAACAGGCTTTCCTGTAATCCTCATGTTATTCCCTTACTCTTTTGCTATACTTGATTTCCTGTTCAGCAGTTTACTTGGTAAACAGCCTGCCCAGGATCACACAATTCCTTTTAATCACTTGCTATTTAGCCTTTTGCCCGAAATCCCTTTCTTTTCCAGAACCCATGCACTATCTAATAAAATTTGAGGTTTTTGCTTTCTACATGTTTCATTGGATGAAGAACACTGTTCTTCATTCCATTTCCCATCTCCTAAGAGGCTATTCCTTCAAGCTTCTTCTATACCTTTTCAAGCTTTACTTCCCAGTGTACAACTAACTGACCACCCTCAACATCTCTCCATCGTATCAATAACATACTGACAAAGCTTTCAGAGTTCCTGCTCTGTCTTACCTGCCAGCATTCCTCACAAAACCCAGGTCAGCAAGTGCTACATCGCAGAGCTCACAGCGGAAACATTCTGGGTGCCAGTTGTTGTTCATTGCCTTGATAACACGCCCAATAATGAACTCACCTGCAAAAGGAAAGCAACACCTTAAGATACATGCAGAAAACAGTCTTAATGAAAGTCTACTGCCCTTTATAATCCTTCCACTTTAATTTCACAAGAACTAGTAGAGTCTAACTTGGAAAATACCAACACAAACCAAAACAAAAACCCCACAAACAAAACAACTAACTACTCCCACAACCAGGATACCCCAAAGCACTGCTGGTAGCTCACTTTGTTTCCCTCCAGAGCTCCTTAAAATAACCTCTGCAATGGTGAGAGGTCTGCACAGCCCTCTAGCTGTTGCCCCACGGTACTGACATGCACCACATCTTACCACATTCCCCACAGCAAGGAGCAAACAGCATTTGAAAGTCATGTTCACAGTACTTCCGACCTTCAAACTGGGAACAGAAGAAGAGAGAAGGAGCCCTCATGAGTAACTGAACTACCCTCGTGTCTTGACAGTTTTGCATGATTTTCTATTGAAATGACCAAGTCAAGGTCAGTCAAGTTTTGCAGTTCTAGCCCCCCCTCACCTGTTCTTAAACTCCTAAGGATCTTCCATAATGATATACCCAGATATGGCTTTGGCCTTGTGGTCAATTTGCTAAATTAACAGCAGTGCTACTGCAAGATGGTAAAAATCTTGAAGTGTCCAAAGCCCTTTTCCTAGAGTTGAATTTAATTTCATTATTGCTTTATTTTTTAACACTCATGTAATTCAGAACTACTCCTCCTACATGAGGTTAAAACTCAAGGCAAATTAAGAATGCAGCATATTTAAACCAATGTGTTATTCAAAATGTGTGCTTGCACATAGTCTGTAAAAACACGTCAACCTTGTTTTTCAATAAGTCCACCAATTTTGGTTGCTTAATTGGAAAGGTTGGGTACAAAATGTCTAAAAATAAAGACCAAAAAATCACTTCTGCCTTATGAAATATTAAGACATATTTTCTATTTTTGTTTGAAATTCCTCTTACCCAAAGAGCAAGCATACAGTTTTTATTGTTACTGATGTATAGGAAGGAATGTGTAAGAATTAAAAATTAGAGAAATTAGGTCCAAAGCCCCTCCAAAAATAGCAACAGAGGTTTAGGACTAAGAAATTAAATATGTGAGAAAGATGTAAAATCATATCTCAGGCAGAATTTTTGCCTAATTCCTCGTATTTTAATGGAGCTGTTTCTCTTCTCTTACACACAGTATGCGACCTCACCTCATAAAATAGTCCATCTGGGAACTGACGGAAACACTGAGCACAGACAAAGCAGTTTTCATGATAGAGTTCCCCGTTGCTGTTGACAATCTTCTCTGCAGGATCAAATCGAGCCTGGCAGCGTTCACATACTGCATTTGCGAGAGCATCAGACATATTACTGGAATAAAGACAAGAATAAGAACATGAGCACTGTCACAGCCAATCACATGAGCATAATGATATCATCCAAGTTTCCACAACAACTATGAACACAACTTTTCCACAGCTTTAAACTCCCTTTTGCATGAAACAAGGACCAATGAGTCAATTCAGCACTACACATTAGCTCTAAATAATGTCCTTGCTACTCACACGTGGCAGAATGAGCTCACATAGCAGACCTACCTATTGCACGCTTTTGGCTGCTTCCCCAGACTTTCATCCCGTCGTGTCATCCTGCTAGTAGCTCATAGCAAATATCCACCATTTTAAAGAAACCAGGAGTTCCAAGAGCAGCAAACACAATGATCCTGACTTCTTGGAATTTCTAGTCTCAGGATGTACACCTCCAAGGATTCTTAGATGTGCAATAAGCACTGGTATCCCACTGCAGTCTCCCTTTCACTGTAGGGATTAACGGGGCATTTTCCCCTCTACCCAGCAATTTATGTGTACAAAATTAATTAGAAAATAATTGCATACAATGCCTCTGTCTTCCCAACAAATTAGTTGAAACTATCCAAGTGTTAACAAGGTATGGAAAGAGAGAAGTCACTCTGGCTGCCCTGGCAAATGCATCAGCTCCATTTCCTCAGAAAGTGAGGCTAAAGAACACCCAAGCCACACTTGCAAATCATGTAAAGGTCATTTCCTCTGTTGCCCCTAAAATGTGGAATGACACGAACCTCTTTCACAACATTTTCACGCTTGCCATCATGGCAATCTAAGTTCTCTATATACCAGCAGAATGCAGCTTTAAAATCATATATAGCATGTCCAAACAGGGAAAGGAAAATTATGAGTCAGTTTCTTGTCGCAATGCTGGTTTTCTTTTAACCACCAGACTGTCAATAATATAAAAAAAAATCACTATTGTTTCACTTTAAGATACAAAAAACCCCTCTATTTTTTGGTTTCTGGGCACCTTCTGGAGTCCATGATTCGAAAGATACCAGGTTTATAACCGGGAGTATAACTTCCAGCATGTTAAAGATCTCAGAAAGATTTGTGTAGTATCTTTCCTGAAGCACATAAAGTATAAAATGAAAGATGGACTGGTTTACAAGTGGTTTTGCTTTCTTTTCATATTCAAAGCAACTTTGAAGTGAATTTCCATTGTTAGTGTTATTCTACAACTTGACATGCTACTTTCCACACCTCTTCATAGAGAACAGTAATTCAATAAGCATGTTCCTCTGCTCAGAGGCACCCTTGCAGAAACACCATTTGTATCCCAGAGCTTTGTGCTCTGAGCATAGCCAAAATGAGCAGGCAGAAGTGCAGGCAGCAGCCTCATGCTCCCGAGGCAACAAAACCAGCCCTGTACTTCAGCTGGCTCAGCTGAGCCAAATGGATCACATCTGCAGCCTGTACAAACATCCTACACTGTGACCTGGAGTGACCGCTCAGTAAAAACAGACTTTCTTTCTGCCACTGCAATTCCAAGGGTGGTAAAGACCAAGGAAGCTCCTAATAATTTCAAGGATGGAGTACTGATTTAGCAAAAATTAGTTACAACTTGTTTCCTTATTGCAGTATGAAGGAGCTTGAAAAAAGCAAACAGAAATGGACCAGATTTATGGACAAACAGGAAATCCTGTAGTTTCATAAACCAGAGATCACAGGTTAAACACAAAACCATCAGTGTTCGCAGCAAAGCCAACAGACCTAATCGGCTTAGTGTTCAACTGCTACTCTTTTGGTTACATCATGCAAAGGGATACCAGGACTTGAAAACAGAACCTCTCCACCAAGTATTTTTAACTCTCTTAAAAGATTTGATGCCTGAATTCCAAGCCATGAGCTAGACAACAGCCATGACGATGAAAACCTCATGTCAACATCAGTGAAAAAGCTCCTTTGGGTTAGGGCAGAAGAAACAGGCAAACAGCGTTCCAGAGTCTCATAGTTTCCTATGCAACAGCGAGTATTACACCCTACACACTGAAACAAAGGGCTCCGAATCAACACAAACAGCAAAGCATGACTTGAGGTTGTGTTTGTTGGGGGTTTTGTGCTTTAGTAACATAAACATTTTAAAAATCCGATGGGTTTTTTTCCTTTCTCCCAATGGACTTTAACAGCACCCTACAGAAGGAGCAGTACCCATCACTGCCACTGCCAGCTCGCTGCGAGCTGAACTCTGCAAGAACAGAGCTTCTACCGTTCCAATAGCAGCGGGCAACGACTGCCGCCGTGTTCCTGTATGAAACACAGGGCAAGCTCACGAGTGTGCCAGTTCACATCAAACACTACTGAGTGTACTTATCCTGGGAGAGATTCCCATACAAGTTGCATAGCTGCATTGGCAAGAAAGATAATGAAGAGGAAGGGACTCACTCACAAGAATAAGGCTTTCAGAAGCCTCCATTCTGAAGCCACCATTTGAGGGCTGTCAAGACAGAGTAACCCCACAGTAAACCCTAACTTCTAAACAGTGTAAAATCTATTGGGAAATTTAAATTCCTACTGAAAGCCAAACGCACTATTATTTGCTGTTCTGTCTTCCCTTACCACAAAGTACAACTTTGGATTAACTTTCTAACTCTCAAAAGCTTCATTTACCTCATTCGCTTGCAAAAGGAAGAGACTATTGAGAGCCCCAAGAGTTTATTTACTGTTCTGCTGATGCATGATGATTCAAAAGGTCCAACTTCTAACTATGGAATTTTGCTCAAGATATCCCTATACTTCTTCAACAACACACTATTATACGCAGGGAAAAACCACCAAGGCACTGGGAGAGGAAGAACACCACCAAAGGCACCCTTCTGATGGTGGGGTCAAGAGTGATCCCATTAGTTGGACTTGCTGTGTCCATCATAAGACATTTAGATCTGAATCTTTCCCACAAAGGACAGTCCCCAGTATGGAGTGCTTCTTGTATGCTGCTTGCTGATCTTTTTGCAATTAGGTAAAATAGAGAATCTTCCTCTCTTTTAACAATAAGCTGCTGATACAAAGACAGGAAAGGCTATTAAAACATGACCTGCTCAACATCCTGAAGTTATCCTGTCCTGTGCAAACCCCCAAATACAGTGCTCAAACCATGCTTTTTCCGATCATTCACCGTTACATGCCGTATCTTTAACAAATTACCAAAGTACCTATGGAAATGAGTTATTTACCATTATAATTAAGTGTGGGTTTCTCATGCTTTGACTTCTCAGAAGTATTTAATATGAAGTATTAATATAAAGCATATAGAGAGAAAAAATTCCTTTTTTATAAGAAGTAAAAGTTAATTGGGAGACTCATTCTGTGCCACTGGTACAGGTTTGAAAGCATTTTGCTTTCTTATTTCACTAAAGTCAGTATGTTCTAAAACCTGGTTTCATATATATTTGGACTAGCAAATGTCATATTTTCACATCATATTCTCATATAGGTTCAAGAAATTAGGCCTGTATAATACTGTGTATCTAGGGGGGGGATATCAGATAAAAGGGTTGGACTTAAATACCAAGAAAGCTGGCTCAAATGATTCAGGTTCTATACTTTTACATCCTCTTTTAAACATTTGTCCACAGGAATCTAGCACTGGTGACAGGTTGCGGAAAAAAGGCAAATTTAATACTTGCACTGCAAAGAGAATAGAAGAGAAGCTCCAGCCTTTGCATTAGTAGAATTCAGTATCTTAAACATAGATGAACCAGACAACTAGACAGAGAGGAGAACACATGAACAGTCCCAGATTTTATCAGGTCCAAGAAAGGAACGCAGGTGCAAGGAGTGCTTTAAATTGTCTCAAAACCTTTTGATATTTAGCATCAGAGAGTTCTCCATCACAAGGTTGAATGAAGAATTACTTTTAATACGAAAATGACCAATGACCTTGAAGATACTACAAAAAGAAAGGAAGACATTTCCAGATCAAGGGCCCAGGGAATTTTCCAAATCTCAGCACATTGACACTGCACCTATGCTAGGGAATCCTAGAGAGGTATTCTCTGCTAATTCTGGTCTACCAGTAGAAGCTGGTGTACACAGAAGATAATCACAATATCATAACATTTACATAGTCATTTCTGGTATGCGTACACACAGAAATGCCTAGGATAAAGTCAAACACCTAGAAAGCTGTCACCAACTGCCTATATCATAGGTGCCAGTAGCTAAGATAAAAACCAGAACACTCCAGGAGAGGGGCTTCTTCCCACCCCCATAGCATGGTTGAGGATTTGTGGCTTTAAGTCCTTCATGTTGACCACGACAAAACCACACAAAAATTGCCAGACAATACCAGACCTTATGATTCATTTCACAGACAATGACTAACACAAAGAAAAAAGAAAGAGGAAGGCCACCAGTTCCTGATCTTCTGCTGATAAATAGCCCTCAACTACCTTATTGTTCTTTTCACTGCCACTGACTTTTATCTGGACAACTTCTGCAAAGTGATTTAACTTCTTTAAGGTTATTACTAAGCTTGTCATAAAATCCCATTTGTTAAATGTATGATTGCTGTGCGCTTGATAAAACTATACGCAGAGCTTAACAATTTCAGCATTTCTCCTTCTGCCTGCATTGAATTTTCGGTTCATTCCCTATTTAGGTATTTCCCCAGCTGGCTAAATAAGAAATGCAGAACATTCCTCTCAGGATAGCTTCCTTGACCATACAGCTCCCAATCTCTCTTAACAAAACAAACACTTTTTGTTCTTATTTTCTACACAGGGATAACTAAAGTTAAGGAAAACATACAAATGAAACTTATGGTCACAATATGGGGGGGGGGGGGGGAAGTCTTTATGGCTCCTCATCTCTCCTTGGTCTACGAGCAACAGCAATTTGCTGTTAACCGAAGCCAGCTGCCACGCATTTCAACTGAGAACAACGTCCATATGGCTGGCCTGCAGGGGAAGCCACAATCAGAGAGACCTTTGAGACCAACAGCAGCAATGGAGGTCTATGGGTATTCCCACAGAAAAAATCCCTGTGCCACAGGTACTTTGTAGTCCCTCTCAACACAATGCAATATTTATTTTCAGTGAACCATGACCAGTTACTTAAAAAGACGCACATGTAGCAGTGTCCTCTCAGCCCAGGAAACATCAACAATGTAAAGAAAGGCACAGGTTTTAAACAGATTATACATCTTACACAGGAAAACGCCCTTTTATTATTAAGCATGTACTACTTCACCTACAATGTGTATTTGATAAATAACTCCTTACACACACACAATGTTTCTCTTCTTTACTTCCATTTATCTCAAAGGAGTTAAAATAAGATGTTTGTTTACTGGCACTGATAAGACAGACCATTCCCAAATGGGTTCATCAATTATCATCCAAACAGCAGCAACTCTACTTTTGGATTATTCTCATTTGCCTGAAGAAAGGACATAAATTATCAGGACTTATCAGGAAGGAGAAGCAAAACCTATCAGTAGCTCAAAAACTGTGGATAAAATACAAATAATTCATCTTCAGCTGAGTACAACCAAAATACGTGGACTTAAGTTTACTTTTCTTCCAGCTCCTGAAATGGAGCTGACATAGAAGGCAAATGAGAATGAACCTTATTCTCCACCAAAAACCATACTAGTGTAGTGCCAAGTACTATAAACATGCTGCTACAGGTTACAGTGAAACAGAGTTAAATAGCTGGAAGCAAACTACATTTTGACAATGTGAGGTAACTATGTCTGGGCATTTATCTCCTCATTCTTCCTATCTCCAGCTCATACTCTGCTGTTTGTGTTCCACTGCTGCTTCCTCAGTGCTTACCTTCTTTTCTCTCACAGGTCCCTTCCATGCTTCTCACTCTTCCTGAACAGCATCCTCTCCACTAAACGGCATCACCATTTCTTTCACTACCTTCTTATCCCCATCCTCACTAAATTCTCACACATTCACACTCACAACTTTGTGTAGGAAAACCTGAAAATTTACCAACTAAATAGTAGCTTTAGGCTAAAAGGCAAATAGTGGGAAAAGTAGGGCTCTAGTCAGGGACCCACAGTTCAAACCGAGAAGCAAACCAGCTCAATCACAGGTAAGCACCAGGTCTATCTCCTGCTAAGAAAAGACCGAAATGCAAAACTTGCGACTGCCATAAAAAACCACTCCACTCCATGTGCTCACTGAGCTCCCCAGAGACACAGATTTCAGATTCCATATTGCTGCTGCAGCTCACAGTTCTCCCAAAATGTAAGACACTGGTTTTAGTTCTAGTTCGTTTCTCTCCTGCCCAAAATTAGCTTCAACTAATATTGAAAAGTAAAGGAAAATTTTGATCCAAAGCACAGCAACAGCAACGATCAAATGAAGCAAAGGAATTGTCTGGGAAGATTTAAGAAGCTTTCGTTGATGTGTTCTAAATAATCTCAAGCAGCAGCTACACGCAAAGCTTCAGTTTCTGCTGGACTGGAGCTTACAAAAACTGAAATGAACCAGCTTACTATTAAGGGTATAGGTGAAGAAATGCACTGCTGCACCCTGCAAATAAAGGAACAGTAGAATTAAATCAACATTTAGAAAAATGACTACATTCCACCATTTCTTTATTCCCACAGTACCTAAATGCTTCACCACTAACGACACTAGCACTGATGTTGGTTCTGAACAGGCTTGTACAGTGCTTCAAAACGGGAAAGGTTCTCCATTGTTGCTTTCCTGTTATTGTTAAAACCAAAAAGCTTTCTCATCAGGAAAGTCTTTTCCTTCGTAATCGACTTGGAAATGAAAATAAACAGACTTCATCCCCTCTGGCTGTGTGCAGACACTTCCCGCTTTAAACAGAAAAGACACACCATCAAAACTGAATGTCTATCAAATCCTGGAAAATGCTTCAACAATGCCATTCCTTTCATCTCAGAGACATACCCACGTATCCCAGCTGCTGTATCTGTCCTGTTGCTCAGGAGTGACCCTGTGCCACTTAGCCGATCCTGCCGGCGTTGATAAAGTTTGGAAGATGCCAGCCCCCGAAGTCTCAGGCCAGCCATGGCACCCAATGCCACTGTGAAGGGGAAGGCAGAGAGACAACTGGAGCAAACACTGGCAACACTGATATTCAATGAGTCACCTTCCTTTTGGGAGTTGCCTTTACATTTTAGAAGAGCTAAAGCAGGATGCACAGACCGCTGCTCGAGCATTGTTTCTTTCAATTCATCTGCCACTCTCCTGCAGTCTTCAAGATAGGACAACCTCTTTCCTGTATTCCACTAGTAATTACCTATTTAAGCCAGCACACCAGGAGCCTGTATCAGGAACTCATTCTGTGTTAGCCTTGTACAACGTACCTATATAAATTTCATGAGTGAGATTAAAACAAAAAAACCCGAGCTTTCACATAATCAATCCACTTAATTCGAGAAGACTTTTTAATCAAAGCAACACAGAAATACAGAAAACCAAAAGAGATTATTAGATCTCTTGAGAATGAACAGTTTAGTTTACAGCAGATCAGTATCTGACCCTGGCATCTCTAAGGTGGGTCCCTGCAGGCTGCTGCATCACAAAATGTCTCAAGGATACTGCAAACAACAGAACTGTTCCTTCCATTTGGATAGAGCATATTCCAAGAAACAAAACCATAAGGATTTTTGCTTTCCAGATGCACTCCAGCCTGCAGAAGTGGCATGCAGCAGAGGGTCAGGAAGCAGGGAGAAGGAACATACTTGGCATTCCAGCCTCCAGAGCGCTTTGCTGCAAACTGAGCAGGGCCTTCGAGCAGGAGTTTGCCCTTTCTATCACCACTCCTCTCCACCCACCCTTGCAAGACAGAAAGAGGCTCACAGCACAAATGGCTCAGCTCATTGTAGGGGGGCAGAAAGGGAAGGATTTTGAGAATACAGAAGTCAGTTTTTAAGAGAACAAAGGGAAAGGATTGGAGGATGGGAGCATCTGAGTCAGTGTCATTTGATCAGCAACACCATGAAAAACATCTCAAGAGTCATTAGTAACAAATTATTTTTTAGTAAATTATATCAAAATGAGGATTTTTGTGGCATGAGAGTGCAATATATTCCATGACTACAGCCTGGAGAAAGTGACAAGTGACAACTTCCTAAGTACTGAATGAGTACTAACCAGCAGAGATCTCTTCTTCTATCCTTTAAAGAAAAACAGAAGGGTTTACTAGGGCCCAGCAGAACAGTCACAAATAAAGAACACCACACGTTCAAACCCAGGAATTGGCAACCTCCAAACCTACAATTCACCCCACATTTTGTTGGGAGTTTCAGACTCCTGACCTCTGACAGCAATCTGCCACTATCATTCTTTCAGTATCCCTGTGTGCTTTACCCATTTCGACTTTATGATGTAAATGGAACAGAAGAAGAAAAATGTCCTTCATATTGGGTGCTTTTGCTGACTTCTTAAATTTTAGAGCATTAAAACACTGGTTCTAAATTGTAATATTAAATCACCTTTTACTCTGAGCACAAAGCAAAATATTAATGGCACCAAACCTGTCAGAGCTCAAGGAGAATCTGGACAACACTCTTAAGGCATATAGTTTAGTTTAGGTAGTCCTGCAAGGAGCAGGGAGTTGGACTTGATGATCCGCATGGGTCCCTTCCAACTTGAGACATTCTATGATTAATCTCCTTTAACCTTAAGCAATCTGGCTAAACATCTCCTCTCTCAAACACCTAAGCTTTCACTCTTCTGACTCATACAACATGATTTTATTGGTTTTCAAATACCCACTCTTCCACAGCAAAGTATGATTCTATTCTTCAAAAGGGAAGCTGAGGGAGGGGATTGAAGGAAAAAACCATCAAAACAATAAGCATCCCATCTTCCCATCCCTCAACACAAGCTCACTTGCTTACTCACTCCTCGCACATTAAGAGTCCAAGTACACGATTTTGTTTTTCTTTCTCTCTTGACAAACAGCTTTTAAAAGACAGAGTCAATGCCAAAATCTTACAGCTGGTTACTTTCTGGGCCAAAGGAGAGAAGAAAGCAGCTAGACTTCTTTTAGGCATTAACAAGTAGTTCTTCTCAGAGAACCATCATTATGTCCCCCAGAACAGACTACTTAGGACCATACAAGCTAAAATCATCTAGAGAACCTCAGAGAGCAGATGTGGATGGAAAGATTATAAGATTAAAATCACGTTTTTCAACCCAGAGGAGTAGAAATGGCTGCTTATAACTCAGAAATGAGACATCTATTAGTTTGGTAACTTTCTAGTCAGTGCTAACAACCTTTCTTAGTATTATCGACCTCTGTACTCCCTCCTCCTCCTCCAAACCATTTTCCCTGCAATTACTTCATACAATGAAGTATTTGCACAGCAGCAGCTCTGTACTGAATTAAAAAGCACCTAGTCAAATGCTAGCCTAATCGAAAAGAATATATCCTTATTTCTTACCTCAAGTGGATTAGGAACAATCAATAAGCGTATCTGTAAATGCAGCTGTTCTTCTTTTGTTGACTGCAGGAAGTGCATAGGCGTATCCAGATCCCAATTAGACCAAATATAGTGATAACACAAATTTCTTACAAAAATAATTATGCCCTGAAACATGCACTTTGGAAACATTTTTCCTTGGGCTTTGTATTAGATTAATTTCAAGAAGCAAAAAACCCAGCACAGGCTTTTGTTACCTTTTTGTTTTCTAATCAACACCACAGCAGTAAAGTCCTACAAGAAATTACCTTCAATTCTGGTTTATTTTCTACACTGTTTGGTTCACCAGTCATTAACTAACCCTCTTTCTTAGGAGTAAGTCCATCGAGAACAACAAAGAAAACAGGGCAAAACACAGTAGCAAAAAAAAAACCAAAAGAAACCAAACACCACCCCCCTAAAAACCAACAAAACCCCCTACAGCAACCTACCCCCCAACAATCCTTGAAAAGGCAAAATCATAACAGAGAGATGGACCAAACATGTCGAATACAAATTATAGAAGCAGTCTTCACTTATTCCTTGGTATGGAAGTACCATAGTGTACTTCCAAAGGCACCAAACCCCACATAAATTGTACTTCTCAACACTGCAAAATATAGAAAGGCTGCTTAGAAACATACTGGTTTTATATCTAACACACTACCTCTTAATACAGACTTTATTTCCAAATGTAATTAAACAACATGTAACTCAAACTATAATACATACCTCTCCTTAATATCTTTCTGTCATCTTTGGATGTTCAAACAGATACACTCAAATAAAGTGTGATTTTTATTTGGTTTTAAGTTAACGGCATCCCTTTAAACCACAGACTGCTCTTGAAATTAGGGGCTAAGACAGCCGCTTCAGTCACGACACAGAGAAATAAAACAGCTCAGCCAAGACGTGGCAGTCAGAATTACTATTTGCAAGTTCCAACTTACTGGTTTTCCTCCCCTTGTCGCAATGTAACTTGGGATGCACGTAATATTCCAGTTTCCATTTGCTAATCAGTCACCCATTTTAATACTTTTCTATGAGGGATACATACAAGTGCACATCTTTCTTTGTATTTTTGTGGAATTATAGCCTTCCCTACAGATAAAAATCAGTAAATTGAACGACTGCAGCTACTGAAATTCAGGAGACACTCTCTGCAGCTAAATGGGACAGAGCACTTGAAAATGGAGTTATTTTTCACCAATCTTAATGATTAGTAACGCAGCAGTAACTAGAAGAGAGTCCTTTTATGTTTCTATTTGACAAGAAAGGTGAAGTGAAAAAGAATAATGTGCCGGTACTTCACCTTCTCCAGTCTTCCTTGCTTTAACACACTGTCACACAAAAATCATTCCCCTCCCTGTGCCAACAGTTTCAAGACCAGGGGCACACTGATGTCGTGGTTCCTGGCTCTGGAAGGTTCCCAGTGATGGATATTATGGGGATGCTTCAGCTGTGAAACAGTCCATCTCCTTCCAGTACCCCCAAAACCCTGAATCTCAAATGCTGGAGAACATTTGGTTACATAACATTGACAGATTTTAAGAACTACCAGGTAACTAATCTCGATCAACATCTGGATATAGTTCAGCCAAGTGACCTAAGTGATCCAAGGAAGTACACTCTCAATGCTGAATTCTTTCTAACGACTTCGGAGTCTGTCACAACCTGAAAACAACACTAAACACAGTGCTCGTCTGATGCCATCAGTCATGCAAGGTGCTCAGCAGTGCAATGTTTCGCAGACACTGAGAAGTACAGCTTTTGTTTTGCTGGGCAACTGCTACCCTAAGTGGATTATACAATTACCAAGGAAAAGGTCTGTTGAACTACAGCTATGATACATGGCTCTGACAGAACAGTTAATCTTTCTGTCCTATGAGTGACAGCAGGCAGAAATTCAGACATTTGCATAGCTGACACACTTTCTAGGACAAACATTTCTGAAAACATTAAATAACATCTGCATTCCCCCTCCAAAAGTTAAAGCCGAGGCCTGCTTATTTTAACAACCCTCTAAAGTACACCTGAGGAAAAGGAGACAGAAACTCTGCATTACTTTTGAAGAACTGCACACTCTGCAGTGTCTCAGTTACCTTGGCACACTCCATCAGCACTCACGCTTCACACCAAAGCTTTTCACTCAATACAGTGTTATAGCTGAACACGCAGGTTTCTGAGGAAGCATGGAGAGAAGATAACAAGGATTACTGGCCACAGGCATTTCTCACTGCCCTCTGCAGCTGAGTAACTTCACCTGAGACAAACATGTCATTCTGAGCAGCACTATACCACAGTTCTATAAAAATAGAACCACCTGGGTTCATACAGGCACAGTTCTTCCCAGGTCACAGTATCACACAGTATCACAGTATGGTCCTCCCCATCTTGCCCCCTTTTAGAAGCTGCATGGGTACTCATGACCTATGAATATTTAAGACTCCTGAGTCTTCCTCTGTTTGTAAGGAAATTACTGTAAAGTTGTAAATATGCACCTATCCCACATGTCAGAACAAAAAAGGGACCATTAAGGCAGAAAAGACAAAGTAATCTAAAGACAGGAGGCAAACCCCAAATGTTTTAACCACCAGTCAGCATCAATTCGTCATCATGGAGAGCAAAAATAACACTCACCCAAATCACAGATAAGGATATAAGAGTTATTCAGCATGTACTTATACCTAACAACCCACCAAACATGATCTACATCAAATAATCATAAGAAGCTGCATAATACAAACATCAACACTTTACATAAAAGAAAAATGAGTACTATATACAAACTACTCCAGATCCATTTCAGTATTCCTGGCCACAAAGAGCAATGCTTCAGGATTACAATGACAGTAGGATTCTGGAGGATGGCTATCCTAGAAAAAGCCCCCTGCTAATACTAGTATTACTTCACTTCTATATGCTTTTCATCTTCAAGGTATTTGTCAAAAGCAAGCTTATTTCCACAAACTGCTTTATAACGTCTGGCTCTTATTTTACAGATGGGAGAACAAAGTGATCAAAGACACTACAGCATTTGTGCAAACCCTGGGAAGATGCCAGTAAATCCCCTCCCCACCGCTTTTCTCATTAACAGCTGTCTATTAGGTGACTTTACAGAGCTCCCTCCAGTGTCAGCGTGTGAGGAGAATGAAGCTCCACATTTAAACAGCTCTTGGGAAGTGTAACGATAAGGCCACAGCCACAAGAGGAGCAAACAACGTGCGGGCAGAAGGGCAGCGTGAAGACCAGTCAGAAGGGCCCCGAAGTGCGGGGCACGGCGGCAACAGGCTGCAGGGAGCCCGGCTGCTGGGCGGACACAGCTCCGATTCACAGCTGCTCCTTCCCAACTCTGTTTCTGGTCTTCCCCCCGCCCCACGCAAGGCACACCGGAGCCGCCCTTGCTCTGCTCTTCCGAGAGGTTGTTTCTGACTACCATCCCACGGAGCGGTGCGGGAGCTGCTTGAACCTCACAGGAGGAAAACGTCCTCGTCCCCGTACCGCTCCCTCCCGAGCACACAGCAGCTCTCCCCGACCCTCCACCGGCTGCGAAAGCAGGGACAGCCCAGCGCGGGACCCACCGGCCCCCGCCAGCCGGCCGGGCTCCCCGCCCTTACCTGCCCGTCATGGCGGCGCGCCCCCGGCCGGCGCCGGGCCGTGGCGGAGGAGCTGCGCGGCGGCACTCGCGGCTCGGCGAGGCGGCAGCAGCCCCAGCGAGCGCCCGCGGGCAGCGCAAACCCCGCCCCGGCCCGGCGGCAGCGGCGGCCCGGGCCCCTGGGTGTGGGCGGGAGCGGCGGCCGCCGCCGGTGACTCAGGGCAGCCCCGCCGGCCCCGCGCATACTTTTCCTATAAAGGGAAAGTTCGGGAGCGGCGGGGAGCCGGCAGCCCCCGGGCACGGCCCTGCCCCACCGCCGCTTCGTGCGGCCCCACAGTAACCGCCTCGGGTGCGGTTACTCACGGTAGTGAGCCCGGAGGGAGAAGGTGAACGCGTTGTCATGGAGCCGCTACCTAGTGTACAGTTATATCTGACATACACCTCCCTGACATGGCTTCATTTTCCTATGAATGAAGAACCACGCTTCCCGCCAGCCATTACAGACTGTTACACTCATGGCATATCCTCAAGGCAAGGGGAAAACATCTCTGCAGTGTGTTTTACCCCCAGGGCAGCAAGAGACACGGCCTAGGCGGCTATATTCTAGAAAGCAGTTAGATGGCATCCTTTTTTGGAAAAGAGGGGTCCTGCTCCCAAAAACACCTCCAGGTGCAATGTTTCTGAAAACATCTGGCCCAGGGTGCCCAGAGAAGCTGTGGCTGCCCCATCCCTGGCAGTGTTCAAGGCCAGGTTGGACACAGGGGCTTGGAGCAACCTGCTCTAGTGGAAGGTGTCCCTGCCCGTGGCAGGGGGTTGGAATTGGATGAGCTTTAAGGTCCCTTCCAGCCCAACCCATTCTATGATCCAATCCCTTCTTGCCAACCATTAAACTTTGTCCTGAGCACTTAGAGAGTATTATGCCCTCTGACTTGATCAATGTACCAGTGCTAAAGTGATCCACCAAATGGGGCAGGCAGCTCCTCACCAACGGTGATTTCAGACTTTAATCTGTGTCTTGTGAGGCGGCCGAAGACACTGTGACTCACCATTGCTATGGGTAGTGCTGCACACTGAGGATGGAAACTGTGCCGGCTGTTTCCTGTGTCCAAACACCTCATTTTTTCAGCCCTGCAGTGAACATTTAGAATCATAAAGGTTAAATTAGCATTTGATGATTTTATTTATTTTGTCTTTAAGCCAGGGTGAAGAACTGAATTAAGAGGTTCTTATTTTGGTGTAACGGTTGGTTGAGGACAGAATAGTAGTTAACATCATTAACGAGCAGCCAATGAGTTAGCAGGTTTGGCTGAGCACACAGGGGTACAAGACAAGCTCTTGGTCACTCTCTCCATCTCCTGCCCCGCTGTGATGGTTCCTACATGTAACATCTCTGCTCCTGCAGCTCTCCTTCAGAGGCAGAGACCTTGGGTTAGACGTGAGCAGACTCCAGGGGCCAACCCTGGGGGAACACGGCCCCAGGCAGCGCTCGGCTTCCGGGACTGCTGCGTCCCACAGAGCTCCCTGTGAGCGCCATCACCCTCAGACACCACCTTCCTCTTACCCATCTCCGTTTTGAACGGGACACCACCTCTTCCCTGCTGAAGACGCCATGAGGTGCTGCAGCTCACAGCTGCCAAGCTCTTCCAGTGGCCCCATGAGGAGCGGCTGAGGGCTCTCCCTGTCCCCCCGGGCCAGCACCCCCTTCCCTCTCAGACACCTCTTGTAAAGGACACCTCCTTTACGGGCCCAGCTGCCCAAAGGCAGCGGCCACCGCCCGCAACCCGGCCCCGCGCCGCCCGCACTCAGGGACCCGAGGGCCGCGCCCCCGCCGCTTCAGCCCCCCGCGCACGCGCGCCGCCCCGGTAACCCGGATGCAGCTGCTCCGCAAGATGGCGGCGGGGCGGGTGGGCCGCTCGCTGTAGCGCCGGGGAGCGGTGCCCGGCCCCGCCATGGCGGACCTGGGCCGGCAGCTGCAGGAGTACCTGGCGCAGTCGAAGGCCGCTACCGCCGCTAATGCGGGCCCTGCGCCGCCGCCGCCCGCCGGCTGCTCGCAGGAGGAGGCCGCGGGGAGCGGCGGCCTGGGGGCCTGGCTGGGCGCGCTCAACCCCTTCTCGCCGAGCCGCGGCGCCCCCCCTGAGGCGGCCGGGCCGGGCTCGGGCTGGGGCTGGCCATGGGCCGCCGAGGCGGACCCCTGCCTGCCGGGGCTGTCGCGCTGGCAGCGGCTGGCGGGGAGCGGGCTGTGCCTGCTGCTGGCCGCCCTCTGCTTCGGGCTGGCCGCGCTGTACGTGCCGCTGCTGCTGCTCCGCGCCCGCAAGTTCGCGCTGCTCTGGTCGCTCGGCTCGCTCTGCGCCCTGGGCGCCGCCGGCCTGCTGCGCGGGCCCGCCCGCCTGCTGCGGGAGCCCAGCCGCGGCTCCCTGCTCTACCTCGGCGCCCTCGGCGGCACCCTCTACGCGGCGCTGGGGCTGCGCAGCACCCTCCTGACGGCGCTGGGCGCCGCGCTCCAGCTGGGCACCGCCGCCGCCGCGCTCTTGGCCGCGTTGCCTGGGGGCGCCGCCGGCCTCCGCCGCCTCGGCGGCCTCCTGTGCGCTGCGGTACGGCGCGGGGGCAAGGCGCTGCCGGTGTGAGCCCCGCGCCGCAGCCCGGCGGGACTCGGATGGAGGGACTGAGAGACTCAGCGCCCGGCGGAGCACGGAGGCGCCTCCGAGACGGGGATGAGGATGGCGCCGTGTGCACGCCGCTTCCTTCACCTCCTTGGCCTTGCTGCTGCTGGGCTTTCCTCGCCAGTTCTTGACCCAGAGGAGCAGCGGCTGGCACCCGCGAGCGGCACCGGTGACTCTAAACGCGTTGTCTGTGCTCAGGTGTGACGGGCTCGATGCCAGCTGAGCACAGGATTCTGCCTTACTGCAAAGGCAGCTCCGTAGCCGCGCTCTGGAGTCTCTCTGGCTCGGGTAGCAGCTGGCAGCATCCCACTTCCCTACCTCCAGTCTAGGACCATGTGGCTGCTGCAGCCTACTTCAAAACGTGAGTGAGATTATGGAGCCACTGAAACGTACCGATTGACGTGCCCTTGACATGGAAAGGAAGTGTCTTACAGCTGAGGTTGCAGGGCTGGCTGGTGTTGAAATGTGGGGACAGCTTAGTGAAATCTGGTCAAGTGTCAGGGTCAACGTTCAAAACAGCTAACTGCTGTTAACTCATTGTTGTGCTGGCCCCTACACTCTGAGCGCGGTTCAGTTGCTGAGTGGTGCAGTCATCGGCCACGTCAGACCAGTGGTGAATTTGAATACAGTTTCCCCTGAACCGCGTTCCTCTCTAAAACCCCATTCTTTAAAATACCATCCGGTCAGTGGAACAAACTTCCCTGGGGCTGTGGGTCACGAAGACTGCCGTAACTGGAGGGTGGTCTTGGTGCATGACAGTGATGGGATGAAAGGTGCTGATCTTCGGTAAGAGCCTTAAGTCTTTGAAGGTATTGCTGCTGCCTTACAGCTGCTGTAACGGTTGGGCTTTACAAGGGTAGCTTCAGCTCTTAGAACTTAATTTATGTGTACGTGTATTTTGATTTCTCAGCTTAGGCAGGAATTGCTTCGTTGTCATAGCGTGACCTTCAGAAATAAGACTTGCTGGTAATTAGGGCTTGTGTCAGGCAGCAGAGCTCAGTTTCAATGCAGAAGCTAAGCAGCCTTAGGAAGGTGCTGAATTCAGGCTGACAGAGCCTGCTGGGAGCCTGGTGCTTCAGTTTGGGCTGTGTACTGCACTACTGCACGTACAGGGGAATACCAGGCCTAACCTGCTCAGAGCCTGAGTATCTCACTGAGTATATGTGCCTTATATACAAAATAAAGCTGAACAATGCAATATGTACCTGATACCACTACTTAGAGTTTAGTGTTTTCACCTGATACTCTGAATTAAACCAAAACTGTTAAATGGGGGTACCTAAATGTACAGAGATTACTTCAATAAAACCACTCGTGTACCAAATTTCAGTACAGACTTTCCACTCATGATCACTCTTTTCCCATAAAAATGTAGATCCCAGCTGTCCGAATAGCATTAAATTGGTTCTCTCATTTTTACAGCTTCTATAGTGTATACAATTAAAGTACTCCTTAACAGCAATAACAAACTAAACAAATCCTAGAGGAGGCAGATCTGTAAGCTAACAGGTAGAGGATAAGGATTCCACATTCGGGTAAAAGAACTTGACCCAAAGAGTACTGCAGTGTATTCCCATTAAGTGATCTTACCCATTTCCCAGCAACAGTGGTCACAGTACCATGGATTGGGACACTTGTGTGTCTCCTGCCATGCTGTCACCTTCTAAGATGTTACACAAAAGCTAGCTCATTTTCCATATTCTTAAACATTTTGTGCTTATTCCATGATTGTGGAATAATTCAAAACTTAAATAAAAAAGCTGCCCCTTGATAAGGAATTTTACTGAACACCGAGTACCATAGTGGCTTGAGGCGTTCAGGAAATATCAGAGGAAACCCAAGCGTACTCCCTTTTGTCTAGACAGAAAGAGCTGGGTTTGCTGTTGGGTGCACTCTCATTTTGGTAGAGGACTGTGGTTTAATTGAGGACTAAAGCTCATCCTCTAAATCATACTCTAACTATTACATAAGAATAACTTTCAGCCCCTTAAAAATACATAGGGCTTGTTAAAAAAAAAAAAAAAGGGCAAGCTTTCCCCTTTGCTATCAGAATACTGATATTTATCACCAAGACTTCAGAATAGATCCTAACTCCCTGATGTATACCAAAAGCGACCAAAGCCTTTCTTAAAGTACAGGTTAAAAAGCCATTTCTTTTTTAGTCCTCAAAGAAGAAACTGTTCTGTCAGCTGTTCCCCAGTTAATTCCTTTAAAATCGTTGTCTCTAGAGCCCCATGACAAGGATTTTATAGGCTAGTGATCAGTTAAATACTGCAACTTTCAAATGCCATTTTATACACTACAAAACTAAGAAAGAAAACGCTCTCTGTGACTGACTGAACCAAGAGAGGAGCAGTTAAGTGTTAACCTGTGGTTTGTTCTCTTCCTATAAGATAGGTCATCAGGACTTAAGCCAGTCCTAGGTGACTCTGACTGAGAGGTCAGATAAAATAGCTGCTGTGTTTCTCGATGTTGTTGCAGTACCCTTGACAGCTACAGAAGTGCAACACCATATTGTCCTGAATATTAAAACATAAAAGTCAGGGCAGGGGGGATGGATGCCTGGTAGTATTGTTCATTATACATTATATCCTATACTCTTAATGTGGGACCTTCCTGTATTTCTGTGGTGAAATTTTCATTGAGGCTTTAGGTATTAAAGAAGCCTTTTGATAACTTGGTGA
The DNA here is from genome assembly GCF_963264785.1 of Psittacula echo. NCBI lineage: Eukaryota > Metazoa > Chordata > Aves > Psittaciformes > Psittacidae > Psittacula > Psittacula echo. The sequence continues at coordinate 61,077,830 of NC_137740.1, read as the reverse complement.
GTGGAGATGATCAATATGAATGATTTATGGGGAAACAAATTTGTGGGTGGTAAACAGCTTTATTGTGAAATGTGGGAAATGGGAATAAATCTTCCTCATCATTTCCCTCTGCTCGTAAAACTGGGAAACTGTATCCTAAAGAAAACTGTACTTAAAAAGCAATTAGAAAGTGATCAGCTGTTGAGGTTTGCACTTGAGCATTTGAATGTACCAGACCCTACTGAAACCAGCTATCTTTAAGCAGTGCCTCCTACAGCCACTGTAAAGCATGCGCATCCATATTAACCAGTCTGCTAAACTTTCTTCCTCAGTTTCTATAACCAGATGCTGTTTTGAACAAAGATACTTGACTTGCCCCTGTGAAGCACAGAGTGACAACATCTGTCATGATGTCTGTCTTGCCGGTAGTCCAGGTTGTAACTCACACTATGTCTATGACAGCTTTTTCTAAGCAGTGTTCCACGTTTTTCTCTTTCAGGATGGCAGACTAGCAGGCAGCGGAGGTTTCCTGTGTTTTGGAATGTTAACGTCAGCACCACTTGTAATCAGTGGACAGCTGTGGCTAAAGGTGAAAATGAAAGCTCTCTGTGCATCATAAACCAAAACCCTAGGAATCATCGAGCTATGAGTATTTCAGACAGTTGAGGTTTCAGGAGGCAGTTCTGTTGCTCCATCTGGTACACAAGTCTGCCTAAAGGCAGCCCTCTTTATAGTAATAGGTGAGTAAAGAATCACACACTGGGTTGATTTTATGTTAATTTTTGCACAAATTACATCTGTATTCATACAAAACCAAGGTAACTCTTCTGACAAACTGTACACGTAGGAACAGGTTTCTGTCTGGAGGTGAACTGAAATCTGTGGAGGTGCTCCAGGCCTCATATCACTTAAAAAAATCCATCTCTTCACAAAACCAAGCAGGTAAAAGAAGGTGAGGAAAACAAGGGTGGGGAGAACAAAACAGAAAGCCAGCTACAGCGCTGCAGCTCGCAGAAGTTGACTGATCTAGGAAAAGACCCCTGTCTTGTTAGGAGCTAATGCACATTCAGTTATCCCAGTTAAAGAATCCAGGTTTGTTGCAGGTTACTTTATGAGTCCAGAGTAGCAATCCATTTAAATATTGTCCAGGCAGGACTGGGTGTGACCCAGTCAAAGCCTCTTCTATCGGCCCCTTCCACCACCCCTGGAGGATCCTCTTCTCGATTGAGCAGAGTTCATGTTATTTCCTCTTCCCCAGTTACTTCCACTCCTTCCTCCCCGAGAAGGGTTATTGCCTCCTGCAGGGCCTCCACCAAAAGCTTCATCTCTGTGGAATCCATCGTGATGGTCTCCATCTAAAGAACTGGATCTCCCAGACTTTGATGCTCTCTGTGAACTTCCTCGTCCTAAAAAAAAGCACAGTCAGTTACTGATGTTCAAGTCTAAGCTAAGCAATGCCTCTTCTCAGCCATACCATATATTTAGCTAGTTCCTTTGTGAAAGGAACTATGGGATGCTCATTTGCAGACCAAACATAGTTGAGACCTGTAATTTTATGCCTTCTCCCCCCTCTATAAGATTTTTCTTACATAGATTTAGTGTCTCCATTACAGCCCAGAAGATGGTGGCAATCAGACAATTCCTTGGGAATTAACGGAGTTTATAGCTGATACAGTCAGCAATCACTTCAGTAAATTAGAACAGTGATAGTCACGGTGTGCTCTGAACTGCTAGGTGTACCCAACTCTTGTGCTTTAACACCATCTGTGGTTCCCTATATATTTTTGTTGAAAAACACTTTCTTTCCTAAACAAAGACATCGGTTGAGGTTGGTGGTGAAGACAATGAGTGACATTACTGGTTTTGTTCCATTTTTTGCTAGAAATAATGGAAAAATGCTCTATTTTAATCACTAACCAGGAACATAAACTACATCAGCTCTTACTGCCAGAAATGGGATTTTCTGCTTCTCAGAGGTCTTAGTACTGAGACTTAAATTAATATTAAAACCCCCAAAGTCATTAGCTCAAAATAACAAGCAGTATTTTGGGGGAAAAAACCCCAAAGTAGTAACGTTAACAGTGCTGTGTGTATACAACAAAGTGCTACAGCTAAATGTGGACATTTTTCCTCACTTTAGCAAGAAGGATTTTGTTGTTGACTGCTTGGTTGTGTGTAAAATAAAGGCTAAATTGTTCCACAGAGCTTATAATTCATGAAGTTTTAACCTTCACATGACTTTACCAATCAACTGAAAGTGACACAGCCCATACATGAAAAAGTATTGTTAATGTTTTGGTATCAGGTTTTCTTGCCGTTGTTCTAAGCTGTCTTTGGTACATTAGTGAGTTGTCTAGGCACAAGAATCAGAGAGTCATAGAATCATAGAATAGTTAGGGTTGGAAAGGACCTTAAGATCATCTAGTTCCAACCCCCCTGCCATGGGCAGGGGCACCTCACACTAAACCATGTCACCCCAAGAAGTGTGGTAGTTAACTACTGTTTTGACTTCAATAAAGCATCTGATGGAGTTATCGCAAATTACTATTGAAGCTGGAGAAGGAATCTCCGCAGATTTGATAAGAAGCTGGCTAAATGAGAAACCCAGCCTTTTGAAAGGAGAAATATTGATACAGATGGAGTTCACCAGCAAGGTTTAGTTAAAAACCTCTGTGAATGAATGGCATAACCTGCTGTCAGTACAGCGCTGGAAATACAATCCATGCAGAGGAGGACTGGCCTGCACTTAACACTAAACAAGCTTCAGGACAACAGTAAGAGAAGTGAAGTGAAATTTGGTGGCATCAAAGACAAAGCTGCGCAGTAGAGGTCTAACGACAGAAAACGACAAGCTCTCAACATCTGGAAGCAACTGAGAAGAATCTCTGTCACTGACCACTAAGAGTGGGTAGTCAATATGAGGACATTAAAAAGCCCCAAAGACAACGTTAACAAAAGACGTCATCAATTCTGAGATTTATAAGAACAAGGATCAAGAACTGGTACAAGACTAACAGGATGATTGTGGAAATGGCACACACAGCAATAGGGTCTGAACCAGCTGCTAACTCCAGAAGAATGTTATTTTGTTGGTTACAGAAGCTAGTTGCATGAGGGTGCCATGTGACTGTTCAGTAGTTAGTTAAAAAGGGAAATAAATAGGACATCAGAAGCTATTAGGAAGCAAAGGAGAACAAAACCAAGTGAACTACAGAAATCCATGGTAAACCACATCTTAAATAGTGCAATTGCTAGTTACCCTGTTTAATTTACAAAAGGATAAGTTAAAAATGAAAATAATATATACAGAGTAATAAGGGGAGTAAATGATACAGATCAGAGCTCTGACTTGGAGAAGAGCTAGTTCAGGTTGGAAATGGTAGACTCTGATCCAATCAGAGATGGCATTCAGAAATAAGAGGCATCTTCCAACTGTTCCAGTTAAAACACAAGACATCATTGAATGAAATTAGTGAGCAAAAGGCTTAAAACAAGAGGAAAACATTTTCCTTCCTCTTTTTTTAAGCATGGTCTACTGCAGTTAAGTTTTATAGGTCTCCACAGATGTTGCAGATGCCAAAAGTTTATATGATTCTTAAAGCAGTTAGGAGGAGCACACAAAAGGTAAGTCAAAAGCCCTTCGATATAAAAATACTGTAGTCAGCCTCTGAAATACAGATCTCCATAGGCTGAGAGAGCATTTCAGGACATACCACTACAGACTTACACTGTTAAGAACAGTGTAACACTTCCCTCTGTACCTGCTACTGAGTAGCATTGAAGACAAGCTACTGAGCTTTATGGACTTCTGGTGTCTGATCATGGATGGCTATGCTTACACTCTTACAAGTAGACAACTCACAGGCTGGTATGGGTTGGAAGGGACCTTAAAGATCATCTAGTTCCAACGTCCCTGACTTTTCACTAGACCAAGTTGCTCATGAGCAAAGACTTAAAACATTTGGGTCCCACAGAGTGAAGGCTGAGACAGGAAGGATATTTCAGATAAAGGGTGCTAGCACAAGCTTGAATAACAAATAACTATACTGAAAATTACAGAGAAATAAGCTTTTATCAGTTTTCTAGCTGGAGTAATGGAGCCAAAACCTAACTGGTTTTGATCAGGGCAATAAAGGACAGGATTACTTAAAGCTAGAGTAAAGATTTGGATGTGATGTTCCAGAAAACCCCTCTGTTCTTGTATTCCTATGAGACTGGTGTGCAGCCTCACAGCTGGTAAGATCAGGTATTTACTGTTTCAGCTTTATTCCCTCTGAACAGATGAGGAATTCTGGATAAGTCTACTGTTGAAAAATGTGCTGGTGTAAGATAAGGTTTTCAATACAAGGGGCTTTTTACCTTTGCCCCTCTCTTCTGGAGGTCCACCTGGAGCATCCATTTCTCTGTGGTCAGAGGTCCCTGGTCCATCCTGCCAGGGACGTTTACGTGGTGGCAGTGAGGCCATGTCCATGCCCTGGAGTGAAGAAGCACGTTCTCTGTTAGCTGGAGAATGCCTGTCATGAGGAGGGTGATCTGGACGAGGACCTGAGCATGAAGAGAAAAACCAGGATAATAAGTAATGTTGATGTGATTGTTATTCTTCACTTTTTTGGAGGAAGTCACGTCAATTTACACCCTTTCTGTTGTACTTGGCACACAATTTTAAGTTAAAATTACATAAAGCTTCCCCCCGTCCCCATCCCAACAGGAAAACAAGCGAACATTAGATGAGTAAGGTTTAAGAAAGCTAAAGGTAAAACTGGTCTCTAAAGGATGATGGGAATGAAAGTGACAGATCTGAAGTGTTCTTTTGGTGTATTTTCGTATATGTTAGAGACGTTCGTATCTTCATCTATTCACTTGTCTTCATTTTTTCCATGACATTTGAAAACTCAGGTTTTCCCCCATTAATAACACAAAAGCAAATTTCAGTAAGCTGTCAGACACTGCAGCTGAAAACATGATTTTTGCAACAACAGAGAAGATGCCACCCAAGAGAAAGATTACTGTTGGCTTTAATGTACACCTCAAAAAATCCCCAGGTATGTGCTTCAGTCATCTGCAGGTGACAACATCAGGCAGTCCCGGGCTGTACAATAACTCAACTTAACATTGAGGCTTTGAGGCCATGATAATTTTGTTTGCTGAGGCAGTTATATTTGGAGCCAGTTAAATTAGGTATAGTAATTTTTTCCCTGGATTTAGAAGTCCAAAGAACTATGTTTTGGTTTTCTTATGGTAAAAGACTGACAATGAGCATGTGAGGTACAGGAAGAAGAGGTGATTCTTACACATAAATTTTTTGGTCATTGGTTGGTTATATTATAGAAGTCTACAGTTATCTGAAACAAACCTCTCCAGTTCTTACCTGGTTCTCTGTTTCCATCCCAGGATTCTGGTTTCCGCCCTCCTTCAAAGCGTGGAAATTCATCTGGAGTAGGAAGTAAACCCTTCCGGCCTCCTGCACAGTAAGAGATGCAGTGAACAGGAATAAGAAGAGACATTGGATTCATGACAATACTGTCTTTTGCCCAAGAATTGCTTTTGCTTCCTTACCCTTGCGTTTCAGTATGGAAGAATGTTCCACTCACCTCTCAGAGCACCACGACCTCGCCCCCGAACACCATGGTCCCTTCCTCTGGAGTTTTCATCTGGAGAGTCAAAAGCATCATCTGGCCCAAAATCTTCAGGTCCAGGAAAGCCATCTCTCCCCCTGGGTCCCCGGCCCTCGTGTCTTGAGGATCCTCCTCTTCTGAAGCTACAAGAAAGGACATGGTACAAATGTGGGCTTTAGACAGAATTTAGGTTGAGAAACTTCAGTCAGCTGCAGTTTCATCATCAACTCATTTCTGAACTGTTTTACTTAATACTATAGCACATACAGTGACTAGAATAGGATTTGTAGGTGGAAAAGCTCTCATTTTCTGCCTTTGAGCACTTTGTTTATTCATTTTTGTAGTTTCCCCTCATTTCCTTCTGTTGATTGTGTTGGGTTTTCAAACAAGAAAAATACTTTCAAATATACTGTGTTCATTTAATAAAAAAAAGGGGGGGGTGTGGAGAAATCAGTGAGTGATGACAAATAGAAGGTAAAGTATAAGTGAATTTCCCTTAATGTAGTGGTCTTCTTTCCCCTTCCATTTTTTTCCCTTCCATTGTAGTGATAAAAACAAACTGGAAGAATTCAAGCAATGAGAGTCATGGCTGTAACAGAACACATCAGCATCTCATTCCATTGATTTTTGCTATGCTAAAACATTCTCTTTTCTGTTCCATTCTTCTCAGTTTACAGTTTTAGCAGATGCATCTAAACTGCCTTTGGCTCTGTAGGGATGAGAGTGACTGTCGAACAGCGTGCACAGTGGCATTCTACAACCTGAAGAGCAGTTTATTCAGCTGCAATAATGAAGGATTTTGCTTAGCAAAAGGCAGCTTTGACACTGAAGCTGATAATATCTGTAAGTCCCGTGTCAGTAATTTGCTATGACTGGGTTGTGCATCTCATGTGAAACGAGTATAGCTCCTCCAGTATCACACTGGGGTTTTAGCCGAGATGTTCAGAGAGAAGAATGGTTCTTAATGACCTGTCAGTGCCACTTCAGGTAAGCCTGTCGGTGGCTGCCTGAACACCGGTAGTTTTGGTTTTCACCCTGCCAGTTTAAACGCTTGCAGCACAGATGCGTTCTGTGTGTTACTGCGCCTCCAGAAGTGTACCCTATCTAGCACCGGTTGTTAGGACTGCTTTAGTTTACAGCCCCGTTTCTGTGCAAGCACAGGCGAGAGCTCTATGCGGTACAGGCACACTGGTTCAGGAGTGCTCGCGGTCAGCGCGACCCCACGCTGCTCCTGCCCACCCCTCAGCAGCAGCACACAATGCAGGGCACTGTTTGCCCATTCCCACTGCTGCCCCCCCCACCTCCCCTCTCTTCCCAGGTCCACGCTGGCCAAATTGTAACGACCATAATACATGGATGTGCTTGCTTTGTGCAGCGTCCCCTTCCCCAGCTCATTAACGACACAGTGCATCCTATTACAAGCAAAACTTTAGATACTTTTATTTAGAATTTTAACAACTTTAACCTTTTAATTACAAAGTTAAATATTTTAACAGTAGTCAGAACACAATACAATATTGTTAAACTTTTACAGTTTATTTTCATGAAGAACAATAGGTCTGTCTCCACCTCCCAGAAAACAACCACAATACAGAGAGGAGGCTGCTGTGCCTGTAGAGGTACAACAGTGGATGGAGGGAGTGCTGTGTATGGACAATGAACCATTTTACATTAACCTGGGTGATTTGGGAGAACAAACTGAGCAATTTCAGGTACAAATGGTTCAGATGATCACATTGCAATATTGTTTAGCCTTGAAACAGCACAGTCCCCTAGATGTTCTTTAGAGGGCCTCCCATTTTAATACTGACATGGTGTGATTCTGCTTAGCATGTAAATTACCAAGATTTGCAACACAAAGTCTTATGGCTAGCAGGAATAGGGCCTTTCCTTTTTGTTTCCAGGCAACGTTATGGACACAGTTTAGTTTTGAAATCTATCATACCTATGCCTGACAAAGCCACAGCTCCTGATACTGTGTTATGTCTATTCTATTTCATATCAGTCACGTGTAAACCCCTGCCTTGCATAGAGCTCAGTTTCTGTTTAGACTGCCCTTGGATCTTCTTCCTTGAGGCCTAGGACCTTAACGTACAGAACTACAAACTGTGCAGATTGGCAGGCAGGAAGAGGCAGGTCTCTGCAGTAGAAGCGTCATGTTAACATGCATAGGAACACTAAGAACAGGACAGGGATGAAAAGGATGGGAAATCAGAGAGAAACACACATACACACATTTCCCTCTCATGCTTCATCAAACCAGTTACAGTCTAAATTCCAAACCAAGTCAGCTATATGAGGGGTTGGGATTCTTGAGTTCACCTCAGCATCTGCAGTAAATGGCACTTAATTTGCCTTCATTCAAAGGAATTCATGAAGTTTGCAAGCACAATAAGCCTTTTAGAGCCCTGTGCTGATTCCTTTTAAACCAGACTGTACAAGCACTTGCACTCTGACAGGCAGACTCCTCTTAGTTCAGAAGTTAGATTTACAGGTCACAAGGTCCTTAGAATCTTCCTGAAACCTTTCTAAAAATCAGGATCATCATAAAATACCTTCCAGTCCCACAGCATTTCCAATGTAAGATTTGAAAATCTCTACTGAGCTTCTAAAAGTGTTGTCTGCTGCGTCTTTGAGCGTTCTGTACTGCAGAGCATTCAGCTTGGGTTCTCTCTACTCTTTAAAAATGGCTTTGTTACCTTCTCTTACTTATTGTTCATTTCTTTTCATACTCTTCACACAAAAGGAAGGTACAGCTTTACAGAGCTAGGGAGAAAACAGCTAAAAGAAGAGCTGTGTAGATGCAAAGTAAAAGGAATGTGAGAAAATGATTAAAAAGGCAACTGAAACACACAAAGTTCACATTATGTGGAGACCACAAGATATTTGTACATGTTCTTATACATACAGAGTTGGTGGTCAGTGAGAGGCTTAGACCTTGGAGGCCAAATTTAACTTGGTTAAACTAGCATGAATGTGGAGCCATTTCGATGACAGTTAATTTTGCTGACTTAGCATAATTCCTCCATATTTACATTTGTAACTAGACACAAATTCATCCCTTCCATTTGTTTGGAAACTGTGAGCAATGATGTGGACATTGCTGTAAGCTGGGTATCTCCGAGTTCTTTGCTTGGCATTAAGAAATAAAGTCAGAAAGAGAAATAAAATCTCTACAAGCAAACCCAAGAGAAAATAGTCTCAACAGTCCAGCAGATGCTGTAGCTCTGTCCCTTATATTTGATAGCAGGATCACTGTTCTGCTCCTTACAAGTATCTTACATCTCATTCTACAGTCCCTACAGTCATGCTGTAGTTTGTGGCTGGAGACAAAGTCTCAAAATCCACTTCTAGTGTTCAAAAGTTTGCCACTTTAACCTTCAAGTTTCCTCTCAATTTTCATCAAAACGGTCTCAAATCTTCATCCTGTGTCACTGGATCTTCTCTAAAGATTTCCTGCCTTCTCTTTACTTACTGTTTAAAGACACGGAAGCTGCTGTGTACAATGACCATTTTTCTTCTATTACTGAATGATTTTTATGGACTCTATACTCAGGTATATTAGAGTTCTCATTTCCTTATTGGTTTCCAGTTTATAAATCTGAAACAGATAGACTCCTTAATGAAAAGGAAACCAGGAAGAAAGAATTCCCTCCACTTACCCTTTAACCCCTCACAAAAATGAGTAGATTCTTACCTCTCATCTCGTCTTCCTCGGAAGCGTGCATCCTCAGGATCCCGTGGATATCTATCATCCGAAGGTCTGCGTCCTTCCCAAGCACCAGGAGGCCCACGGTTTGAACCCCCTCCTTCAAATTCCCTGTGATCAGGAGGAAAGGGAGGCCCAGGTCCACCTCGTCTCCATTTCTCATCTTGCAACGGTGGGCCTCCTCTCCCCTCAAATTCCCGTAATCGATGGCCAAATCTCTTATCTGGATGGAAGTCGTCACGGAAGTCATCTGGTCGATCAAAGTCATCATGGAAATCTGGGTGAGGTCCTCGTCTATCTGGCATGCCCCTGCTGTCTCTACCATCACCCCACTCCTGGCCACCTCGAAACAACCCTCTCTCAGGCCCATGGTCAGGACCACCACTGTTCTGGTCGTGCCTTCTATCTGAGAGAGGGCCCATGTGATGGTTTGGTGGACCACGGGAGTCACCTTGAGGGAAAAAATCATAGCAGATTTCTGTAATGGTTTCTAAAAAGGCTTTAGGATGCTCTAGTTCGTACAGTTCTACAAAGTACACGCTATACATGTCACATTACATCATTCTCTTCTGGCACAACGTTTCCTCTATGTTCCTGCCCAAGTCTACAGAAGCTTTCCTCTCCGTCATGGCCCTGTCCTCTGCTGTAGCTTTTTCTGTCTCAATGCACTGCACTGGAACAGCCTCTTTAGTAGAATTACTCACAGAAGAACAAACATACCTTTATTAAGACCTGGTCCTTGGTTGTGAGGGCCAAGGCGACCTTGTCCTCCCTGCTGCCCCAGTCCTGGTATCAATGGTGGAGGACCTGGGTTCTGTGCATCCTATAAGCATATAATAAGAAAAGCCATCTGAATTGCCATGGGTGAGTATTTTTGCTTTTAAGCATTTGCTAAGGGGGCAAAACTATTTTCTTTACATGAAGACTGCATCCGCACAGGTATTACAAGAGAAACAGCTGCTTTTCCAAGGGTTTCTGCCTAGTCTGTCAGACATTCACATCAGTAATGCTTTTCAGTCACTGTCTGAGGAACACATCATTTTATAGCAAACTCGGCTTTTTAGGGATTAGAATTTTACCTGTAACAACCAAAGATAATAAAGCTCATTCTAGCTAGAGCTAACATATTCTAACAGATTCTAACAGAGCCTCTGTTAGAGCAGATGAGGAAACTCTGTCTATTTGATTGAAAAATACCAGGTACGGATTTAAATGCAGTTAAAGAGCAGCACAGACCAAAGATTTCCTTTGGAAATGAAGAAAATAAAACAATGCCAAAGAAAAAATAAGGACTTTTACAAATAACCCTTGTAAACTTTTCACAAGGAAATACATGAGTTTCATTTTAAACATGCTGGCAGAGTTGGGTTTTCTTAATTCCAATTCTAGGATCAAAAGCAAATCCTAACACTTGGCTAAGCATCGAGACACGTTGTCAATGGGTTAGTATGCAACGACAGGGCTAAAGGCAGGCAGTGTAGAAGCTTTTCTCAAGCAGAAAGAGTGGAACGAGCAGACGTTTGTGCAAGTAACATGATCCCAAAGGGAAAATTAAATATGTGTAAGTATTTTGTTATTTTCTCTCTTCTTTTGTGAATTGCAAAGGGTAAAATAATCTTTAAATTCACTGTCACAAACCCATGAGAGATTTCTACAGGTACCACTTTTACACTGGGCCCACTCTGACGACATTGGCCAGGAAATAGTACGGTTGAACTGTCTGATTCTGCCTTTAAATAGCAGAAATCAGACAAAAGGTCATCATTTGGGGTTTGTACTTGACTGGAACGATGTAATTTACACTGTAGCATGAGATCCAACAACAAAAACGTATCACTGCGAAGAGGACAGACTTGAGACGTGCAAGATGGCCGTACAAAACCTTTTTATGTTGGTATCACCAAAAAATAAAGTCCCCCCAAAACCATACCAGAAAACCCTGAACATGGACTATTTTTGCCCCACACATGTCTAACTTGAAGACTTATGCTTGACCTCCATACTGGCTTCTAAAAATCCCTCCAGACTGCAGGTAGTTTGTAAATACTTAAACCCCTATACTCCGTCATTGTGTGATTACACTGCTTAATCTCTCCATGAATCAAAGTTAAGTCATTTTCATGCTCTACACTGATTTTTTTAGAAGCACTACCTTTTTCTTTCTCTTTACAAAGGAGCAGTAAGTTCCTTCGTGTATTTTTCCCATCATATTTTGAAACACGGGTGTTCAATTAAACCCATATTCAACTGCAGTCGAGTGCTCAACAACAAAAAGCACACAAATACATACTACAAGCATCATAGGTTTGTAGTGTACTTGCATCGAGTAATATCATAAGGGATTTGGAAAAAAAGCATCATAATAAAAGACCTGTTCCAACCCCTATTAAAAAACCAACAACACAACCACCAAAACCACTTTCCTAATGACTGAATGTTGACTTGAGCCCAGAACAAATAAATCCCCTTACTAGGTAAGACCCAGCTCTCACAATGCTTCTGCCGTTCTTGACTAAAACCTTGCTGGAGTTCCAAGATTTCTCATATATTTAGCATACACTTACAATAATAAGCTTTAATGAACTTCTTACATTTACACCACTGGTGTTTAACCAAAGCAGCAGTTTTTGGCACTCGCTGAATGAGTTTCCTCAGTGTTTAGCAAAAACCTCTGTTCCAAACAAAGGAACAAATCGTGCTTTGACAAGACAGGAGGACAAAGCTATAGCACTGCCTTTCCACAAGCCTTTCAGGTTCTGCACAACTCAGATAAGCTGCTGCAGAATGCAACTGCTCCACATCACCAGCCTATCTGCCCTATAAATGCAAACGGCACAGCTGGTTTATGATTGCACTGAAGGGGGAAAGAATCCTTTGTATTCACCCTTAAGAAAAAACTGCATTTCTTCTGAAATCTGGCCCCAGCTCCTAAAGTTTGTGTCTGTGTGGACAAGGAACAAGGCCTGGAATATCTGTACCTCACTTAACCAGTGGATGACAAGACATTCTGCACATCCATCTCAAAGGAATGAAAAGATCAAAGCTAAATTAGCAATAGCAAAAGTGCTCCAAAGCACTACTGCTAACTCGGGAATATCCTATTTATCTATCTGCATTTCAGTATCAACAGGCCTATTTCCAGAACAAGACTTCAACAATCACATCTCAGGCAATTTCCTTCTCATAAACAGCTCCCTACCCTGTTTCACATCTGCAGAAGGCAGCAGATCTCACATTCAGGAAGAGATGTGTATCTTGCCCACACACTCTGCAGTAAATCCCTGCTTTCCCAAGTACAGCAGATGCAGGTCATAGTGGGATCTTACATGGAGATTAACCTTCACAAAGCCATATAAAGGTACAAGCCATTGATAAAGCAGACAGACATTCATAGGCTTCTGCTGCTGAAAAGGAAGGCAAGTGATTTGTACAAGTTTACAGAAGATAAATTTGAAATTCAGAACAAAACCCAAGTTAAAGCCTATTATTTAAAAAATAATCACAGATAGGGCCTTTTTAAATAGGAACTTCTCCTATAATCATATTACAATGAAGCAAGCTGGAGCAAAAGCTGACACGGTGAATTTTAAAATCTGCTCCTTTTTAAAAGACATTATCATACCAAAGCAGCACAAGGAAGGAAAAAGGGTCAAAACCACTTCGCTTTGCCTTCTTTTAGCACCTGTGAAAGACCTCAAGATAGCAGCATTCATTGAAAATAAGCAGCCACCTATCAAAAGCTACTTACTGAATTCTGACCAGTGTTAACAGCAGGGTCAGGTAAGGCCATCCCCCATATGCAAACATACCCAAACATTTATCTGCACACAAGCTTGGTGGTTACTCTCAGTGCAGAAAAGTTTGTCTCCCTGGGATAGCAATGGAAAACATTATGCTGATCCAAGTTAGATGGTTATGGAACCAACTCTCATTTGAAACCTCAGCAACAGCATCACATTAACAGACTTGTGGAGGGAATTACTGCTCATGTTCGTAAGGCAAAAACCAGCCAAATAAAACCACAATTAGCAGGCTAGTCCAATCTGAAATGGTATCACTGAGTTAAAGCTCATTTCAGTATGTCATCACTTACTGTGATTGGTAGCAGGGTACACACTAAGGACTACATGCATACCTGCCTAAAGCTTTAACTACAGACTACTGAGTGCAAGTCTGAAAGAGTGAATTTGGTTTAAGAAAACCCCACTTCCATAAAACTGAATGAACAGGCTTTCATTTTCCAAACACCCCCTTCAAAATTAACCTTGACGCTGAAGACAGTCAAGAGAAATTTTAAGTACAGGATTAGTGCCATACAAATAGGAACTTGAAAGAGCTAAAAAGCACAGAAAGCTCTGCATTATCTGTGGTAGATCAGAAGATGGAAAAGCCCATTATGAAAGATGCTGAAGAAGGCAGAGCAGGTTGTACTTGGGAGTGAACCAGACTTAATCAAAACCTGACTTGATTTCTGCAGAATTAATTGGCGAACCTGTAAGCATCAATACCCAGTATTCCAGGTCAGCTACGCACAAGTGTATTGCCCAGCTGAGCTGGTGAATCCTCCTGGAGCTGAATGTCAAGGCAACACAGCACGGGAACATCAGACAAACCTGTCTGATACCTGTCCTCCCCCTCGTGCTTCTTGGCAAATAGTGCAGTAATGAGTTCTTGGTGTACATCCACAAAGTACAAAGGTAGGTAAAGTATTTCCAGACCAAGGCAGGAAGCAGGGTGGATGTGGGTATTGAAACTGTGCTCCTGTGCACTCAGTCTGAACTGGTAAATTCAACCAGACCCAAGCTGATTCCAGATGTGCCAGCATCTATGGTAATTCCTCCCATGGTTTGGATTATCTAACCCTGGGACAACTGTGAGATGATAGTAACTTGCTTTGATTAATACATACAAGTTTCGGTTTGTTTAGATACCACTCTTATGAGTGCTTACCTACTCCCCAGGAAACTCACCATTAACAGTTCAGTGTCCTCAAATTAAAACAACTGGAGTTACATATTTTCATAGCAGACTGATTTCAATACCAGTGTTTCCAATAATCCCTTTTCTACAGTTACCTCTGCTGTTTCCAAACTACATAACTCTTTTCAATATCATTTAAGTTTTCCTGGGGCCTCGCTTTTGGCAAGCATACCAAACCTTCAGCCTCTCAGCTCTTGCTTTGCATTTCTACTGCATGACATTATCATTCCTACATTCTTAACACTCTCGTTATACAGACCTTCTGATACATACCTGATTAAATGGGGGACGAGGCCCATCACCCAACAGAGGTGTTTTCTGCTGCTGGAAAGGCAGAGGGCCTTGGGAAGGGTGCGGCCCCCTTGAAGGGTTCGGTTGTCCCTGAGGTCCTTGCATGTTTCCTTGAGGCCCTACCAAAGAGCCTTGTGGAGGTCCCTGCTGGCCTTGTGGCCCACGCAATTCTTGTGGTGGTCCTAACATTGTACCTTGAGGCGGGGGTCCCTGGAGACCTCTCATCTCCTGGGGACCATGTCCTAGTAAACCACTTTGCATATGAGGACCTCTCATTTCTTGCGGATGACCCATCATCATCCCTTGTGGAGTAGGTCCCTGGTTATCTCTGGGTCCTGGTGGACCCTGCATCCCTCTTGGATTAAGTCCCATCAAAGGCCCTTGAGATATAGGGCCTTGCATCCCTTGAGATCCTGGAGCTCCTTGCATGCCATGAGGAAGAGGTCCTTGCATTCCACGGGGACCAGGTGGCCCTTGCATTCCTTGACCACCAGGAGGACCTTGAGGACCCAAGTGACCTTGTGGGCCAGGTGGACCCTGCGGTCCTAAATGAGTCTGAGACCCAGGTAGACCCTGTGGTCCCAAGTGGCCTTGTGGGCCAGCATTACCCTGTGGGCCTGGAGGTCCCATTGGCCCATGAGGACCTGGATGTCTCTGCATCCCTTGATGTCCATGTAAATCCTGAGGCCGTGGCATTCCTTGTGGAGGCCCTTGGGGACCTGGAGGCCCCTGTGGTCCCATGAACCCTTGTGGACCTCCAGCTCCTTGGTGTAATGGAGGACCCTGAGGTCCCATTTGCCCTTGGGGTCCTGGAGGTCTGAACTGTCCTTGTGGACCAGGAGGTCCCATCTGAGGCATATTCATTTGCATCTGCTGAGGAAGAGGCTGCTGAAATCCTTGAGGCATCTGTGACATTGGGCCTTGCCCTGGAAAAGGCTGGGGTCCGTGAAGAGAGCCTCCTGGAGGTGGTGGCTGCACTTGCTCAGCTTGCTTCTGTGCAAGTCTCTCAATCTTCAATTGCTGCCCAAAGAAGAGACACTCAGATAATCAGCCAAGCACAGAAGTATATGTAACAACTAAACATCAGAAGCAACGTTCTCGTTTCTCAGGAGTTTAAAAAGGCTTAGTGCTTTTCTCTCCATTAACAGCAGTACAACTGCAGAGATCCATACATCGGTATGAGTTAACTGAAATGTGGGAGCCTCACTGAAGGTGTCATAGCATCATGCATTAAGTCGAATTAGATGCTTAGTTGGTTGGTTTGTGGGTTTTGGGGGGGGGTTAAAAGGTGAAGACAAAAACAAGATGCTAATTTTAAGGTTGAGGTCCAAACATACCCCACAGACCACTTGCTCAAACAAATCTGCTCATATCTGTCTTTACATACATACCTCCAAGAGTTGCGGGTTTGTGTACTGAAGTGCTGCCATTTCCTGTTCAATCTCTGCCTGTGTCTTCT
Source organism: Psittacula echo (assembly GCF_963264785.1). Classification (NCBI taxonomy): domain Eukaryota; kingdom Metazoa; phylum Chordata; class Aves; order Psittaciformes; family Psittacidae; genus Psittacula; species Psittacula echo. Next base: position 61,061,797 of record NC_137740.1, on the reverse strand, counting down.
TTTTCTCCTCTAGCTTAATATCTTCCTTTCTATCATTCAATGGCTCAGGTGGGGGAGGCAGAGGAACTTTATTCTGCATCCATGCCTATAAAGAACAGTAAACACAAGATGAATTCTGTGGAGCAATGTGTACGTGATACACTGCTGCGTTAGGAAAGGATATGCTGGAATGCTGTGTAAGGTGGATATACAGAAGCTAAAAGCAATACTGAATAAAACTTCCATATCTTCTAGATCTCCTATACTTTCCAGGTACAGATACAAGATATAAGGACTTAACCAAATATTTTATGCTTAAATAATAATTAAATTAACTACTGTGGTAAAATATTTTGCAGTGGGTTTTGATACCAAAGAGCCGATACTGAAAATCCAAAGCAGTTCAACAGCCACACACTGTCTGAAGTTGGAAAAGTAACAAGTTGTTCTCCTGGTCACTGTGTATCAGGTGCTTACCTGCTGAAACTGTGCTGGTATTGGTTTTGCATAGGGCACTTTTTTCTGTGGCACCTTCTTTTGGTCCTTTTGCATTACTTCCTCCATTCCCCAATCCAGTCCTGGGATTGTCATTTCAATGTCATTGGAATCATCTTTCCCTTTAGCACCAGGGAGACAAACAGTCAGAGCAATGCAGGTTTACAGAGAAATGCTGTTACTCTCTTCATAGCTGATTTAGCAAAAGAGACCAGGAGGTTTTCAACTCTTCCTCCTTTACATGGGAAATAGGCACAATGCAGAACTTGAGGGAAAAAACCCCAAGCAATCTGTGCCATCAAAATATGGAAAAGAATCAAAGAAGTCACACAGTGTTTGGATTGCTCAGGAAAATGCTTCCCCACGGCTACTACTTACCCATCTGCTCTTGCTCCATGGCTATTTTCAATTGTTCAGGTATTCCCATCCCAGGAATAACTGCTAGGCTGTTGGGTTCTAGATCATCTAGAGAAAAACAACATTTACAGTTGGAACATTTTCCTTTACGTTATCATTTTATCCCTTGAGAGTCTCACGTGCTTTTGCCATTGGTATCGTGACATATTTCACAAGTGGTGGGTCACTTGAATTCCATACCTGAATTACACGATATTAAAAGAACTGCAAATTCAGTTTCAAAAACACACTCCAAAAGGTCAGAAACTGTATCCGTTCAGGAAAGTTACACATAGGGTACCATACACAGTACTATGTATTTCCTCAGAAAAGGAAATACTAACCCAGACACATTCTTGTTAGAACAAATCTATATATTTAAAAACTTAAATTGTATTAAAGTGCTGTATTTCAATTAACATTCCCAAACACAAAAGAGAAAATCATCCAAAATCTGAAGAAGCAGATGCAACCCCAGAGATGAAAAGGTTGCTGAGGCATGCCATAGAGCAAATTACCATTACCTTAACAATCTTAGGCCCTGAACAGCCTAAAATTCCCAAAATAAAACCTTAAGAAAGTGCTAAGATTTTAGTCAAGTTCAGTAATTTGAAAGATTTTCCTGCTGTAGTTCAGGACTGTGGAAGTCTTGAAGTCACATGAAGGTTTCCAGAAGAAAAGGGTACTGGAGATAGTGCCCGAGAGGGAACCAAACCTCGTTCCTGTGATTCACAGAGCAGGTCTTACCTCCTGGAGCTGCAGAAACAAATGAAAACTCACTGTTGGAATGGTGATCGCTGGTAACAGACAGAGTATGATCATGGTCATCTTAATGAAAAAGTATCTTTGCCTAGGTAGTCACCAATGCTGTAAGACTACTTCATCACCTTATCCAGAGGCTGCACTTCAGTGTCAGCTAATGACCAAGGCTTGTTCCTGAGCCCAACCCTCTTTCTTCCATATTAAGGGAAATTGCCTTACCATATTCCACGCCATCCTCTGACATCCCAGGCAGCAGATTCAAATTGTAACGATCTCGCATCTTATCTCCAGGCCGATTTCTAGTCCAGAACTTGCTGTCAAAAGGAAGTTACATGATCTCCAATAAAGGTCTGATTAATGTAATTAGTTCTTTAACTTTTATAGCATGCTATCTTGATTATATAAGGATTCAATTCTTACTAGATCAAGTTCAGTGCTAGATCTGAACGTTAGGTGTGAGGTTCAAAGCAAAAATAAAACCCCAACAATTATCATACTCAATTATACAGTTATATTTCAGAAGAAGTATAAGGACAAGGCATCAACATCAGACCCTGAACAGACAGATACATTTCTAGTCCATTCAAAAAACTCCTCACTCTACTCAAACACATCCTTACACACAGCTAAACTTGTCAATACACACATCCACATGGGAAAATTCACTCCACTTAAAGATCACTCCATGTTTACAGCATGTTCAACCTAAACGCACGTAGTTTGTGCCTCCAAACATGCTTGCAATGTGAAAAGACAGATGATCTGCAGGAAAAAAAATGCTGTGGAGGCAAGAAGATTTCTTCAGCAAGAAACTATAACAATTCTTTCTTAAGAATTTCTTCAGGAGATTTCAAAGCTCTCATAAACCCCAAATCCTAGTATTTTTAAGGCTTTCTTACATGAAAGAAAGACGTTAGACACTCATTTTAGTGTAAAAAGTCAGTGCCTTCCTATTTAGGTAAGTTTGTGTCTCTGCTTTGCACATTGGTTGTGTATCAGAATCATCCCCGTCTATTCTTTGTTCACTGATGCCATGCACCTTCCTAGTGTACATACATTCCCTTAGATCTTTTCTTTAAATACTTGAGAGTACCTGGTGTGATCATTTGAGCCCGAACAGAGAATGTGTCCAAGGGGATGCCACGCCAGACTCCAGATCATTCCCTCATGGGCCATTTCCATTCCACCAACCTCCTTCTCAACCCTGAAGCGTATTAATAAACAAATCAATCACGACACTGGTGAATATCTGCCACAATACAAACCTTTTGCTATTCAGTTGTTCCTCTGTGCCATATTTTGCTAAACACAAGCCTCTGTTATTTTTCTATTGGGTCAATTGAACGTTCTCAGTTGTTCTCAATAAGGAGCTCGGTAACGAAGGGATTTTAACTGTACATTTAGAAACAAAATAATTATAACATCTCAGAACAAGCTCTAGGAAACCAGGATTTTCAACCATTCATCACCCTCTCAACAAAAAGCTGTTTTCAGTGCAAGCTACTGTGTCCTTTAAAAACACACCTGCACAGGAAAACTTCTTCATCAGTGAAGCGCATCTGACCAATGCCTATCTAACATGCTGATGAAAATGCTACATACCCAACATGCCAGAATAACAAAGAACCATCAGATCCTCCACTGGCAAACAGCCCTTCATGGACAGGATGCCAGGCCACAGCTGAAATACAAAGTAAGCCACAATCAGACAGTACAACACAGGATTTCTAATGAATGGAAATCAGGATCTCAAAAAATTTAAGTTTTAATCCAAACTTATTAATAAAATCCCACAGAATATAACAAATTCTGACCTGTGGCCTCCTTTTTATGACCTCTGAAGACCTGAAGTTCTTCTTTCAGATTACGAATATCAAAGAGCTTACAGAGATGATCACGAGAAGCTGTTAGCAGCCAGTTGCCATTCAGATTGAGTTTCACCTCCATCACTGTGTTTTTATGAGCATGCCTGCAAGCAGATAGACTGTTTGTCCCGATACTGATTTCTCAGACACACTAAAACCCTGATAATTTACCAGTCCCAAATATTCTGATCAATAGCAAAGTAGTTAAGGCTACTAAACCAGGATACTGTGGCTTTCTGTGCAAAGGCCCTACGCCTCAATCCTGTTCTTGGATACTTCAGAGCAACTGGTAGTGCCCATCGAGACAGCATTCAGTTACTGTGCATGTTTCCCATGCAGTGTAAGAAACTTTTATCAGCCAGATGAAACATCTCATTTGTGTTTCCATATCTCAGGCTTGCTTTCCAAATGAGAATTGTGTGAGCAGCAGGTCTACAGAGAAGGACAAAGGAAATTTAAATTCATATTCCATATTAAAGTCACAGTTTTCCAAGTGTAGACTTGTCTTCATCTAACCTCTAAATCTTCCGGCAGAGCTAAAGCGCGAGCTTCATATTTGAAGCAATTGGGTATGGCTGAAAAGATGCGAGACAAAAAGCTAAGAAAGGAATGAAAAAGTTTTATGAAATTAGCTTGTATTTCAGCAAATCAAGATCTGTGGGCAAGAACTTACAGTGTGGCAAGGCTCTGGCCAGTCTTTGGATCCCAGAACTTAATGGGCTGTTGGCTATCTTTACTTCCTGATACAACTAATCCCTTTGTAGGATGCCAGTCAACACATTTCACATCTGCTCCATGTCCTGTTAAGGAGATAAAAATTGTTCATTTTGACATTTCAGATGCTGAAAAATTAAAGGGTACACGCTTTATAACTGTGATGTAAAACTGAATGAAGCCCATCACAGAGCACAGGTCACAAAACCAAAGCAAACTAAATAAAATCTCTTCTGATTTAGGTGCCTTCTTCCCACTAATCACTGGGACCACCTTCTCCTTGGATTACATCCTCAAACAAAGCTCACTTCAACAACATCAGAAGTCTCTAAGAAGTTTCTGCTTAAACTAGTACTCTTTTCTTTAGGCTTTGGCCCTGTATTATTACACAGTGTTTTAAACGTAACCCTGATAAAAAGTCTGTATGGAAGCAGAAAGGGAAAGAACCACTGTGACACTTCCCTATTCTGTGAAACGCTGCAGAAATCAAAAGCAAACACGTATTTATTCCTGTCCTATCAGTACGCTTTTGCTGTCCTGTCAGGAAACAAAGAAATGACATTACGGATCTGAAAACTAAATCAGCATACGATGAAGAGATATCTTATGAAATATAACCTCTTATCAGGTCAGAGGGATTGAGGTTTTTCTAAGGCTCAAGAGTTAAGCATCACCCTAGGGATATCACTTCACTTTAAACAAAGAGAGAATCACTGCTGCTCAGATGACGTAAGATCTGCAAGAAGAAATGCCTGTTCCTGCTACACAACAAAATGAGGTTTCTGAGCTGAACGATAGGGATTTAGAGAAGAAATAGCAAGCAGTAATTTCTTCCTCTGATCTCTCTCCATGCCAGCCCACTTTAAGGGAAAGACAACAATTAATGCCAGGAAATGAGGCAGCACGCAGGAACTAAAGAAAAAAGCAAGATGGGAAAGGGAGGGCTGTCTGCAACATAAAGGCACTGAAGTTATAAAATGGTATGGAAGAATGGTAGCATGTTCCTTGAAAGACATATGTTTCCCATCAAAGTCAACTCCCACAAGTACTGCTTTGCCACGTAGTGAAACACAACTTCAAGCAGCACAAGCTGTCTTAATATAGGCCTCAATCCAACACTACATTAAAAATTAATATCAACTGAAACTTTCCTGTAGGCACAGAAACATTTAATTGTAATAAGCAATATTTTATCTTAAAAGCAAGATGTTAACACAAGAGAGCACTCTCTCCATCAAATGAGTGCGACTTTCCTCTCTCTGGAGAAAGGACAGACAGGGAAGAGATACTCGACTCGAGAATACATTAATACAGCTTTGATGAGCATATGGGGAACAACTTTCAAGGACTGACTGACAATAAAGAGGAAGGAACACAACTCTTTTCTCCCAGCCATAGAAGGCAGAACTGCCCTTGGAACATATGGGGTCTCAGGGAAGAACAGGATCCTCAAACTGCAAAGACTATTGATACGCTCACAAGTGATTGCTCTGGTGGTCTGTCCTATCAACAGAGGGGCACCTGGAGATGCACCATGTCCCTTCTCTCTGGCTCTTCTCATGTGGAAGGGATTGAAAGGTACTCTCTGTCTGGATTTGCTCTAACTCCCTCTCGCTCAACTAAAACATGAAGCTGACTGCTAAGCAAACCCTGCTTCCAAGGGTTTATTCGGGAAGAACAATTCAGCCTGCAGTAAGAGAACGGTTTTCCTCCATAGTCACAGGCAATTCACACTTGCTGCTGATATTGTGTAGGCACTTCCTATCCTGTAGTCCCGAGGGAAAGACAGGGGATTTTAATTCGAGGGCAACAGTAGGCCCTGATACAGAAACATTCTGTTACAGTTAGTAACAAGTTGAACCCTGTGAAAATGTGTTCAGACTGGAATACCCGAGTACTATCATAAATACAAAAACCCAAACCCCAGCAAAACCATACAAAAACCCCTACCCACATGGATGGGAATTACATTTGCCTTGCTGCTCCCAAAACAAAGACAATTAGTAACGGAAGAGCACCGAGAGATAAAGGGCTACTCTGGTAAGTAAGACTGCGTCCGGAAAATGAGTTATGCTGGTGAAAGGCCACCTCTGGATGACAGCTCATCCTGTGCAAGGCCCGACTGAGGCTTTTCTTCCAAGACCTGAGTTAAACCAGCCTAAATATGTACCCCGAGGGAAAAAAGGCTTGGAGCGGGCAATCCAGTTCAAGGTCAGAGCCATACTCGTGAACAGAGCAACTGAAGCCCCTATGCTTTAAAAGTCTTCAAAAGGGAGTGCCAGTGATGGGACAGCACCAGACTCATCGGCCGGTCAGAACCCAGGTTTGACAGTCACTACACAGTAGGCCCAGACCACAAAGCTAAAAGGTCATAAAAGATGCCAGGCCACTCAGAACTTGCAACCAGAGAAGATAAATCATTAAGTATTTATCAGCAGGCTTCTGACCATCAGAAGCACACTGGAATCGACCATAGGGTTCAGAAGCAGCCTAATGTATTTAAAAACATAACCATTATAAAGATAGCTAAGTGGCATTGCCTGCAGAGACCAATCTTTCAAACAGTGTGCTCTAGATTGTGGCAATAGGTGGAAAACTGGGGCCCTCCTTTGTAATCTAATCACAGTGATCTACCTTGCCCTCCAGAGAGGTTTTGCACTAAATGGGATCATCATATATACTTAGCTACAGATTCCTAATGCAGTGAAGCCTTCTCAGGAGAAAACAAACTCTTTCCTACAACAAATATGCTTCAAATAAACTATTCCCAAGGGACAAACTAAGTCAGGAGAGAAATGAACAGCATTCTCTCATCAGACCTTTTAATTTCTTTCTTCATCCTTATTTTTCCTTTTTCAAATTGGAGCAACTGACACTGTCTGTTGCTTCCCTTCGTTCTGCCAACAGATGCACGTACTATTATTTGTAATGAGACAGATGATGCAGAAAACGTACTTAAAACAGAACTCCAGAGAAAATGCAGCCTGGTAGATATTCCTTTGTACTTATTTTCAGTTCTTAGTTCTAGGCTGAGACCTGGGAATTGGACTCTCCTGCGGTACAGAACCCCTGTCACCAAGCATCACACTCAGCAAACCTTAATTCATGTAAATCTCTGTAGTTTACATTCCTTATTTGCTGATTGTAAACAGCTTTTGCTCAGTAACTTCAACAGTTGCGTTTATGTCTGTCTGACCTAGGAGAGGTGGAATGGGGATTCCTCTCTGAACAACACTTGCACTCTTCCTGCCCCTAAGCCTGTCTGTAAAAGGCACAGACGTTACAACATCTCCTGTCTTTATGGATAAACAAATTGAAATGCGTGAGTTGGTTACAAGTCATGGCAATGAAAGGCCTATAAACTGAAATGAAAGATTGAAGGTAAAGACTCTTGATAAACTGAACTTGTTTAAAATCATGAGTTAATGTCGAAGCATAAAACAGTATTTTCTCATCTTTACAAAAACCCCACAGAAAATAAAAACAAACATATGTAGATTCTCGTAAAAGTTCAGATACAAAAGTAGTTCTCTAATAATACTTTTCATATACATTTTTGATGCTGTAGTCAAAATGTCATAATACATTTTGTGACTGTAGTCACAACCCCATTAATTAAAACACTGATAGCGTAGCACTTGTTATAGCATAACAAGCTATAATAAGATTATGTGCAATAGTATTAGCTCAAATCCAGCATGTCGCAAGCCTGGAAAAGTATGCGTAAATTAAGGACTTGATTTCCCCCTCTCTCCCCTAATTTCTGCATATATGACTTAGTGAATGCAGTAGATGGTGTAAAAAAGTTGTTTTGGATCACTGTCTTTTTATTACAGTCTAGATTATATCTAGACTGTATACCTGTATATTTTCTATCTCTATATAGAGATATTTTATAATGCAGCTGTCTATAAACTGTCAATTATATCAGGTTTACTGCTATAGCTATTTTTTTTTCCTATTATATCCTTTCCCCTAGGAATGACCCTTATTCTTAAGGCTATTCTATCTGCTTGGATTTGTTTTGTTTTTTTAAAGACACAAGGTTCTCTTACGCTGTTTTAAGTGGGGAGTAAATAGAACTGCATATCCTCTACTTGCATTGGTCAGACTTGAAGCCTGTTCATCAGCACGCAGTAATGTTCACCTTCCCCTAATCTTTATCTCCAGACTAACAGAACACCTCTCGTAAGAGCAGGCCCTTTGTAGCGGATTGTTTCCAAGGGATCTGCAAAGAGACATCAGGTCCTACTAGTGTCCAAGCTATGGCTTTCTGCCCCCAAAAAGAAGGTGGGGTGAGGGGGACACAGACACCTGCAAGTCAAAGATAATGGAAAACAACCACGTGAGCAGGAAGGTACTTGAGTTTTCTCCAGAATCCTCTTGGACTTTATTAGTTGCTTCCAGCCTACCAGGCAAATTGGATTTATCTGCCCATTCTGTTTTTATGGAAAGCTTTTAAAATGTTATCTGACAGTCACCCATTCCCCTAGCAATTCCTTGCTGCTACATAAAGCTCACTTAGGAACTGAATACCTCATACCCACAAGACCCTAGGTACTGTTTTGATAATACCCATCAGGCTAACACTAAGGATAAGAATATATTTTAATTGCATTAATTTAGTGCTCTTTGCCCCATGCAGTACAGTTTGTGAACTCTGCTCCTCTTGAAAGCTGTCCTATTCACTTCCTATTCTCTTCTTCAAGAATGAATACCACAGAAACCCTCCACCTTCAGATACACAGTATGCTTTTTCTTTTGAGCATAATGGGGGAGATTGGTGAATAAGAAATTAAGAGAAAAGGCCCTTTCAGTCTTCGGTGGATTAAGAACAATGCCTGCCACCATACTTCCAGACCTTTGTCCCATAAACTCACACTTTATTTTCCTTTATTTGCCCACAGTCTTTCTGTAGCTGTTAGTTTATTAAACACGGTGTCTAAAGAGACTGCTAGAGTTTTAATCTATGTAAAGGGATTATTTCTTAAGAGTTCTATAAGAAGTTTTCTTTCTGGACAAAAGCTCTTCTGTTAGGACAGGGATTTATTTTTATCATCTGTGAAATCAGGTGGTTTAAAAAACCCCATAATAATCAGTACACACTCATGGGATTAGTTTTTGAAATTACAGGTGTGGGCTAATGAGTTTTCCCAACATCACCTGGAACAGGGAATCAACCCCCAAAATGTTCCCTTAAATGAGTTTACAATTCGTATGTGCTAGTCCTAACTGAGCTTATCCTGCTCAGTGAATAGTTTGAACTCTAAAAAATCCTGAAACACTAGAATAAAAACCCCAGGTTTAAACCTAATGCTACCTGTGGGCTTGCACAGCTTGCACAACAGCAAAGAATCACGACACAAATGTTATGCTACATGTAATTACCAATAATGGCATGTAGTGGTCTGAATTCTTTACATCAGTTGAAATTCAATGACAGTATCTTCTGTATAGGTTTATAGCAAGGGCAAGAATTGCAGCTGCGTCCCAAGCATATTTGGGACCTGGATCATGCAGGGTTCAGTTCTAACTAATGGGACTACTCGTATGTTAAAGTGAATGTTTAGATTCTTCAGTGAATTGAAGGTAGAATCCTGAGGAGCTTCCAAAGCCGAGATGCGCTGCTTTGAACAGAAACAGAAGTTATGCACTGAAAATGTCTTACTGCTTCAGATTTGTGGTGCCAGGTCTATTTGGTTTCAATCATTAAGCATGTTCATGCTAGAGCCTACAAACACTATAGAGATACATTTCCTTTTAGATAGATTTGCTTGTCCCTAACTCCTGGATGTATTTTTGAGCATTAGCACCACCTACACCCAATCAGGTTGTTTCCTGTATACGCTTAAAACATCTAGAGAAAAAAACAAGTTTGACAGCAGGTTGTGCAACAGCACAGTAATGGGACCAGCATCTGCAGCAAGCAAAGAGCTGTTTAACATTCTCTTAGAAGTGAGAACTATATGACAAAATCAATTCAGTATGCATGTTTCACAATTTCTAATCATAAGACATAGTTATTACCTAGATTGAGCACAGATAATTATCAAAGTTATTTTAGCCTCTAAAAATATAACAGAATTTTCACGAATTTTGCTTAATAACCAGATTTTCCAGTTTTAAGCGCACTTTCATGCACTTAAAAAGAAAAACCCGTATGTATAACATTAACTCTGTCACCCAGTTCACCTATGGGGCGATGCTTTAAAATGCAGCATAATGCTTAGTGCATTATTAGTAATCAAGAAGTTGTTATTAACCTTAAGCAGAAAGCCATCAGGAAGCTCAGAGCTAGCTGAAGAGAAATGAGAGGAAAAAATAGGGCAGGAAGCATGGAAGGAGAAGACACACCACATTAAAAACTGTCCAACACCTTCCTATTCAATATATATATTAGTGCTTGCCAATAATGGCAGCTGAATTGAAGGACAAAGGCAGGTTTTCATCACAGTTGGAGTTAAATTACTTATGAAAAGCAGCCTGGATTCTACTTTGCCCTTAGACTCAGTTATCTATTAAAAATCTCATGCCCTATTACTTGTAACTCCTTTGCAGGTATTCATCAGAGAATGAAGAGGGCTTTTTTAAACTGCAAAAGGCAGAACATCATCCTTTATTTTTTTGCTGGTTACATTATTTGTCAAGTAGCTGGGACCAGATGTTCTTTTCTGTCCAAAAATTAACCAGCCTACTTTGAAAGCAGCAACACACTTGCTTTTCATCAATAGAAAATATTTATTTACAATGATATTTACATTTAATGATATTAAAAACAAACGTTGTACAGGAAACATTAAAAATGAACAGCAATTGTAAGAAAAATTCTCATTCCTCGTAACAAACAGCTGAAAAAGAGCCAAAATCCCACTCTCAGAGAGAAAATATTGCACAATTTACTATTGCTTGTTTTCTGGCACCTTCAAGTATTTAATACTAGTCACTGGACCTGAAAGAGCTTGCAGTGCCTCTAATGAGTGTTTACTGCCTTAAGCTATCAGACAAGACCTACCTCTAGTCTAACATGCATGGCTAGTACTACATAATGCCATACAGAAAAGCGGACAGCGTAGCCATGCCCAGGAATAGAACAACTGGTGGTCCTTCAAGGGAAGAAAAGGTATGAACTTCAAAGATGAGAAACAGAACGGTTTTGGCAATCATTAGTCTGCAGTTCCCATAGATTTGGAGCCTTATATCTGGGCACAGAATCAGTTTGCTGGGCAGCATAACAAAACGGAAAGTATCCCGGGGAAGTGTGAGCTTTCACATCATAGTGTTCCCAGCCAAGTCCTCCAAACAGAAACTATACAAGTGTTTTGGAGTCTGCTCACAGCCTGTACCATCAAAACTGGCAGAACCACAGTATTAATTTAGATACATTTCTAAATTAACAAAAAACCTTGGTGCATCCTACATTTCAGCATGACAATCTAGTGAGAGAAGGGAAAAGGAAGGAAATCAGTGGACAGAACTTACTACCAGCTCTGTGTTCTGACTGCAATTTCAATCAAGGTTGTAAGTGGAATACTCCGTTCCCAACTCAGGAAGAGAACAAATAGTTCTAAAAAAGCTAAGAGTAACCGTCATTCATAATTTTCAGGACTTATTTCCTTGAACATCCTGCTGGATGCTCATTAAAGTTCTGCTCGTGATTATGGCTGTTGCAAGAGAAAAGCATAGTCCAAATACCTAGTTTAGAGGTTAATCTAACATTTTCTGGCCACACGAGCAGACATAGTCCAAATACCTAGTTTAGAGGTTAATCTAACATTTTCTGGCCACATGAGCAGACATTACTCCCAGCAAGATACTAAAACCCAAGGAAAAAAAAGTGTGGATTCCAGCAAAAAAAGTTACAAGAAGTCTTTTACTTTCATATAATTTGATATACCCTTACTCCCAAGTGAACTCAGAACCTTTTAATAATGATGCCTAAAACAGAAGGACTACCAAGATCTTTCTGTCAATCTGATCTCCCTTCATTGGAAGAATTGCTTTCAATATGTTTTTATGGTTGAGAGTACAGAACAGGATCCTACTTTCTTACATCCCATTGAAAGGTGAAATACTATCAACTCTCTTCTCTACCAGACAAGTAAATTACTTTTAAAGACAGCCACGTTCATCTGGCCAGTCACAGAACATCACTTGTCCAGCCAGCTTCTCACTTCAAGGAGCAGCAAGTTTACAGGAGAACTGTTTTCCTTCTTGCCAACCAAAAAAGCCATGTAAGCTACTTTTGATGGCCAGTTTACCAATACAGAACACCTCACAGTATAAGACCATTATCATGTTAAGCGATGAAATAATGAGTTCAGGTACACTGAAGTTAGGAAAACTATTTTCTTTCATTGTAGGGCAAATACTGCATGAGCAACTGCTCTCAGTAATAAGTGAGCAGCAGCTGGCCCAGGAGTGGGGTGAGGGAACAACAGAGAGATTATCAAACTTTGTATAGACTCTAGGAAAAGATTTGTGTCAGCCAATAATCAGACAATTAGCAAGTGTAAGTGATAAAAGAAGGGATATGCAGACAGAGGCCACTGAATGTCTTTATACATGGACCCTGCATTTTACAATTGCCATATTACAAAATACTCTGCATTTTAAATGCAGAAGCCATTTCAAATGTACTCTGCATTTGCTAATACCACCAAGACTGAGTACACTAGGAAGCAGCAGGTCTACTGAAGTGAACTGCTGGCAGAAAGCAGAGTACATAACATTGGCCTAAACTACAAAGCACTACTGTTTCTACACAGAGGTGAAGTGGAACAGACAGGAGAGCTTTCATATCAAACACAACGGACCAATTTTCAAGCCACTGAAATAAGAAAGGAGGACAGAAACACACACACAATGAGCAGAGTACCATGAACTAAAACAGAACAAAGAAACTCCAAAACTCAGCATGTAATTACCATGTGGTGACTTACGAATGTGTCTAATCTAGTGGTGATCTGTGGGCTAATGAGAAGAAACACCCCAGAATTAAAACAAACAAACAAACAAAGAAAAACAAAACAAGAAACAGTGCAAAAATGTAATTAAAATGCAAGAGCAAAACAGTGATTTGAATAGCTCTACAGAAATAGAATCATAGAATAGTTAGGGTTTGGAAAGGACCTTAAGATCATCTAGTTCCAATCCCCCTGCCATGGGCAGGGACACCTCACACTAAACCATGCCACCCAAGGCTCTGGAGAGATAATAAGTTCCATTGACATATCCATCAAGCAGCAGAGAAGAGATAAGCTCAGGTGAGAGACAGAAACAAGGAATGTTTTACCACATTTCATTTCAAATTCCTGCACCATCAGTGCTCTTATTTCCTCTTGTTTTCCTGTGCTTTCCTCTATCAGCACCTCCACACCTGTGAACTGAGTCCACATTCCTGCTAATTCCTGAGTCCACCTTACCTACTAATTCTGCAATGTAAGAATTCGTTTTCCTTTCAGATTTAAAGCTAATATTGAAGTCCCTACTTAAGTGGAGGAACCCAAATACTTTGTATTTCTGTTTCAATTCTAAAAATAGGTATCTATTAAGGAAGTGTTTTGTAGAGTGTGGCTGCGTAAACATCCATGCAGCTCTCTAAAATATCATGCATCCCCATGTATCATTTTAAAATCCACAAGTACATAAATGGAAGAAATAGTAGAGCTCTTCCTTCACATCTGATCCAACAGAGAGACAGGGAAAAAGATGGTGTTGAAAACTTACCGGGGATTTTGTGTGATAAACCTAACAAAGAAAGGGAGAGATGTCAACAGGGAGTAATGGTCCAAACGATCCAAAGATTACTTAAATAAGTCAGACATATCAAAACCAGGGGGGAAAAACATGGAGAACACATAAACACAACATGGGTGGTTATGACAAGAAGAAAGGCAGAGGGCTTTCCTCTGACAACGTATTATGGGACTGTTCTTTCAAGATGAGAACAGAGGATACAAGAATTAAACAGACCACACCACATCATACTACGGATAGATGGAACACTTATTTGACCCCTATGCTCCTTGAAATGACTACCAGTTACATATTTTCACTGCTGACTTCAAAGGAGTATAAAAGAAATCAGACAAGGTATCAGGACTGTACTGGCATTTAAAAGTGGTGTTTACCTCCGTAATGCAGTCTATGACTGACTTTGTATTTGAATCTACAGGTAATTGCACTCAGTAGTATGGTATAAAGTCCCAAAAGCAGCATCAAGGCATCATGTGGAGGTTTGCAGGCAAGTATCCTAAAAGCACATTGCAACGCTAACTGCAGTGTACATTCTCATTAATTAGTTGTACCTTTCATGGAAAAAATGGTGATTAGAACAGGAAATTTTTGCCCTTAGAAGCAAAAAATACTCAATTCAAATGCCACATCTGCTCTGAAGTAATAACTCCTGGATGTTATCACACACCCCTCCACGCCAGCACCAGAAACGCTGTCTAATATTTCAAAATGAAACTTGTTCAATTTTCCAGTTAAAGGACAGAAACTGTTTGACAAAACCCTCCCACTCCCAGAGGAAAAAAAAAGAAGTTTAAAATACTTTCTGAACTCTACAATAAAGTTTGAAAAAAGCTTCTGTAGAAGTTTAAACAAAAATCTAGAAAATACAGAAAAAGCCAAATACGAATCCAAGACAGAGAACGTCCAGAGATTTTAGTTATTAGCGTTCTGGAAATAAAAGCTGAAAATATAAACCATTTATCTATGGGATTTTCTTCCTGCCTTTTGGAGTATTTGTTGCATGAAACCACCACCACCAAAGATCCCTGCTAAACTCCAATCATGCGTTTCAAACACCTACAGCTGTGTAAAAAATCTGGCCTCAAAGCACTAAGAAAAATTCCAACTAGGTAATCAATTTCAAATAAAAGGCAAAAGAAAACCCAGTGTTTACTGGGCAGATGGGGTTCAGACAGAAGCTCTTTCCTTAGGAATCTTTTAATTTCTCTTGGTCCTTTCTGTAGCAGCTTTTAAAGCTTTTAATTTTACACCAAAAAAGAAAAGGAAATATAAAGTATCTTTCCAGCCTCTGAAATGTACAAGCCAGTCCACATAAGAACAATGAACTTGGGTCCATATATGAAACTACAGAGATAGGAGAGAGAAGCTAAACAGCGGTGCTTTTGGGAAAATGGTATGTTTGCAAAGTAACAGGAAGAACAAAGTAAGTAGGTTATGCACATAAATAGTGAGAGAAGTCATCACCAGTAAGATTACTATCCTGATCCCTGAGTGAAACTGTTCTGTGCTCTTCAAATAAAACACCTTTTACAGTGCTGCTTGAGCTGTGCAGAAATAGCTAAGCTGAGGAATGGAAAACCGCAGTAATTCTCTTCTAGGAAGTTGGACCTTAGAAATCTGTAAAATAAAATAGCTGATAAAATGAATCAGTGACTGGGGGAAGAAGGAGGTAGTGAAGTCTCTTCACTTGCACAGATAAATCTCCACAATACTCTCATTCAAATACTAACAGAAGCAGAGACCAAAACCAGATGACTTTAATGAAAGAAGGTGGCACAATTGCTATTTCAGAAAAGCCTATGTAAGAGCATGCCACTGCTACTGAAGTAATCCACAAAAACAGACTTGTTGGCAAAATGATGCAAGATACCAGTTCTGCCAAATGTATATTTTAAGATTTTTGTGAATACCACAACCTTGTATCAGGGAGCAAAGTTCATTTTTAACCTTAAAATTTAACCAAAAGAAAAAAGGAAGCTTTAACAGGTATAATCCCATGTCAACAGTTTATTTTCAGTGCAAGTTAAAATACAGTTATTTATTTAGTACAAAGAATACACCTTCATTAGACTAGTCTCTATTGCTGGAATACATAGCCCTTTGTGAATTACCTGTTGCTACAAGAAGCAGTTTTACAAGCGTCAACGTGTCATGAATGTGATCAACTGCAACACAAGCACTACATTGCAGAAAAAGGTACAGCAGGCTGAGAACCACCTGGCTTTAAGAACAGATTCTTCATCTACTGGAGACTGGCTGTTAATTAGTCATTTGTACTCCATCAGCAGTATCCTAATCTCAAGACAGCACATCTATGAGGCTGGTTGTGCCTCCGCATCAACACATTTGCACAGGAAACACTAGGGGTTTTAAGTTCTTTTACACGATGTCTACAGTGAATGCAGTATGCATGACATACATTCGATGGCAAAATGAGCAGCAAAACCCGTTATTCCTGCTATCAAATACAAACAAGTGAACCTTTACAAAAGTTACAGCAGTTTTTAAATAAAAGCCTCATTTATCTATCATACAGTTTTATGAAATCTTAACAACTTTATTTTTGTGAGGGATAGATTCCCTAAAAGACGGGTGTGATTTTCCACCTTTCACTAGGAGATAATATATTCAGACTGATGGGAACTAGAATTATCACACAACATCTGGTTAGTAGAACACATTACCTAAATCAGCAGGATTACCAGCTGCTACCATGGAGATGTTCAATTCACAGTAACTGGCATCAAAGAGCTATGGACTGTAATAGACTGAAAAATTAATTCGCTTTTCACTCCTATGCTCAAGTGCTCCTTTCTGTGCAAGAACTGCAGAGCAGACCCTTTAGGAAAATACTCTGATACTCTTCAGGTCTAGCAAATGCAACATTACTTTCTAAGATTTTTACTACGGCACTTCAAATTCAGTCAATTTAAATGCTAATTAAAATTCCCCATATCGTTCTTTTTCATATACTGCTGCTAACTTGTGTTTGTTAGATAATTTGTGATACCTGCTGCCTCTAAGTATTCTTCAGGAAAACTTGTCCCATACCTATTCCTTACTTGCATTTTGACATCTTGCAAAAAAAACCTTATTCAAATACCAACATTGTATTAGTTATTAATTAGTTATTAATTTGGTCACTAAAATATAGTGCAATGGGTTAAAAATAGCTTCTAGTATTTCTAGCAAATAATTACTGTGGAATAAGTCTCTGAATTTAAGTGCTATGGCTTGCTACAGATGTTGTAGAGATTGTACCTGACAGGACAGACTCCTGCAGAAACTAATGCAGCTTCAACCATTGTGGAAAACACAGACTTAATTGCCAGTTATTTCCATCCAGACTTAATAGGAACAGACATCCTCATGATGAAATTGTAGACTGAAACATACACAGTAAGTTAAGTATTCTGAGGGAGAAAGACTATTCCTTGAAAAGAATTCCATGACACAGGGAAAGGAAAATGGCAAAGTGGGTGAGGAGCAGGCAGCATGTGAAGATCCCTCTGAGCAAGCAAGATGGTTTTTTCAGACAGGAAGCAGCAGTTGCATCTCGACAAAAAAACGGTGGCAGGATTGCACCTGCTATTTAAAGCCTCCACCATTCTAGTTTTATAACATGAGCACAGAAACTGTGAGCAGTACAATTCCTCATTGCATAAGAACCCTGCTTGAAATTGCAAATGCAACACATACTAGAGAAATGGCAAATCTAACGTGCTTATGTAGGTGATTGGAATGATCGGACTTTTTCTCCATTGCCTTGGAAGCAAAGGATATTCCTGATAAACTGGGAATAGTGTGAGAGAGAACCTACCTTTGCCTAAAGATCTCCAGAATACAACTGCAGAGCATAAACCAATTTAAGAAAAGAATTGTCTTGGGTGAATTTAGCTTTTCATGTTCCTAGTCTTCACACCATATGCGTACTTGTGAGTCTCTGGAGACCAGGGACTTCCAAAACGAGAACGGCAATCCACAGAAATCCATATTCATCAACAGTATTGATATTCCTAATCACCAGATTTAGCAAGCTAGCCAAGAGAATAATTATTTTGAGAATGTATGTATTGCCAAAGAGCAAACACCATATACAATCATTAAGGACAAGGAGTTTCTACTAGGGAAGCAACAAAGAATCATTGCTGTTTGAAGATCTAAGAGCATAAAGTGAGATCTGTAGGGAAAAGACATCTCATTATCTGACTAGATCAGCTGACCTGTATTAAGCAAGTTTGTGTGTTCCTAAGACAGGTTTGTGTGGCCTTTAAAAAAAAGGACAAAAAACTTAAAAAATTAAATAAATGTAAAAAAAAAACCCACAAAAAACCCCAAAACACAAAATCCTAAACACACACACACACACACACACACACACACACACACACACCCCCCAATCAAACAAACAAAGGAACCCAAAGCAAATAAACCAAACCTAACCTTTTTGTCTAACTCTATCAGCCGGTCCAATTTAAAACTTCAGTTCTACCTACAAATTATGCATGGCAAAGAAAGAGCAGAAGGCAGATGCAAAGAAGAGGCCGGATGCTTCCTGAGCAGGCACAAACAGCAAGCAGTAACACACTGCACCGTAACAACCTGCAGACATGGTCAACCTCTAGAAAAAGGGACATCTTGCTAACAGTTTTTAAAGCTTGTAACTAAGCTACATACAAGCGTGCTTGACACTGTCCATAGTATTTTCCATGTGCAATAGGTTCCTTGCTACCAATTAGTTACAATTCAGAAAGGGGAATTTTATCTACAGATTTAGACAGTAAATTCATCTGTAGCAGAACCACCACCACAAACCTGGTTTGGACTTTTCAAGTGCTTGAAAGAGAGCATCTTTCAAGACAAAGCAACTATTTTCTTTTTTTAAATAATTTTAGTCTCAAAATTATATTTAGTATTGTGCAGCCTTCTGTTATTATACTTTAACTTGAAAATTGCATAAGTAATTTGGGTTTTGACATAATGGTCAGTCAACACTTGGGATAGGTGTAGGCATGTACAATAAAATGCACTATGTAGATCAGTTTTTGCTTGAAATAAACCCCAGGTATTCTCTAACAACCATTTCATTTAGACATAAAGGCTGATGTTTGCAAACACATCAGGCCTATTTATGGCTCATCTGGAGAACTTAGAAACATGATCTAGGGAAATGCACCTTCAGGAACAGTAATGACAAAGCAGATGGACAAAGCCAGGCTGCTTCAGTTTAAGGAGTATAACAGTTACCTGCATTACTTTTTAAAGCAAACACTTTGAACCTATTTTTATGGTGCATGTGCTTTAAAGCTTTACAACACTACCTGCACAATCTATTTCAGGATTGCATAATTTCAAAACCATTAAGAAAGCAGCAAGCTAATATGAAGTCTATAAATGTGCCACTGGGTAACATTATAAATGCTGTATACAGAACTGACTGAATGCTGTATACAGAATTGACTGAAATTATATATGCATGTATAACAAATGCATGTATATCTATATATAGAGGTACCTTTTTACCTCACTATATCATCAGGAGCTTTGAAGACACTGACAGCATGCTATCTTCCATCTTATTTATAACAAATTTTCACTGCTTGTAGGAGGATTCTGATTAAGTATTTAAACTTCAGTGATGATTAAGTTGAACAAACTATTAGTCACTATGGAATGGCCAAACATTTATGTCTAGAAAAAGTTCCATTAAACATTAAGAAATCTTTCTAACCCAAGTAGAATAGTCTGCATTACCTCCAGCATGTTAAAAGCTGGAAGAAAATCAACTAAATAAAACCCAGAACATTGATTTTCAATAGTCTTTGAAAGGGTCAGTTCCTTATGTCATACTTGCTGGTGTACAGCTAAAGGCAACTGAACATTTAACTACTAGAATTTATTGTTCCTTTGTTTCCCCTTTGGCAAAACAGGGAAATTCAGTATCAAAAGAGCACAGGACAAGTCAGGGAGAAGGAACCTCAGAAGTCCTCTCAAATAGAAGTTTAACCTCCTGCTGCATGTTATTAGGTCAAAGCCGGTTTCTCATGAATTTAACCAGTTTTATTTCGAAAACCTCCAAGGACAGAGACTGCACAATATCTAAAATTAAGCAAAGCTCACGTTCTTCTACTGCACTGGTAAGAGAACAGCTTAAAAACAAAAAACAAAACAAAGCAAACAAAAAAAGCAAAGCAAACACCAAACCCCAAAAGAAAACCAAAACAAAACCCAAACATCTCCCCCCCCAAAAAAAGGGCATCTTAAATGTGTTTCCCACTGAACTAGAGGAGATAAACAAAAATATTTTCCTTTTTAGAACTGTTAACTTTACTATTTCTAATGGCAACATACCTGAAACATCAAATGAGTTTGAACTCAAGCTTCAGGGGACTCCCATTAGACTTGTACTTAAGTGGGCAATTACTTACCTGTGAGTACCATTTACACATCAATTTGTGCTATGTATCTCCAAATGTAAAAAAATAATGAAAATTCTCTGGTCAAAGAAAAATGTTTTACTTTCATCTGAAAATCTCTGCCCCATCCCAGGACAAGTTTCTCCCACAGAAAGTTGAGGGTGGCTGAGGGGGAATCAGTTCTTCATTGAATTTAAAGAAGATATTCAGATTTTTCTGAACCTTAACTGTACTGATTATTTATGAAGCCAGAAAGAACCTTAACCACTGATGAAGAACAGTTCTCAAGGAGCATTCGGCCTTGTTTTAAGCAAGGAAGGATGTTAGTCTTGCAATGCAAATTCTCAATGTCAAGATGGTTAATATTTATCAGAGGTACCCCTTCCTTAAATCTTAACACTTACAGAAAAATAAAGCAGCATAGGATGCTCTTGGAGAAGACAGAAAGAAGGCAGCTATGGAGAGAAGTTAAAAGTCTGCATAAATATTTACTTTATTTTCCCTAATGTATACATAATAATAGTAATAATTGGCTGAATCTTGAGCTACATATTTTCATCAAATAACCAACTTGTTTAAGAGTTAAAACAGCTACAGTTAAGCTACTAATTGTTACGACTCTTTGGAAGTATTTTTAAGGTGATGGAAGTTTAAAAAGTAAGGTTTTAAGATAACATTTAGAATATTTTCATGCTCCATCATTCTAAATGAAAAGGCAAAGAAAATAAAGCTATTGCACATATGCAAGAATATGTACCTGCCAGCACACACCAGGAAGCTGGGTTTGCCTTTTACTAACTGGTATTATTCTTACCAGTTTTAAGCAGCCAAGAGAACACATTCCTCAGCTTTTTTGAATAGAAATTCTAAGTTTACCCTCTGAGATCTCAGGGACTTGGTAGAAGCACCTATTCCAGTCCCATTACAGTGAACCTTCTGTTTCTCAGGCAAGGTTCATATTTGAGGCCTTGGGTGGCATAGTTTAGCGCGAGGTGTCCCTGCCCATGGCAGGGGGGTTGGAACTAGATGATCTTAAGGTCCTTTCCAACCCTAACAATTGATTCTATGAATGGTCATTATAAGTTCTTCTAAAAGCTTATTCTGATGAGTTAAAAAGTCCACAAACATTTTCTATTAATGGTCAAAACCAGCTATAGCTAACTTTGTCTTCAAAGACAATATATGCAAGATACTTGCAAACCTTGCCTCGTCTATATCAGAAAATGATGATGTAGTGTCACAAATGCTTCTTTCTGTGCCTATAGTTATATCTGGAACAGCGCTACCTACATATCTTAGCTGGAGCAAAATTAACTTATACACAATATGACAACTATTGGAATTTAAAAGAAAGATACATAACTAAACTGTGCTTTAAATTGCTCAGCAAAAGCCAGAACTTTACATACTCTGCAATGTCTGAAACTAATGTTTTGCAGAAACAGAAATATCAGCTGCTTCCACTGACACAATAATGACAAATAGTAATCCAAACTGTCTGCGATGGAAGAAATATTAAACTTATTAAACTGGGAAATGTTTCTAAGATAAAAATATTTCGAAAAGTCATCCTTTTCTCCTATAGACTACCTGCACTTCTGATGCTTACAGCTGTGCTTCTCTGAAGCCATGACACTTAACAGCCTATGATTCTGATTCTTAATTATTAATTAATTCAAATTAATTCTTAATTCACTTTTTAACTCTCATATTTTACAGAGGTCAGCATTTTACAAGGGTTTTTTTAATTTATAAAACTTCCAAGATCGTTACTTTACCTACAATGCACACATGTACTTTCAGCAGTAAAAATGAAAGTGTCTTCCCTTGAAAAGTGTTGTATTCAACAAAAAGCCTTTATTCGTAAGCAGCAAAATTACATGACAGTTTGTATTTTTACTGTGAAATGAGTATCAGTCACTTGGAAAGTTCTGGCACTGTACTTTGAGAACCATGTTTACACACTTAATATAGTCACCCACTTTTTCCAGAGGCATATAGCATGTCATATGCCTCAATTACACTCTCAACTGAAGCAACCCAGAGCTAGCATTAGGTCTGAAGAGCAACTATCAGTTATTGCTACAGTAACTGAGCTTGCCCTGATTAATCCCCACAATGCTAGGGCGTATCTTCGGTTAGATTCCACCACCTCATTCTTATCTCCTTATTCACACTGCCAATATCTTTTCTCAATCCTTGTACAAGCTGTTTGTTTATTAAGTTGGAGGTTTCTCATACTGACACAGCCTCCCCACTTTCCATCCCTTTGCTATCCTTCCAGCTACTTTTCACCCACGTTTGGTTTTTTTTCCCACAATTCTTATTTATCCCTTTCTCATGGTTTGCTATACAATCTCATTCAGCAGAGTTTCAATTCTGACTCTGTGTCTTGCTAAAAACACATGCGATGAGCAGAACTAGGTTTCTCATTAGAATGTAAGGCCAGAAAAAACCTCCCCCACTATTTTAGGGAAGATATCTGCAAGCTATCTCCCCATCTCCCTGTTCTGGGTTATTTCAAGTATGAGAACTGCAATGTTATTCATATGATAAAATGATGCAAAGTGCCTCACTACTAGAACGAGAAAATAACTCACAAGCTAAATGCACTATAATAGGAAATAACTGGATTATGTGGAATTGAAATGATGCAAAAGAAAATATCAAATGCTTCACAAACTATCTATGCTTACTCCGAGCACAAAAGCTTTTAGTACAGTAACTAGAGGATATGGAGAAAAAAAAAGGGAGCGGGGACAGGGGGGAAGTGGTCCATTTAATCCACACACAAAAGAAAAATGGAGTCAAACAGCCTGCAAGGTAAGTTTCTAAGGACTGACATGGATTACTTTAACCAGGGAATTGTGGGGTTTGTTTTTTTGAAGACTTCTAACCATTTATTCTGAAATACCTTATTTCAGTAGTTGCATTCTATTAGAAAATAGTATGTCAGATGAAAGATTCCATGAAAAATAATGTCCAATTCTGTCCATGTAAGATATTATCAAAGTAGATGAATTACTAACATAACTTGCATAAAGAATAACTCCAGATGATTTTGTTTCTGTTGAGAACTTCTGACATGATAAATACTGGTGAGTAGGACACTAAGTCGTCACCATTAACGCACACAACCTGCATCATTTTCCAAATTACACTTGTGCCAAGAAAGGAAGATTGGTATCACCTTATAGTCAGTATTTAAATGTCACTGCAACTCAGGATTTCTTTCATCAAGTATCAACCTTATGAAAAAGTGTTTTTCTTTCTCAACAAGAAAGCAGGGCTTGAGAAAACTCCGTGCTGCATCAGTGGTGCTGTCAGTGAACCCTGACCACTATGTATTGTGTCATATTATCTTTACTTCTATATGTAGTTATAACAGATGAAAGCTCTCACCACAGAAGTATTTATACTAGTAAGCCATAAAAAATAACGTTTCAGAGTTCAGTATTGAATCCCACAATGGTTTGGGCTGGAAGAGACCTCAAAGCTCATCTAGTTCCACACCTTCCACTAACCAGGTTGCTAAAAGCCACGTCTAGCCTGGCCTCGAACACTGCCAGGTATGGGGCAGCCATACAATTATCAAACATTCAAAAGGAAACAGATGCAAGGAATCCTAATGATGCAGTCATACAACTTCTGAAGGAAGTATCATGTATTTCAGCAGCACTAAGAGCTGGCTGCCCTGTGAAACACTAGGGGGTTTTAACATTCCGTCAAGCTTAACAAAATATTTACTACAAATATTAGCCTTTTTAGTGTAAAATTTGCCCTTGGACTCAACGTGAGAGATTATGTGATTCAGGACAATTTTCAGGGAAGAAAAGATTTCAGAATTCAACCTAAAATAATCTCACTCTTGCACAGTGTCTCTTCATTCCTGTCTCACAAAAAGTGTGGAAAGAAGAGTCTGGTATAACTTTCTTACAGCACGGTGTTGTGGTCATCTCTCATGATCTCTTTTGCTCGTTTTTTGAGAATTCTATATACTCTTACTTTTCAACTCTTCAGGATTGTTAAAACACTAGATTCTAGTTTAAAAACAGACCTCAGACTCATTATGCTGTATTTTAATGATATTCAGAAATGAACTTCATTATAAACCATAATGCATATCAGATGTAATCACCTACAAAAGAAGTCTTCAATACCCTCTATATGCCACCCTTGTGGCATTATTTTAGGGAGCAGAGCAAAGCTATCATGAAACTACCTCCTAATCACTACGTTTAACTGCAGAAATCAAGGACCTCAATTATAGTTGAGCAAAATAAAATTTGCCCAATCTGGAACACTCCACAAATAAGAACCTGACGTAAGTCACCATAGCAGGAAGTTTCTCAACTTTCAGATGGCTTTTACATTTCACACAAATAGAGTCAGAGATTTTAACAAGGTCTACCTCTAATAAAGCTTTCTATACAGAGAAAACAAAGACGCTGTAGTCTTGAAAGTCATAGTCAGAGATAAAACTGAGCTGCAAGTTCACACCTGAACATTTTTTGTAGCCTCAGGCAAGAAGAGATTAGGTTCTTCCCATCTAATGTAGGTTACACCCACCATTCTAACAAGCAGTAAATTCATCTTACAAGCTCAGGAAGGTGTACATGTGTTCACTCTTTACACGTTACTGTACTTTGGGAGAAGTGTAGCAAAAGATGCTAGGAAAATGTATTTTGCATGATAACTTCCATTTATGAAACTGGGAATTGTATACAATATTTCTCAGTCTCACAAAGGCAATGGAGAATTTTCCTAATGAGATGAAAAAGTGAATGAGACCATGTAGAGAGCCCCCTATGCAACCCCAAAGAAGCAGCATCAGAGCTGGCTCAACACAGCAGAATAAAAAGGCTCCTGCATCACTGATTGTGCAGCTGATTTGAACTGTCTGTAAAGAAAAAACCTCTGAGTCACTATTAACATCCCATTAAGCGAGTTCCCTACCATTTCTTGCACCTAAAACACAAGAAAATGCAACTTAAGAGTGCAACTGTAGCTTAACAGACTTGGCTGCAACTTATCGCTCTCCCCCACCCCAACTTTGTTGTGGCAATGAAGATTCATGAAGATCAGAGACCTGCAAGATAAGCTGGCATGCTAAAACCCACCAACAAAGAGCAGATTTAACTGATTCAATACCAGCATCTCAAAACAGCTCTTCTTTAAAATCAAAAATTCAAGGACTTTACTTCTCTAGATTGACATGATTGGTGCCAATATCAGCCAGGTCTCATCTCACCCTGGGCTTTTGTTCTGAGGGAAAAGTCCTTCTAATATTGATTCTTGTAGGGATGCTTGTGTGGACTAAAGGCGTATCAGATATACTTGAAACCCTAACAGTACAAAGTAACAAGGCCCCACAAACCAACCTGAAGGTTTAAAGACTAAGTCTCCTTACTAGAAACACAGCATCAACACACACAAGCGCACGCACACTTCTTGAACTTGCTGAGTTTACCCTCCCTACTGAGACAAGGAAAACAAAAGAAAAACCTCACACAAAGGTAAGAAAGATGGAAACAGCAACATCAGGACTTTTTTTTTCCTCTTTTGAATTACCCAATGTAGAGGTCAACTACATCCCAGGAGAAGGTAAGTTTTAGAAGCTACCTGATTCAAAGACTAAGAGCTAGCAACTGATTTACACTTAAAAGTGAGGGACCAAAATGAAGATGTAACTTTGGTTAGTTTGGGCTCTCAGATTCCTTTTAACTACTGAACACATCATCTCTAAATTTTAAAAACGGGATTTGCTATTTGACTGAGGAAGTGCATGTCAAAAAGTCTAAAGAGACCCTTCACTTTCAGGCAGGAAGTTCAGAGTATAGAAACCATGCCACAGATTTAAACCACAAAAGGCATTTTATGGTATTTTATTTGCTGATGAAGATCCAGAAACAGAAGGCATAAAGGAAGAAAGGAATAAGTCAAAAATACTCCATTTATTTCAGTATAACTAGCTGTGGAGATGCTTCTTCAGAACTTGTGAGCTGATGAAAACTAAGTTTACTGTAACTGCTTTGACTTCTGCCATGCATATATGCACATACAGGTCATTTTGTAAATGACGCACTTTTGCACTGGTGTTATGCCCAAATGGAAAATTCCAGGCAAAACAACGTTATTAAAGACAGACAAAAGACTTTCCTTAGAGTGAATCACATACCAGTAAGAAATTACATCTTGTTACAAACACCAAATACTGAATCCAAATAGAACGTGAAGGAATGATGACTGCTTTTTATTATTCAAACTAGGATACAAAAAAATCTTTTGCCCAACCTACCATGTTAGCTGGAGGATTATTTAGTGTATACTACATCCAGAAAATAGGAAAAACTTATCTACAAAATATCAGATCTTGGGTTAGCACCTTTCAGAGAGCTGGGTAAAGTCACCCTCACCAGAATACCTATGTAGGGCAGACAGCCTTTGAAATCCTGGGAACATAATGCTCATCTAGACTTCAGACTGAAAACTTTACAGTCCTCCCAAGCACATTTTTCTAGTGGATTTCGTGCATGTGACTGTGAAAGGAAGAAGGAAGGAAGGACAGACAAGGGAACGGACAACACTGAAATGCATTTGTAGCTGCCTAATCCACCATGTCAGGCTGAGAATAATTAAGAAATCATGTGTTTAATAATGATCTACCCAAAGTGTTCTCAGGGATACATGAGTACAGACTCAGTACCCAGCCACCAATCAAATCACCATTAATTTCTGAACAGAAATAAAGGGACATCAAGCTTTAACTGCCTGCATTTTTTTCAACCACTGTTTTTAGCATTGTTAAAAGCCATCAGTGTGTATGTTTTTACAAAAATGGGGACTGGTTACATGAGTTCTGGCATTAACTTTGGTGTGCAAATGCAAAACTGAAGACCTGATAGTGTTTTGTTCTAAGTGCCATTATTGGAAATGCCTTGCAGAGCAACAGATTGTCATGAAAACAACATATTGCTATACTATAGCCTGTTTTCCATGTCTTGTTATTTTAACAAAATCATTTTTATTTTAACATCAGTTGGTTTCCTACTAGTGTGTTTTAGCAAACGCAATCTGTACTTGCTACAACCATCAAGATGGCAACACGTCAGAAGTTAACACAGGCGAAGAATAACAGTGCAGAATTAAGAGTACAGCACCTTTACTTCAAGAGATAAAACAGACAGTAATTGGGTTGAGGGGAAGCAAGCAGGTCAGTAGCTAGGACACTCAATGCCATTTCCCTCATCTTCAAGCTCCTCGAAGGTAATTCACTTTAAGATGAATTACTCAAAGATGTCCCCAAAAACTTCATGCACCATGTATTCATGGGTTCAACTGCCTAAAAAATTGTGTAGCCTACTCTAGACAGCTGGAAGAACTACAGCAAAACCTTAATAAGTCCCACGTAATTTACGGGTTCCAATTTGATTTTCTAATCCTCTTTGGAAGGTAAAACTAGAATTGATGTTTCAGACCAGTTTTAAGGGAAAAATTCAATCAGATAATAGAAATAAATTACACCGGTTCATTTCAGTGCAAACAAACTCACATGTCACAAGTCTACAGAATTTTGTCCTTTCCACATATCAGTTGACCCCAGTATCTTTAATGCTCTTTATAATTTACTTTAAAAGCAGGCCTTAGCATTAAAGTCCTCAAAGTTTTGTTTTTAAATATGATCTGAAAATATCTGTAGGAATACCTATATACTGAAACTGCATCCCTGAATTATAAACTTGTTTATGACTACAAGAGTGTAAATTGATAATTACATTTGATTTTTATTATGATAACCTGAAGAATCCCTTACCATACTAAGTGAACCTTTGGATGTAAACTACACTGTAAAATGCCTTCAACTTCACAGCACCAATAATAATCAGAACACCTGAAGCATGATTTGTGAAAGCAGGAAAGAACATTCCTTAACCTGGCATTTGATGTAAACACTTCCTGCACATAATGAAATGTATTTCTAATGGAGGGCCACCAGATTTTTAATTTGGAGATGACCAGCATTGGAATGGCAATGGCATGTGTATTTACATCATCTGAAGGCTGTACTAAGCAGAAGTATTACAGGTCACACTCCTCAGTATGTAAAAGCAGGATGTATGTGGAGAAGCAAAAAGGTGAGGTTGAGTTTCCTAAAGTTCCAAACAACAAACTGAAAGCTAGTGTTTTTCAACAAGAAAGCTAACGAAGTGTTACCCTTACAGCTCTTTTAAATAAGTCTTCTGATCCTACTTCACAGTAGTGCTTAGGGACCAAAACTAAACCAAACTTGCATGTGTTGCAGAGACATCTTTCCATTCCCAATACTCAGGGGTTTGGGTATTATATTTGTTCTGTTGTGGGGAATTTTTTGGTGGGGGTGTTTGGGTTGCTTTGCTTTCCTAATTGTTTTCCTTATCTGACAGCAAAACCAAGGAATAATCTGTCCTGTCCAATTTTATCCAGAGACATAAACTTTTAATCTTCTATGTAAGTTAGAAATATTTTGAAGTGTATTGTGGGTAAAAAAACAGAAGCAAATATGTTCTTTATAGAGCTATTTTGCAAACTAAAAATTATATACTGAGATGTATAAGGTAAGAAATTAAAGCATAATTCTATTTGAGATCTAGTCATAATTGTAATGTTCAAGTAAGCAAGGTAACAGAAGGAAATGTATTACAAGTTCTGTTCTCTATGGCCCAAATTAAATGTTTTACACCCACTTCCTGCAGAAGGTCATAAGAATATAGAAGACTTGGAAGGATTTTCATAATCTTGACAACTCTGCATGGAGAAAATCTCTGTTTCCTCTACACAGTTTAAATGAACAGTTAGTACAAAGCTGGAGGAGAGTACAGAATGTGTTTAGTGCAGAATGACTTCTCTTTTAAAGCATCAAGCAAAACTGTTTGGGTCCTTCCAGAATATCAGGTGTAAATGATACAGCCTAGCAACCTGCTTGCCAGCTCCTGCAAAGAACACTTCAACTTTCATGCCTATGCACAGACTGTTAGAATATCATCGCTGCAGGATCGCTGGAACCCAATGTCTTCTCAAAGTACTGGTGTTTAAAACTAATGCATTAGTAAAACAAGAGAGCTTAAGAGTCAAGAGAAACAGGGAGAGCTCTAGTTCATAAAACACATAATGCAGGTCCAAGCTGGAAGCATGACTGAAGAAATAAAAATAAAAAAAAAATCCACCTTAAGTTTAGGAAAGCACTTAAAAAGCTCCCCGCTAAAGCTGAAATTCCATGTGTTTACTGTATACCTTCTTTGCTGTGTATCTGTATGTCTACAACCCCAAATCTAATAGCAGTCTTTAATATATTCTATTATGTAGCTTTGACATCTTCTGCAAGAAAGGAATGGTTGCCAGGAACTGTTGTTACCACTGAGCAAAATTGCGACAAGAGAAGGAGAAAACTCGACACCAGTGGAAAGGCACCAGAAGTTAGCGTACACAGATGATGGACAAAGAACTACTGAACTGAAGCTAGGATCGTCTGCATGTGCTATGCATGATGTGACTACTCACTTGTTTTCTCTACTTAACTGCTCTTCTTCTCTTACGGACTGAGAAAAAGTAACTACCTTGCCTCTGAAGCAATTATAATGGAAGGCACTCCCATGAAAAGAATGGAATGCTCTGCATGAAGATGTGTGTTCTGAATTAAAAGTGGTCAGAAAGATTAAGCTTTGCAGAAAGATCAATGTATTCCTGATGCAGAAACAGCTGTTTCTACTAACATTAGCAGCAGGAAAATGTCTTTATATCCACCTCCACTGGTTAGAGCCCAAGTGGACAGTCAACAGAGTAAAGCCAATGTGAACTGCAGCCTATCAAATACTATAAAGCACCTATAGCAGCAGCCAAACAAAAACTTGTTTGGAGGATTTAAGACAAGGATGTAATACAAAACCTGTAGACAAGCTGATACTTCTGTATTGTGAACACCTAGTTATAAAAAGGTTTTACCCCTCTTGAAATACCCCAATCAGTACTTTTGGTACACATACCTCGAAGAATTCTCTCCTCATGGCAACGTAGAAAGTCCCAGATTCTAACAGTGCCGTCGTCAGAGCATGTAGCAAATTTATTATCCGTGGGTGAGAAACTGTTACATGAAGACACACAGCAGGGGAAAGAAGTCAGCATTTAACAGATTATCTATGCTTCTCAGACAGGGCAAAATAATACTTAATGTGTTATACACCGAAGGATGCATTTGAACATAGGGGCTTTAAAGTGAATACAGTGCCTGCCAAATGACACTTCATTACAAGACATGAATTAAGCATAGGATTACTATTGCATTGCAGTCCCGTCAAAAGAGGAAAAATATTCCACAATTTATTCTTAGCACCTTCCTATCTATGACTGCACACTGTAGCACTTGCTATGCAGGATGAGAAGCAACATCAGTATGATTTGAGAACTGACACCCGACACCCTAGATTTGCATGTTGGGGAATACCATAATGACACTGCGTAGAAGCACAAGAGAACAGTTCTTAGGGGGGAATAAAAAGAAAACCTCCTCTTCATCCGCAGGTGCTTTGCAGCAGAGAAGCAAAAATAAGGGAAAGCTGGTCACAGGAAAATGCTAGCTGGATTAACTGTTGGGAAAAAATGTATATAAAACAAGTGTACCACTTATCGCAAAAGTAATTTGGAAAAAAATCCCTCTCGTTACACCCCATCAACACCATGAAAAGAATCCTACAGACATAGAAGCAGCTTCCAGATCGAACAGTCAATATTGCTTGATGAAAGTCACTGGAAAAGCAAGAGGTTATTTAGCGATGTGATTAGGGCCAGAACATCTCCAGCAACTGAGGCACTCACTTCCTTTCTCGTGCAGTGAAAGACCAGGATGGAGCCCTTGGAAAATCCTTTATCTTTATAATCAGGAAAGGGCTTAAAATAGCAGAGAAATTCAGTGTATGAGCCATGATAGTCAGACAGTAACTGAATCCAATGTAAGCACTTCTCAAAACCAAACTCTGGCAGAAAATGCTGCATCCTAAAGAAAAATGGTGACTTTAATGGGTTTGTGGCAGTGAACCTTTACCACCAAGGGCCAGCACCTAAACCCGAAGAAACACTGCTTTAACTTCATTTTGGATCTGCAGCTTCTCTTCAGGCTTACTTTAAAAACACTTCTGTATCTTACTAAAGATTATGTGCAGGTTTGCTTTAGAAACATTGTTCTTTTACATCTTACTGATAGTATCACTTTAGATTCCATTTTTTTTATATAGACATTTGCACAACTGAGGCATCAACACTGAACCAGGAGAATACCCTACAGTCTTCTTTTCAATGGCTTGCTTACAGTTTCAAGCTGGAAGAACCCATTCAGTATTAACATTAGACTTCTGTATGTGGCAGTCTGCGTGGGTATTTAGTATTACTGGAAGTCTTGGCTTCACCAAGCCAAGCAGTTCTTCACTTTATTTAGTGTTTTATTATTTTGTGAGAACTATGCAGGTGTTTTATTTCTGAAGGCTTTATATTTTATTCAGTTAGATTATTAAAGACTGAATTCTTTATTTGGAATGAAATTGTCGTCTTACACAGTGCGTATAAAAAGGAATAACTGATACACATTGTCACCATATTAAAATGAAAAGAATACCAGTGCAAAATGCGGCAGACAAATACATCTCTAATATATTGCAGAGGCGGATACTGGGACAATACTAAGTCAGAAAGGTGCCAGCAAAACGGTGAGAATGTGGAAACAAAAGAAAATATTGTGTTTATGTGGTGCAGGAAGTTTCCCAGAATCTGACAGAACCCATGCATTTCTGCACCCAGAATACACTTAGAGAACAGTCTAATCATGGCAATAGGTACTACAGAAAATGGTATATTGTGTATAAACCTGGCCTCTCTAATCGCCTCCTTATGTGCCTGGAACATCTTGACGTTGTTCATGTTGGACTGCCAGTATTTCACATATCCCCCGTGGTCTGCTGTCAGCATCCACATATCATTGTGTGACCAAGTCATAGCCCTTACAGGGCTGTCGTGAGCCTGTAAATTCAGAAACAAAACTTCTAGCAAACACGTTCAAATACTATCTGACCCACACAAACACAAAAGTTAGTAAAGTTTCTACTTAACAGTTGCAACAAAGAAGTGAACACAATGATGAACTAATTAGATTCACGATGTTATTGCAGCAAAAAAATATCCCTTACTCTGCATACAATGGTCTCTTACATAATAAATGAAGAGTATTTGCACTGCGTTTCCAAAATGGCTCTTTTTTATTTAAAAATAGTGAGAGTATGCCCTTGAGAATAGTTAGTACAGCATATGAAGATGGAATGAGAAGCATTAAATGAATTGCCTTTAGCCATGGTCTGACATGGAATCAGAGCAGAATACAAACATAAAAGACCTACAAGGCTCCAACTACCACACTTAGACCAGAAACTCATGATGAGCAGGGTGAAGATGCTTTCCTAAAACATGCTCCCAAGACCTCAGGAAATACACAGAAATCTTGATAGATGAATTTACCTGCAATATCGTTTCAAAATTGAAAGTCAGTCCGTTCCATAAAGTGAACTCTCCACTAGATGCACCAGTGACCAAACGTCTCCCTTCAGGAGTCCACTGCAAAAGAAAAGTATAACTAAACTGTGCAAATATAACATTCAAATAGTCCTTCACAATTCTACAAATAAATCATGAGCTTCTTCCAGGGAAACTGCAATTTCCTTAATGACTTTCTAGAGGATGTGAGACAGACAAAAATATAGAACTGTGCCAGAAGGCTTTTGACTTTAATAACAAGAGGACAAAGCCCACTGTAAAAGCAATGGAAAAAAAAAATGTAGCTGTAGAAAAGTAACAACTTATGGGCACCGACACATTCCCAGCACAATATGCATACTAAACAATATCACTGACATCATGGAAAAGTTAAAAGATGCCATAAGAGTCAAGGATCAGAGACCAAACTGCCTTTTCTTCTGAGAATCAAGACATATTAGCCCTCAAAAATGGGCAGAAACAAAACTCAGTAGGAGGCGCACCTCAAACTCAACTGAGGTAATTATTTTGTACTCAGACCTTCCAATTTCCTAAAACCATCCACAGAAAGACTAGACAAAGAAATAGTCAATACATTCTACATGCTGGTTTTATTTGGAAATGCTTTATCTGTTATCTTCTTTCTTGATTCACTTAAGAATATCATTCTAATGTGAATGAAGACAATACAACTAAGTGAATCCAACACTATACTCACCCTAACAACAAACACTGGGCATTTTACTTTATTAGTAGATGTCCGAACAAATTTTGTTGTTACAGCATTCATAGGGTTGTTCAGCATTCCTATAGGAGGGACCAACTGTGAGAGAACAAACAAAAAATTTAGTAATAACATTTCTAACTAGAAACTGCAAGAAGAGCATACATACTGAATACCCATTTTTGGAAAACCAAGCTTTTCATTTGCAGGGATATTACCAAAAGTGTTCAAATGTCTGTGTGATTTAACACCTCAAACATCCAGAACTAGCATCTTGGAAAGCTTAGAGCATTATGAGAGTTCTTTTTTTCCAAAAATTAAAGCCTATCCAATTTCAGATGCTCTTCTGTCATGGTTTCAGCTGGGATAGAATTAGTTTTCTTCCAAGCAGCTGGTGCAGCACTGTATTTTGACTTTAGTCTGAAAACTGTGCTGATAACACACTGATGTTTTAGTTGTTGCTCAGTAGCACTTAACCTGATCAAGAACTTCCTAGTCTCTCATGCTCTGCCAGTGAGGAGAGACAAGAAGACAGGAGGAAGCAGAGTCAGGACACCCAACCCAAACTAGCCAAAGGGATATTCTACACCACAGCACATGATGCTCAGTGTAGAAACAGGGGGGAGTTACCCAGAAGGCACAGATCGCTGCTGCTTAGGGGCAGTCACCAGGTGGTGAGCAACTGTACCATGATTTGCTTGTTATTTTCTTGTGGTTTATACTTCCTTCTCCTTTTCATTAAAATTATTATTACAGTTATATTTTACTTTTTTTCCCCCCAGTAATTCAACTGCTTTTATCTCAATCCACTGTTTTACCTTTTTCTGATTCTCCTCCCCATACCACAGGGGCAGCCTGGGAGAAGTGAGCAAACAGCTCACTGACATTATTTGCCAGCCAGGCAACACGTGGGACATGAATACCAACAGAACAAGATAATGCAGAATCAAGATAACCTTCAAATCTTTAGGGCCTCTTGTGAGCCAGAAAGATAACCTCAGCTGATAGACAGAATCTTTCACATTTCCTGGAAAATTTTCATGCACAGATCATCATGAAATAGAAAACACTGTACTTACATCGTTATAATACCCTGCATCAGGCTGGATTGCTCGCATATCTCGCTGGTCTCTCTGCCATACTCTATTCTGGAAGAGGAAAAAAAATCCTAGTTCATACCACCACTACACTTCACTGTTAAACAACAGAAAATAAAGGAACACACTGATGGCTTAATTTGGAAATTCCAAAGCACTCCAATGATTTTAAATGAACTTTGTTAAAATACTTTGGTCTCAGGACACCTGTAGAAATTGTACAGCATAAACAAAAGATTCAAGAAAGCCTGAAGTCTTCACTTCATCAGACTAAAGCAGCTCTTCTAAAATTACAGCTTAACAATATAAAAAGAGCAGTCCCATGTAATAAGGCACACAACTGTAACAAAGATGACTGGTTCTTTGCTGCCCAGGCTAATAGGTACTCTAAAAGCTATCAAACTTTTCCAAAAACACTTGACATGAATTAAACATAAAAGTATTTCAGCTTTGTGCTGTGCATTTTAACAATTTGGATCTGTGTACATATTAGCAACAAAAGCTAAAATTCTAGGTAAAACACTTCCAGCAGACACTACTGCAGTTCGCTAGAATTTCTTACGCCAAAAGCAAGTTATGTTTCTAATAGTACCACATCAAGTTAAATCAGTCAAATTGAAGTCGGGACCAAATTGGAATTCTGGTGTATCCTAACTTTGTGTAAGGCAAAACACACAGATCTGATTTTTGGTTGTTTTTCATGAACAGAAGTTTGAGGGTGCTTATTACTGCCACACACAAAAAAAAACCAAACCAAAAGGTCCTGAACTACTAAATTTTTTTTGGGGGGACATTTCTAAAACATAAAAATGTGTTTCAAATGTTCAGTGTCTAAACAGATCTTAGGAGGTAATTTATTATTAAGAAAACCTTCCAACTGTCAACACCTAAAAGCTATAATCGTGCACAAGCCACATAAAATCAATTTCATCATGTTCTTGCAATGTTGCTGCTGAGATTCCAACAATCCCTGTATGTACAGATTGGATTCTACTTCTTCTGAGCTAATATCCAGAAAATATTGATCGTATAATTGTACAGTAAATCTTGATCATATAATTATATTTAAAAAATTAATACTACCCCATCAATAATATTAAATAAGCATTTTTACAGGAACATTTACTCAATAAAACTTCACTTGAAGTTGTTCTTTAGGTATTAACCGTACA
Organism: Psittacula echo; assembly: GCF_963264785.1. NCBI lineage: Eukaryota > Metazoa > Chordata > Aves > Psittaciformes > Psittacidae > Psittacula > Psittacula echo. The sequence continues at coordinate 61,025,872 of NC_137740.1, read as the reverse complement.
GAAAGGGACTTTCAGAGATCACAGCGCAAGTTTCAATGCTATTTAGTAGAATGATGAGAAAACATTTTTATGGTGCCCTGGTTTCGGAGGGGAAGGGGGTAACAGTTTATCTCCCATTTCAGGAAATTTCTAATTCAAAATAAGAACAATTACATTACAGAATGAGGTTTTATGTTCACTGAGAAGTCAGAACATCACACAAAACACTCAAGTGCGCTCCAAGTTGAAATTCAAAGACTGAATGTAAAAACTGGTGGATACACACACGCCAAATTCAGCTGTGTGCATGTGCAGTTTTATTACCAAGGACCAACACCCTTTTTATTCACACTCTACCGAATTTATAAGCATTTGTCATTTAGTTTGAAAATGCAGCAGTAGATCTTCCAGAATTCTAGATTGCTCTTTGGACACTGAAAAGCACGATTACAAATGTCAGGCAAGAAAAGCTTTCCAAACAAAGCCAGAAAATTAACTAACCTCCAAATACTTAATCACAGAGGGATTGTAGTCTATGGTCTTCCGGTTCACAGCTTTTCTCATCCGCTTTCCATCAAAAGTAAGCTGTTGCATTGCTTGCTGCTGTGCAAAGTCAGGTCTTTTGTAGAACAACTGCCGAGGCGCCTGGTGCTGGAACCTTGGCATGTGGAAAAATCGGGGCGGAGAGCCAATTTCTGTGGCCATGGCTGTCTTGTTTCTGGAAGTCTGCAAAAAGCAAAACACTTGGTTACTTAATAACAATGATAAAAACTCCACATTAGTATCCCCACTACGTTTACAAGAATGAGTAACAACTTCACGAAGAATTGTTTATTGGGAAGAAATATCTGCAGGTTCCTTGAATTATTCTTCCCCTGTGCCACTAACAGTGACAATTAAAGTGGTTAAGTACCTTGTTCTCTAGCAAGAAGAATTCTGTTTTGAAACAGATCACTATAAAGTTTGCATCACCACCCCTAAGCTAGAATCGCATGGGAAAAGAATCCCTCAGTAAAAATAAGCACAAGTAAATGCAAGAAATGGTAAGATCATTCAACAGAAGATATTTCACATTCAATATACAACAGGAAACACCATATTAGTTACGAATTCATTTAAATATCAACAAGGAAAAAAGTTTTAAATGGCTGCCTCAAAACCTTTTTCTAGGACCTAAAAATAAAATTACATTCCCTTTACATAATTCATAGTAAGCACAGCACAGATCACATTCTACCTCTAGGTATACCTTCAATTCCTTTACTGCAAAATAAATGGATTACCTATTTATCAAGGTTTGGTAAATTTATCAAAGTTTGGTAACATCAAACATCACTTTCTCCCAACAAAACCCACTGAGGATGTTCAGAAAATATGCAAGGCAGGGGGACAAAAAATATTCAGGTTTTTTTCTGACAGAGGGAATTGAGGCTAAATTAATTTTTCAGCCCGTAAAATCCTTTAATGAGATTATAGCAACCTCTTCACAACTGAAAACTATAACAGACACCGTCTTTGAAGTACATACTAACTTTATACTAAGCAGTGCTACACTCTGAACCGACAAAAATCTCAACTTCGATTTTCGACTTTTAACCCCTATTTTGGAAATAATTTTCAATTAGAACCTGCCACTGTCATTAAGGGAATGCAAAAATCCAAGCAATCCTCCTTTGTATGAAGGCTAAAGTGCTTATACAAAGTGCATTTAATAAAGATTAGAACTACATCTGGTGGTTTGTTGGTTTGGTTTTTTTAGGTTGAAATGATCTGTTTCATTCATTAACGGACTTTCCTATTTCCTTCTAGCCTCAATTTGAAAGAGTTGGAAAACTGGTTCAACTGCCGGTCTTAAATTTTATCTCTTCTTTTTTGACCCAAATAACTGAAAAATGTGCCATTTTTTTAAACAGCAAAATAAATTTAAGATAGAAGTACTGGACATAAAAGGGGTTTGAAAGTAATGCATAGTTTTGATTCTTACTAAGAGGTTCTTTGTAACTACAAGGAGCAGTTTGCATTTTAAATATCAGTCAGATTTCTGGCACAGGGAAGGTATTAACCTTCACATTGGAATTCACACACCCCTTCCCACTGGTAACTGAAAGTGTGACAGGCCAGCTACAAAAAAAAGCTATGACACCTGGCTGTTAGCTACACAAACAACTCTGATGTACAAGGAAAAAACAAACTAAGGCCACTACAACTACTCTCCATTCAAGACAAACAAGTCCAAACTAAACCAGCATGTTTCCTTAAATAAAGCAAGGAAATTTAAGACCTTTGGCAGGAGTTTCATCTTTTATTAGACAAATTCTCAGTAACTGGAAAGAGACCAGCTTTCAAATAAATAAACCTTAATCTTGGGGCTGAAAGCCTCACTTGCCTGAAAGCTGTCTAATACCAGGTGGTCTATTAAGACACCATGTCTTCCTCCCAGTACCACCACATCCATAACACCACTGTAACACCACGATTACTACAACATTAAGCTCATCTGAAACAAGAAAAAGACATCAAAACTTTCTCATGCGGGAAGTATGTCAAGTACCCCTAACACTATTATCAGATTCCCTTAAAACTTGTCAGAAGGAAGCTAACTCATACAGAAAGCTTCAGGTATTAGATCTCAAAACGTAAATTCAAAAAGATAGTAGTGCTTTTATATCAAAAGATAAAGCAGCTTCTTCAAACGAGCAAAGCAAGCTGGCATCAAACATGGAAGCCCATTAATGGCCTTTTTAATGCAGTTTAAAAACTTATTAATTACTCAAGGTTAAAAAAAAAAAGGGGGGGGGGGCAGAATTTCCAGTACTACTCTCTCTCAAGTCTAAAGATATACACTTCTATACCAACTAGGGCTTTAAACCAGAGGGAAAAAGATATTTTTTCAAAGGCACACATCTGTACTAACACAGGTGAATAAAGCATTAGCTATGATATGGAGGAATTTATCACAAGCAGCATCTATCTTTGCTTCCCATAAACAACATGCACTATACATGCAATCAACAGCAGCAAAATCTATTGTTTAAAAGGTGACCAAAGGCATAAACACATTAATTACACCTCTTTGTGCCTCCAAACCCTTCCAAGTTCATGATTATGACAGGACAATACGTGGCATCACACCTTCAACAACATGACAAGGGAGATGACCCAGGATTAGGAAAACGAAGGGTTTATGTTCCAAACTGTTTCTCCAACTTTTTAGATCACTGCCTCTATCACAAAAAGCGTCCTACTTGCAGTTATAAATGCCCAAGTAATTTGCATACATCATACATACATATATATATATGTGAACAGACACATAAAAGGAGTATATACGCACAGATAGAAGCTTCCAAACAAGGAAGTTTTACAAATGAAGGTCAGGGGAGAGGGTGGTGGTGGGTTTGTTCAGATTCATTTATCAGATAACCTGGAACATTTATTTCCAAAAGTCTCCACTCCAGTCAAATATATCCATTTAACATTTTAGTTACCAGTATCCTACTTCATCTTTTGTTGCAGCAAACCAATGCCTCAACATGCTCTCCTGATACATCTCATACCAACTGTATTCTGATTCAGTGTGTCTACAGCTAAACCTCCTGCTGTATTGGGAGCGTGAGTAGAAACATGCAAACAAGTATTAGAGGACAAAGTATAATCCAGAGTAGTAACATCCAATTTCATTTTTTAAGCAAAGTACCAAACTTAGATTTTATTTGGAGTCCATCAACAAGGGTTCAAACGCAAGACTATTTTTTCCTTACCACAAAATTAGAAGCAACAGCAAGATTTTTCCAACACCAGGTATAGGCTAGTTCCACCACAAATACCACTTTCAAAGTTGACTAGATTTCATATAGTTGGGGGGTGTGTGTGTGGGGGTGTGTGTGTGTGTGTTAAATAAAAGTATTTGGGATATACAGAGAATATATAATTAATTCACTGAGCAAAGACAGAGCCATCCAGTAACACTAGAAGATAAGTATCTGGGCCTAGTTTTCAGTTCAAATGACAGAAGACAGACCTGAGAAATGCAATCAAATGGATGGACAAAAAAAGCCCAAAGACAAGTTAGAATAAATGCCGTACGAGTGGGAGCAATTACAGAAGCAAAAACACTGAGAAGCAAGGTCAGTCAAGAAAGAGAGAGTAAATGAGAAATCTGAAAAATAGATACAGGTTAAAAAACAAGACAAATTAAAAAGAATTGAGTTGAGAGAGAACAGAACAGAAGAAACTACGTAAGAGATGTCAAGGAGTTTGTGACAGTACCAAAGATGTCCACTGCTGTTGCTTAACCATCAAACACACACATACCCAAAGGCAGCATAGTATCACAGAATAGGTGGACTGATGGAGAGAATGAATGGGATAATGCATTTAGTAACATTATTATCCCATCAGCTTATTTGGGTATAGCTGTTCCTTTGATACCAAAATTCCTTTGATACCTCGGTAAGTTCTGAAAATTTACAGATTTGGGCTTTGTTGCCTGAAATCATAAAAGCAAAGCAATTCACATATAACTTGACTAAATAGAGCAAATTAGGCTACTCAAACCAAAATAAAACCACCAAAGTATCATCCTACACTGCTTTAATCAGGTAAAGCTTGAAGAACGAGAGTGTCATGGCTGCTATTCAACATGTCACTTCATACAGATAGTTCAATACTAAAAGAAAATAAACTGATTTAAGTATAATATTGACAAACTTTATATAGTTTATCCAAAAAAAGTAACAATCACCATTAATGATGTGCACCAAAATGAAACTAAAACACACTTGCATATTAAAATGAGGTGAAGCAACTTGGGTGTAACACAGTAATAACGTGGATACATCAAAATAAAAGTATGTTGCCAAATGCTAGAACAGAAGGCTGTTCTCCTGGGGAGTGCAAGCAGTCAGTGACTCGGCAAACCCTATACTGCCCTTTAAACAGAACAAGCTGCAGCTTAAAAGACATGTCCCTGAAATGGCTACAGCAGCAAAGGAAAACAAACAACAGAACAAGTGCTAAAAGTATCCTGAATCTGTATACTACTCCTTTAAGTACATATTAGATAGTTAAAGCACACACAGGCTTTAAAGCAAGCACTTTTACAGTATAAAATTAACAGCAAGTATTTACATTGAATAGCACACAGGAGTCTAAAACATGTTTCAGACATTTAGTAAAAACCTACAACACAATGAAAACCACCACCTCAGCTTTCTGAGCCAGAAGTGTAAGAGAAGAACACCACCATGTAAAGTTAGCTTAAGTTTATTGTTCAATACATCACTAGAAAACACTGTTTCTTTGATTAGACAAGCACAGTTGTATCTACTACAAGGTATAGATACCACTTTAGTAAACAGTAATCTCTGAATAACCTCACCTCTGCATTTCTTATTTGTAATTAAGCAATCTGTAAGCACATCTGAAAAAAAAACCCCCAAACCTATCAGACCAAACACATTAAAGTTCTTCTCTTCCCTCTTTTAGACTATAAACACTGAGTTCCAGAAAATTCTCCTTTCTTTCCTCCTTAGGAAGAATGCGCATCTCTGCTCTGGAGACTCTTCTTCCTCTTTTAGACTATAAACACTGAGTTCCAGAAAATTCTCCTTTCTTTCCTCCTTAGGAAGAATGCGCATCTCTGCTCTGGAGACCAGCAGTGGATCCTTCCATGCTTTCCTCATCTTGAAACATTTTCAGGAAAGCTCTTCCTTGATTTCATCACCCAGTCTTTTTGCTTACCCGAGACTCTTTTATCTCTTCCCAGTACAAGAGAATTACATGGGAGAATATATTCCAGACATAAATGTTCTATTTTTGCCATCTTTGGAAAAACAACTGAACAACAACAAAAAAGCCACTTGCATGTACACACATCATTTCTCCATTACACAGGAATAGAGCCAGCCATCCTGGTTAAGGGCTGAAGAGAGTGACAGGCTGTTTAGCATTTCTTGAAAGCATAAAATCATCAGGTTGAGGGTTACATAGAGAAAGAGTTGTTCATTTTTGCAAGCCAAGCCATCTCAAGGAAACAGTCTCCCAAATATTTTAAACTGCCTAAATTAGGTATTTCCAAAAAAATCCCTCTCTCTTAGGAAATTAACCTGAAAGATTAGCTTTGAAACAGTGTTTCTGCATCTCCTTTGCTTCATTCATTGAAACAAAAGTGCTTACAATTTAGAAGGATCAGAAACTCATGTCACTAACACAGTAAAAAGAGCAGTAGCAGCAGCAAGCTTCCACCACATTGTTCTGAAGATACACCTGAAATCTGCTGAAACTAATTTGTGTGTATGCCAATGAATTTATCTCTCACAGTAGAAGCAACTTCGTTTCTGTTCTATCCAAATGTTACCCTTTTTCTGAAAAGATTAATCATAAGTTTCCTTCACAGCACATTAGAAGATTCCACCTTGAAAACACAGAAGCATTACAGAAAATGAAAAATTACGCCAATCTGCAGATCTCGTGAAGATTATATTAATTTGACCAATTCCTTGAATTGCTTTGTGTTTGTTTCCTACTGTATTTAAGAAATATTTAATCACCTAAACTATGAAAACCGCGCACCTCTGAGGCACTCAAAAGTCTTAATTTCACAAGTACTTTTTATAAAGTCTTTTTTTGGGGGGGTGGGGTTGTTGGTTTTTTTGTTTGTTTGTTTTTGGTTTTTTTTTTTTTAACATAGAGCAAACTCAGTCCAAAGAGAATGCTACGGACTTTGGCTGATTTGCAGTTGTATAACTGCACTGTATCCTAGTTATGAAAGATAATGGCGGCATTAGGCAGGAAAATAAAAGTAGTTTAAAAAAACCCCCATACATTCTCATCTTCAAAGCTACTCTGTGACTTATCTTCACTCACTAAACAAACACCACTTTCTGTAAAAAGAGCATATGCTCCAGTAGGAAGGCAAGTTTCCATCAGACAATGAGATGCAACAACGAAGTGCCAACCTGCCCTATAGCGATGAAATTATCTACTTTTGTCAAAAGCAGGAAGAAAAAAACCCAAAAACAACAAACCCCACAACTTGTATGAGTAGAAAAAGATTGGATAAGGATCTTGTCCTTTTAAGTATTTAAAAGCCTATTCCCACTTTTGAATTACAAAAGGCATGGCAACAGCATGTACTTTTCTGCATTTTTATATGTGGATTTCAAGATTTTCTAGAAGACATGCAAACATGAGTATAGTAAGTTTAAGCCTAAGAAACACAAGATCATTCTTACAATCTGAGAACAGACTCAATTATCCACAGGTGCTGGAGGTCTGTAATAAGCCAAATTACAGAACTCAAGACAAAAATACAGAACTGTATTATACAGGACTGCCGTTAAGCAACATTACTGGTCTCTGCAGCATGCAGATTTCCACAGTTCTACCCTGTACTCCCAACATACATTAGTATCCATTCTCTATTGTGTTCTATTTATGAACAAAATTTTCCTAGAAATGGGGTTTATGTTCTGACCATGCAAAGAGGGGAGGGAAGGATTTGGCAGCTTTCCCCATTCCAGTCATTCTATTCCAATAGGAAACAAAAAAAAAAATAAAATTAACATCTCCTGTGTCTTCATTAAAAACACTGAAGGATACTAAAGTTTATCATTCGGTAAGTCAAAATAAACTACTCTCCCTAAAAGGGTTCAGCATCCTCTTCTTATTTGGAGACACTCCAAAGATTTTTGTTTCACACACAGCCCAGAATCTACCACACAAGCATGATCAAGGACCTAAAAATGCAGTAGTATTTCCCCCCCTTAACTTCATACACACAATACAGAGTTTGAAAGGATAGAAGATACAACACAACTAACGTATCAAGAAAATAACCATCTTTCAGTGAGCAAGACCTGGCAAAATGTCATTATTTTGATGCAGTCTTTGATTCAAAGCGCTTATAATCTGCAGGAAGAAACTCTGAAGTTTCACACACAAACACACTATGCCAAATAACCTCTGAAATAGTACAGAAAGCATACAGACAAATGAAGACATCTAAAAGCCCAAGGGAGAATGGGCTATCAGGGGGGAAAAAATAACTTCTAACAGCCAGTCTAAGAGTATCAGCTTACAGAACAACCTTAAACAGCTCAGTCTGCTTAGCTGCATGCACATAAGATATACACATATTTAACACTTCCTGGATTTTGAATTTCTAGTGCTATACAAATAGCTAATAATCACATAAATCTCAAACATTACCCATTTTATGCTCAAACTAAACCCTTGACTCATTTCAAAGTAGACATTTACACATGCAAGATGCTTATGCATATCATAAAAAAGGCAAAATACTTTCACAAGACTCAAAACACATCTGGCTTTACCACTATGGCCACAATACAGTCTAGAATGATGCCCTCTCTGCACCTCACAAATGCAATCTGTACAGAAAGTTACCTGAGGTGTACTTCAAAACACGCACAGAAGTAATCAATTGCAATATGAGGATGTTCAGCGGACTGCAACTAAACCTCAGTTATCATATTAGATGAACAAGATTTAGTCTGCTGTCATGATTTCAGTATTACAAATTTGATAATTTTGCTTTAAGTTAAAGTTGACTCACAGTAGTTTAATAATAATATTCTTCTTCTGTGTAAACTACCAATATATTCATTCATCTTGACTTCTGTCAGGAGTTGTCAAGACCTGCATTTAGATTATAATCCAAACTTTTACTACTGTGAATATCTATGATGATAGCAATTCACTGTAACTGGCTGAAATATATCCAGATTGGTTTTCATACTGAAGTGATTTATGATGCTGCCTTACCTTGGAGCTACCTGTTTGGAAACAAAATTGAAGGCTAGCTTTAAATCACATAACACAGCATGACAAAGACTAGAAAACAACAAAGGAAAAGTAGATGAAAGGCAAAAAAGGCTTCTCATCCTTCCTGATTTTAAATATCAAGATATTCTTCAGCTGGTTATTGTATCAAGACCTGCTGAACCAGCACTAATCTCCAAAAAAAAAAACCAAAAAAACCTGAAACCAACAGCTGAATCAGCTTGCAATGCTCCTCCTGATTTGTAAGGAGAACATACTGTTGGTTCATGTTCAACTTTGCATTCACTGGAACTGCCAGGTCCTACTGACTGTTATGTAGCCAGTCACTCTTTAGCTTGTACAATTTTGTAAGGCTATGCCTGCACATGGAAAACTGCACGTCTCCTTGCTAATCCTCAGAACATTTCTGCTGAGCCATTCCTCAAGCATACTAAGGTACCTCTTGACTTAAGTGCTACTGTTTAAGTACATAACCCCCCGCAAATCACAAGACTATAATCTTTCCTCCTCAGCTTACTTGAGATTGAGCTGGAACTTTACTGGATTCCAGAGACAATTATTTAGGTCCCAGATGGAAAAAAATACAGCCACATTGCTTTCATTTGTCTACACTTGGCTCCTGGGAGGAAATAACACCTTGTGAGACTCAAGTTCTCATTTGCATAAAACACACCAACAGCTGAGAAGGGAGGACTAGAAAGACTACAGCAGTCAGCAGGGCAACTTAAGTAGGGAAATGCAGTAAGTAACTTGGTTTCAGAAACGACCTACTGAAATTCTGATGATAAGGAGAACAAGGTCCATAGAATCTAACAACAGTTCGATTCGCTTCACACTGTGAAACAAAACCATACATTTTAATATATTAAATTTAATATATTGAGTATCAGAGTCCCTAAGAGTTGCAAATTCCATGCTACCAAGAAGATACCAAAGCTCTTTTTACTAAGACTTGGGAATTATTAAGAGATGCAATTTTTTATAAAGAACTCACCTTTCATAACCTTTATTTACTGAACGTTTAACAAACCTATATAGAACTCTTACAACTTTTATATAAAAGCAAATGTTGAAATCATCAAAAGAAAATAATTAAGAAAATTTCTACTTTGTGACTCAAAGAATGTTTTTGGGGTTTTTGCATTTTGTTTCAGTTGGTTGGTTTGCCTCCCATCCCCTTAAACACCAGTTAGGGCAGTCTTCTGACAAAGCAATGCTTTGCCATACCAAGTTTTCGCTTAAGTAAAGGTAGAAGAATAGTGTCTTAAGGTTCCATAACTAAGAAACTGCAGTCCAGAAAGGGGAAGCGGAGGAAGGGAAACAGTGCTATCATGTGTGATCATGTGAAAAATACGTGCCTTTATATGGTGAGAAGTGTAAGAAGGTAAAAAACAAAACCCACAACTAAAAGCAATGTTTTTCAGTAGTTACTAACAATACTTTGAAGGTTATTTTTCTACTTATATCTCCAAAAAGAGATTTTATACTACAGTAGAACATTTAAAAAGAACTTATTTTTATTTAATTGCATATTTAACGTTAAAAGCCATTCACCACCCATCTCTACAGCCTAATTTGCATGCAGAAATGGAGGCTTTGTGTGACAAAGCTCCTCCATCTTCTGGACATATCAAGGTCATTTACATACTTCATGTAGTCAAGTTAAGAAGATGCTAAACACTTTTACAGACACACTGCAGAATAAATGCCCTATAACATACTACCCCACAGTATTTTCCTATCAATATCCAAGGAGACTGTTACCCTCTCCCAAAGGTTTTTGATTCCAGCAGAACTGGAGAGAACAATTCAAACTTGATCAAATCACACAATGCTACTAACAAGCCTTATGAACTCTGCTAGAGAAATTCAATTAAATTAGCAATGCTTCCCATTATTGACTTACTGGTCAAAGAAGTTTAAATAAAACCCAAATCCCATCAAACACACCCCCCAAAATTATTCAAATAGTGAAAGAAAACAGCACTTGTAGCTTACTTTGTCAAGTAAAGTTCTGACTGTAGATTATTTACATGGATAAAGAGAGATTCAAATGTGTAGTTCTGCAGTACCTGCTTCATTTAAGATCGAAAGTCTAGTGTATACGTAAACTACCCTTTCGAGAGATTTTGGTATGGAAGATCAAAGCATAATCCCTGTTTGCTAGTGGTTAGGCTAGAAACCTGCTAATCCAATAAGGAACAAATTTACAACAGGAAAAAATAAACTGTTAGCTCTTGTAATTTTCAGCTTTCAGTGTCTACATATCACTTAGGCAGTTCTAAAAGTTTTGTCAGAAACACACCTATTTTAAAATAGTCAATGTAGATATTCTTTTACATAAGGGAACTTCTGATACCAGAATACTTTCTAAATTGATGGCTGATGTATACATCACTTGTTCACACAACTGAAAATGAGTAAGAAATACACTTGCTTTTAACTGGAATCACACAGCCAGCTCCCCCAAAAATATGTTTTCTGGTATTCCCTTGCCAATTACAAGCCATGCAAATGCCTGTATATGATTATGAAGATATACCTATATGTACATACACTGCCCAATGACCACATTTAAACTTCCTTAGTAAATTGCCTCTGCATTTACCATTTAGTGCTGCTCAATAAAAGCATGTGTTCTTCTTCTCTATCAATACATATCTCAGTGAAGGAAATTCAAGTTCACATACATCAATCCCACAAAAAGCGTTTCAAACAGCAAGGTTCAGTGTAAAATTTTCTGCAATTACAGGAAGAGTCAACCTCCCAATGAGAATTACAAGTCAGTAGAAATGCATGTCACCAGAGAACTTCCATTTTGAAAGCCATAGCTCTTCAACAGCCTAAAATCCTTTGGCATTTCTTTCCTACTTCATATCGCCTGCATGCAGAATATCAGCAAGCTTTTCTGGCAAAAGCAGCACTTCAGTCAACAGCTACAGGTCAGTATTTCATCATACTGTACAGAAAGCTTGGCAGCTGTGGCTTATTACATTAGTCAAGAGTCTACAAAAGATAAAATTAGAAATAGTTTGTTTATCAGGCTTAAATTTGCTGAGAACACCAATATTTGCATTCATCAGTAGATGACTGCAAAACATGGTTTGATGACTGACCCAAGCACAAATTTAAGTCCAAACTCTGTAATTTAGGAACAGTGCAAATAATGCAGATTTAACATACTGTATTAATACTTGTTCAGTCTGCAGTCCTCCTACTTGCAAGTTTGAATATTTTTTCTTCTGATACAATCATAAAATTTCACTAGTCTCTGCAAGGTGTAATGATTAGCTTACAAACATGCCCCAGTAGGAAGAATGGCATTTTCAAAGTGGCAATTTTTATAGAGGTTGGGGGAAGGAGAACAACGTAGGAAGTGTGACTTGCTCACTGTGATCACACAATGTAACTGTGGCAATAGTTACCGAATGAGCTTCAGCATTGTGGTTAGAGAATAGAGGACTCCTGAAATTAAATTCTGTAACAACCTGAACCCAATCTAAAACTGCTGACATAAATCCTCTTTAGAGCCAACACAAACATCTGGTGACCATACTGACCATCTCCCAAAGAAACAGTTCTGTGTTGAGACCATTTTTTCTAGCATCAGACAAAACCTAGAGCCCCTTCTAAGCTAACTGACCAGAAGCAGACGAAGTTACCACTTTGGGTTGCAATGGCAGTACTGCAAATTGGACACTGGACGATGTAGAGCTGCACTGTTACGCAGTACTCAGGCTGTATTCAAGCACTTCCTTTAGCTAGAGCTGGGGCACTACTTACCCAATTCAAAGTGCAGCTCCTACTAGACTTAAATCTGAAGATTTGCACATGCCCACGGTAAAATACAAATCATTGTATTGCCAAAACTTCAGAGTGAACACAAAAACTACACAAGACCCATAAAACACTACAGACTCCTTGTTATCTGGCTTCTGACATCTCCTTAAAGGACACATTAACCCATTCTTTTATATCGTGTTTCTTTCTGATTTGGGAATATTATTTAAAGGAACCCTCAAATGTTTAAACACTGATTATTTCAAGGATCTGTGTGCTCACCCTGAAGTGTATAAAACACTAATATACAGAACTAATCAGTGTCAACGTATCTGCACTTTTAGTTGCAAAACTGCCCTTAGCCTATCCTGCCACACTGTTTGACTCGGGGTACTCACTTTTGGGTACAGTTACAAGTGAGCAAGTAATTCCAAGCTTCATGACCAACTACCTTTCGTTAAAACTCAGTACTAAGCAGACATGATGTTAAAGATTCAGAGATACATTTTATAAAGAGCTGATATAGCTGCCATACTAAGAATAGTGCATACAGCCTCTAAAAACATGGTTAAAGTCACTCACGAGTGCAGCACAAGACAATGCTATGGCAAAAACAGGTATTGCCATCATCTCCCCTTTCTCTAGCACCTCACCAGTCCCAGAACCAGTAATGTAAAGCCAAAATAGAAAACTGAGCCAGATTAAAACCAACCAACCAATGCATCTCTGCTCACAGAAAGGGTACCCCTGTACAGCTGCCTGCACCACTGTATGAACTCAAGTACCAAGAGAAAAAAACCCATAATATTCTGCTGCCTGTTAATTACCTAAAAGAACTAAAAATTCTAGTTCAAGTAAAATATACAACTCCACTGCTGACATTTTCAAAGCTTGAAAAGTTAATAGGCTTTTTGGGGTGGTTTCTTTTTTTTTTTTTTTTTTGAATGCGAACATTTCATTTTATTGAAGACTAATTAAAAAGCAGCAAAGAGCTCATAAAAAGCATAGCAGCATTTTTAATAGCAAAATTAACCAATAAAAAGCAAACAGAAAGGGAGAAGCACTCAGATTTAACATCAGTGTATGAGAAAAAAATCCTATTTAGAACGAAAAATTAAAGATAAGCTTCTAATGCCTTACTGACAGAAAAATATATACCTGGGTTACTTGATGAAGTCTTTAAGTGCCCAGAAAGGAAGAGAGATTTTCATTTGTGTCTGAAGAACAGGAAAATTGCTTTTATTTTTTTACATTCAATATATGTCTAAGAACACTTCCATGTAATTGTTTGAAACACCACTCAGGAACAACAAAGAAGTTTTATCAGGGTTAGTCAATGCACAGTTTAATACTGTAGAGCAAGTCTGTACTTCTAACAACTGAGAGAAGCTGTGATAAAAGCAATGACCAGTGAAACTGTTAAGAACAGAACTCCTAATTCCTGATAAGAGCTCACAGCAACTTACTCAGCACAATCCATTGTTATTAGACATGATACATTTTTCAGCCCTTAAAGTAAATGGATTTTCTTTAAGGACTGAGAATCCTTAGTCTTTTTATTTACACGGATTTTCAGCATTAAAGATTATGCCATATTACAGAAGTTGGCACTTATTCTTCCTTTTCAACAAGGTATCTTAATGAACAGGGTTTGTTTTCCCTCAAGTGAAAAACAGGTACATAGCTTCCTAAATAAACAGGAGTTTGTTTACCATGGCCATTCTTACTACACAGAACCATACTCGATTTTATAACTTGGTGCAGAGGTAAAACAGGAATACTACCAGTTATATAAGTTTCAAATGATGAAATATTTTGGTCTCCAGTATCCCTCTGCATCCAGAGAATGCTTTACAAATCACAACTGTGATCACTTAAAACAAATCATAACTGTGATCACTTAAAGCAAATAAGGAACTGTGCCAAAACCAGTATAAAGGCTCAAAGGACAGTATCAAGCCAGCAGTAGATCTAAACACGTATGTTCTGATTTGTACTTTAGCTATTTAAGAAGTATTACAGTTCCTGGGTTAGTTTTTTGTTTGGTTTTAGGTTTGTTAGTTTGGATTTTTTTTTTTTAAATCAAGTCCCCTTTAGAAAAGGGAAAGAAACCTGAAATAAAACCCTTTAAAATAAGCAACCAATAAAGGGCTGGAATACTTAGCCACTTTTCTAATGCAAAAATGCAGGCTTCTACTGTGCTGTAACACTTTCAGGCCTTACCTTTTCCCACCAGCAACTTAAATCTGCATTATCAGAAACCGAAGCACAATTTGAACTGGTATTTCATATTGCTGTGTATGAACTGTCTTTATACTAAAGATGTGATCAAAAGTAATACTGCATAACAAAAGAGAAAATAACTTGCTTGATTTCCTGGTAAATATATACTTCCTATCACATTTCAAGTTTCACAACAGAATGATCGGTACACCCAGCCTGAATGTGGAAAGCTGGCTGAACCAGAAATTACATTCTATTGTCTGCTGGGTAGTTTTTATAAATACTAGTTAAGTTTAGCACCATTTAAAAAAAAAATGGGATCACAGGTGCTCTCAACAAAATACAAAGAACTATTTAGCTATCAAAAAGTCTACTTCTCTGCTCTTACTTTCAGAGATTCTCTATGATAAGAGACAAAAACTAAGGTTCTTTTAAGGTTTTAATCTTTTGAAATATCTTGACTATATCCTCTCCCCCTCATTAAGCTCTAACAGTGTTCAGTTTAACTGAGATTTACTTCCTAATGACATTTGTTTGTTAACTACATAAGCCAAACCTGCACATCTGTATTTTTGCTTTGTACAGAACTTTCAGTAACAAAAATTATATATCAGGAAATAACAAAATTAGTAAAATTCACAAACATACTACAGATAAAAGTTTTGAGCTTGTTCTTACATCTTCCCTGCACAAACATATGAGCAGTTTTCTGATTTATAAGCTAGAGGAACATCTGGGCAAAGCTAAAATTATTTCCCTTTCTAGTGTTAGTGAGACAACCACAGAAATTCCCTGGATATTAACCCTGTGGTGAGCAGATGCAGAAAGTGAAATATTTGGCATGGAATCCTCTCAGTAAAAAGTTAAACTGTATTTTTAATTTATTCCTACTCAACCAGAAGTCTTCCCTGAAACATTTTTTTTTCAGGTGAGCAAGAAGACTAGGATATCTGCCAGTGATGGGAACAAAACAGAAGATTTCTCATTCCCTCCTCAGATCAAAGCCTCTATTTCCTGCAGCAAAAGAAGGCATTTCTGGTATCTCTATCTCAAGAGCTATCTAGGAACACTATGTTATTACTTGTGCTAACCCCTGCTGATAGCAGGAATATGGAACAGATAAGCAATTTTCTATGCCAATGGTTAAAACAGTCTAATGTTTGCTGCTGCAAAGATTCAAAGGAGGACCAACACTTCAGGAAACTAGGAAAGGTTTAAACTGTTTTTAGTAACTGACATTCAAGTTAAAAGGTTTTAGCAGCTCTAGGAGCAGAGTACTAAGTTAAACATATACTAGTTACTAGCATTTGGCAGCTCAGGGATTTGATTTTTAACTTGTATCTCAACATTTATTCCTCAAAACCGATGCTCTTAAAATCTGGTAGTTCCATCCACTTCCGAAACAGTTAAATGCAGGAAGGCTTTGAAAAGCTTACCTTCTCAACTGTAGTGCAGTTGGGCAGAGAACTCAAAAAAGAAAAAAAGCTACTTGAACTACATTTTCAGGTCTTCCGATTAGAAATATCACAGCACAACTGAACGAGATGTGAAGAACCACATTTTGCAATATGTTTTATGACTACATATTCTTACAGTAATGATTAAGGCAGAATATGGCAGCAAACTGTTGAGAAGTAAAAGTCAATTTAGCTCATAAACAATTCAGAAGGAAAGAACCCCAAACTATTTTGACATAATACTGTTCATATACTATAAGCTCTCCAACAAATACGTATGGAGTGCTGACCTTCCTAAAGAAAGAACACCTAAGTTCATAAAAGCAAAAAAGAGTAAGCACCTGTTGCAAGGAGAAAGTTGAGGGACAAATGTCTACACAGGAAAACAGAGTCCCAAATACTACTCACAAACTACAATTAAGGATATAACCACTTACCTATGACAAATTCGGTAGGACAAACAAATGTGTTCAAATGACTACTAAAATTTCAAAACACTGTATTTGAAACCATGCACCTATCTACTCATAACCAAGAAGATAACAATCAACAGGACAGAAATTACATCCATCTTCAAGAACGCAAAAGGTTTAATGAGCTCTCCGTAACAGAAAAATGCTGGTTTGGTTTGCTGTTTTTGCCTTTTTTTAATTAATTTAACACATCACCTAGGTTTCCTACCCATGCAATAATCATGGACTGGTGAGTCTCAACCAATGGAATGTGCCACTATAACATCATTAAAACCATCCACCCTTCCAGAATAAGCAAGTGTCTGCTGCACATGGCTGCATCTACCCATAACGGCTAGGACTTCCCAAACCAGATCTTGAAGCAGTCATAACCCAATCTCCACTCAGATCCAAGACGAAAAGAAGAAAAGCAATACATACATAAAATAAGAGCAATTTAAATAATAGAAAAACGCAAGATTGAGAGACTCTGGCTAGGCCACAACCAGACAGCTATACAGGAGGCAGGCAAGACACCTGCTCCCAGCCCCAGCTTTCGCCGCCACCTCAACCCTCCCGCACACCCCACCCCGTGGGCCCGGCGCACCGGAGCTGGGCCCTGCGCGGACAAGGCCTGGGACCCGCACTCCCAAGGGTGCCCCAACCCGTACAACCCCCGCACTCTCACTACTGCACCTATGCCCCGCCACTGGCGGGCCTCGCCCTCCTCGCGAGCCTGGCCGCTCTGCTTCTGGGCCGCGGCCTAAAAATGGCGGAAGCAGCCGCGCTTCCCACACCACTCCCCACCGCGCCCGCAGCGCAGCACCGAGCCCCACTCACCGTCCAGCCGCTCTCTCGCACTCCAACTCCGCGCCCTGCCGCCTCGCCAGCCGCCTCGTCCCTCCGGGCCCCGGAAGCTGCCGCCACGGCGCCGCCACCTCACGAGCCCCCGCCACGGCCGGCGGCCATCTTCCTTCCCCACCAGCGGCCGGGCGGCGCACGCACTGTTACGTCACCACGCTAGGCGGCCGTGAGAGGCGGTACTCAAGATACCGCGGCCGGAAGAAAGGCAGGTGGAAGCGCGAATCGCTACGCGCATGCGCACGGGGGTGCGGTCTCTGTGTCGCTCCCGCGCTCTGTGAGGAAGGGGGAAGCCGTGAGGCGCTCAGGGCCGCCGTGCCTGCTTGCGGCTGCAGGCGCTCCAGGGCGGGTGGTACAGCTTCCTGAGCGCATCGGCCTCGCCAAACCGCATAGCTCTGTGTTCCTGCCCTGCGGCACGTCCATGCTCCGCAGGTTCACCTAAAAGACAGGTGCTACGCAGAGCTGCAACTCCCGTGGATGTCTTCCCTTCTAACCCCTCCGGGGTTTCAAAGCACAGCAGTTAAGAACACCTAATGCAAAGGCTGGTAATTATCTACTTGAGGAGGATGATGCAAACCTCCTGAGATCACTTTTAGATCACTGTCTGTTACACTCCTTACTAGGAGACTCGTGTTAGCTTTCAGAGGTCCCAATTGCATTTATTACATCCTTTTACACGGAAGTGCAGATAAAGAGGAGCAGAATCAGAATGACAGAATAGTTGGAAGGGATCTTAAGGCTCCTCCAGTTCCAGCCCCCTCCCACAGGCAGGGACACCTTCCACTAGAGCAGGTTGCTCCAAGCCCCTGTGTCCAACCTGGCCTTGAACACTGCCAGGGATGGGGCAGCCACAGCTTCTCTGGACACCCTGTGCCAGCGCCTCAGCACCCTCACAGGGAAGAGCTTCTACCTAAGAGCTCATCTCACTGTCTCCTCTGGCAGGTTAAAGCCATTCCTCTTGTCCTATCCCTACAGGCTGTCCTGGGTTCAGCAGCAGCAGTCAGTTTTTCTCCTTCTTCGTAGCTGGTGCAGCGCTGTGGTTTTGACTTTCGGCCTGGGAATAATACTGATAAAGCCGACGTTTTCAGTTGCTGGTCAGAATGTTTACCCTGACCAAGGACTTTGTGAGTCTCATGCTCTGCCAGGGAGGAGGAGAAGCCGGGAGGAAGCAGGGACAGGACACCTGACCCAAACTAGCCAAAGAGGTATTCCATACCACAGCACGTCATGCCTGAGGATGTAACTGGGAGCTACCCGGAAGGGCACGTTCTCTTCTCTGTCGGGCTCTTTTTCCGGCAGGCGGTATCGTATTCTCTTCCCTTGTTATTTCTCTTATCATTATTATTATTGGTGGCAGCAGTAGTGATTTGTGTTATACCTGAGTTACTGGACTGTTTTTATCTCAACCCGTGGGAGTTACATTCTTTCGATTCTCGTCCCCATCCCTCTGGGGGGGGAAGTAGACTGCGTGATTCTAATTTACGGCCTGGGCTTAAACCACGACACAGGCCCTTGTCCCAAGCCCCTCTCCAGGTTTCCTGAAGCCCCTTTAGGCACTGGAGCTGCTCTAAGGTCTCCCCTTCAGGAGCCTTCTCTTCTCCAGGCTGAACCAGCCCAGCTCTCTCAGCCTGGCTCCAGAGCAGAGCTGCTCCAGCCCTCACAGCATCTCCGTGGCCTCCTCTGGACTCACTCAAACAGCTCCAAATCCCGCTTGCATTAGGACATCATCCCTCTCCTTCTCCAGACCATGATACCCAGTGCCACACCACATAAACACAGTATTTCTGAGCATTCCACCATGTCAATATTAAAATGGGAGGCCCTCTAAAGAACATCTAGGGGACTGTGCTGTTTCAAGGCTAAACAATATTGCAATGTGATCATCTGAACCATTTGTACCTGAAACTGCTCAGTTTGTTCTCCCAAATCACCCAGGTTAATGTAAAATGGTTCATTGTCCATACACAGCACTCCTTCCATCCACTGTTGTACCTCTACAGGCACAGCAGCCTCCTCTCTGTATTGTGGTTGTTTTCTGGGAGGTGGAGACAGACCTATTGTTCTTCATGAAAATAAACTGTAAAAGTTTAACAATATTGTATTGTGTTCTGACTACTGTTAAAATATTTAACTTTGTAATTAAAAGGTTAAAGTTGTTAAAATTCTAAATAAAAGTATCTAAAGTTTTGCTTGTAATAGGATGCACTGTGTCGTTAATGAGCTGGGGAAGGGGACGCTGCACAAAGCAAGCACATCCATGTATTATGGTCGTTACAATTTGGCCAGCGTGGACCTGGGAAGAGAGGGGAGGTGGGGGGGGCAGCAGTGGGAATGGGCAAACAGTGCCCTGCATTGTGTGCTGCTGCTGAGGGGTGGGCAGGAGCAGCGTGGGGTCGCGCTGACCGCGAGCACTCCTGAACCAGTGTGCCTGCACCGCATAGAGCTCTCGCCTGTGCTTGCACAGAAACGGGGCTGTAAACTAAAGCAGTCCTAACAACCGGTGCTAGATAGGGTACACTTCTGGAGGCGCAGTAACACACAGAACGCATCTGTGCTGCAAGCGTTTAAACTGGCAGGGTGAAAACCAAAACTACCAGTGTTCAGGCAGCCACTGACAGGCTTACCTGAAGTGGCACTGACAGGTCATTAAGAACCATTCTTCTCTCTGAACATCTCGGCTAAAACCCCAGTGTGATACTGGAGGAGCTATACTCGTTTCACATGAGATGCACAACCCAGTCATAGCAAATTACTGACACGGGACTTACAGATATTATCAGCTTCAGTGTCAAAGCTGCCTTTTGCTAAGCAAAATCCTTCATTATTGCAGCTGAATAAACTGCTCTTCAGGTTGTAGAATGCCACTGTGCACGCTGTTCGACAGTCACTCTCATCCCTACAGAGGCAGTCTAAATTCATCTGCTAAAACTGTAAACTGAGAAGAATGGAACAGAAAAGAGAATGTTTCAGCATAGCAAAAATCAATGGAATGAGATGTTGATGTGTTCTGTTACAGCCATGACTCTCATTGCTTGAATTCTTCCAGTTTGTTTTTATCACTACAATGGAAGGGAAAAAAATGGAAGGGGAAAGAAGACCACTACATTAAGGGAAATTCACTTATATTTTACCTTGTATTTGTCATCACTCACTGATTTCTCCACACCCCCCCCTTTTTTTTATTAAATGAACACAGTATATTTGAAAGTATTTTTCTTGTTTGAAAACCCAACACAATCAACAGAAGGAAATGAGGGGAAACTACAAAAATGAATAAACAAAGTGCTCAAAGGCAGAAAATGAGAGCTTTTCCACCTACAAATCCTATTCTAGTCACTGTATGTGCTATAGTATTAAGTAAAACAGTTCAGAAATGAGTTGATGATGAAACTGCAGCTGACTGAAGTTTCTCAACCTAAATTCTGTCTAAAGCCCACATTTGTACCATGTCCTTTCTTGTAGCTTCAGAAGAGGAGGACCCTCAAGACACGAGGGCCGGGGACCCAGGGGGAGAGATGGCTTTCCTGGACCTGAAGATTTTGGGCCAGATGATGCTTTTGACTCTCCAGATGAAAACTCCAGAGGAAGGGACCATGGTGTTCGGGGGCGAGGTCGTGGTGCTCTGAGAGGTGAGTGGAACATTCTTCCATACTGAAACGCAAGGGTAAGGAAGCAAAGGCAATTCTTGGCCAAAAGACAGTATTGTCATGAATCCAATGTCTCTTCTTATTCCTGTCCACTGCATCTCTTACTGTGCAGGAGGCCGGAAGGGTTTACTTCCTACTCCAGATGAATTTCCACGCTTTGAAGGAGGGCAGAAACCAGAATCCTGGGATGGAAACAGAGAACCAGGCAAAGACTGGTGAGGTTTGTTTCAGGTAACTGTAGACTTCTACAATATCACCTGTTACCAAAATAGTTCTAAATATCACCTCTTCTTTCTGTACCTCATATGCTTGTTATCATTGTTTTACTATAAGAAAAATAAGACATAGTTCTGAGAACACCATGACTATCACTGTTCTAATTTACTTAAGTAAATTACTCATAAAGTAACCTGCAACATCACAAACCTGGATGCTTTACCTTGGATAACTGAATGTGCATTAGCTCCTAACAAGACAGGGGTCTTTTCCTAGATCAGTTAATTTCTGCGAGCTGCAGCGCTGTAGCTGGCTTTCTGTTTTGTCCTTCCCACCCTTGTTTTCCTCACCTTCTTTTACCTGCTTGGTTTTGTGAAGAGATGGATTTTTTTAAGTGATATGAGGCATGGAGCACCTCCACAGATTTCAGTTCACCTCCAGACAGAAACCTGTTCCTACGTGTACAGTTTGTCAGAAGAGTTACCTTGGTTTTGTATGAATACAGATGTAATTTGTGCAAAAATTAACATAAAATCAACCCAGTGTGTGATTCTTTACTCACCTATTACTATAAAGAGGGCTGCCTTTAGGCAGACTTGTGTACCAGATGGAGCAACAGAACTGCCTCCTGAAACCTCAACTGTTTGAAATACTCATAGCTCGATGATTCCTAGGGTTTTGGTTTATGATGCACAGAGAGCTTTCATTTTCACCTTTAGCCACAGCTGTCCACTGATTACAAGTGGTGCTGACGTTAACATTCCAAAACACAGGAAACCTCCGCTGCCTGCTAGTCTGGCATCCTGAAAGAGAAAAACGTGGAACACTGCTTAGAAAAAGCTGTCATAGACATAGTGTGAGTTACAACCTGGACTACCGGCAAGACAGACATCATGACAGATATTGTCACTCTGTGCTTCACAGGGGCAAGTCAAGTATCTTTGTTCAAAACAGCATCTGGTTATAGAAACTGAGGCAGAAAGTTTAGCAGACTGGTTAATATGGATGCGCATGCTTTACAGTGGCTGTAGGAGGCACTGCTTAAAGATAGCTGGTTTCAGTAGGGTCTGGTACATTCAAATGCTCAAGTGCAAACCTCAACAGCTTTACGAGCAGAGGGAAATGATGAGGAAGATTTATTCCCATTTCCCACATTTCACAATAAAGCTGTTTACCACCCACAAATTTGTTTCCCCATAAATCATTCATATTAATCATCTCCACTCACCAAGTTATCAAAAGGCTTCTTTAATACCTAAAGCCTCAATGAAAATTTCACCACAGAAATACAGGAAGGTCCCACATTAAGAGTATAGGATATAATGTATAATGAACAATACTACCAGGCATCCATCCCCCCTGCCCTGACTTTTATGTTTTAATATTCAGGACAATATGGTGTTGCACTTCTGTAGCTGTCAAGGGTACTGCAACAACATCGAGAAACACAGCAGCTATTTTATCTGACCTCTCAGTCAGAGTCACCTAGGACTGGCTTAAGTCCTGATGACCTATCTTATAGGAAGAGAACAAACCACAGGTTAACACTTAACTGCTCCTCTCTTGGTTCAGTCAGTCACAGAGAGCGTTTTCTTTCTTAGTTTTGTAGTGTATAAAATGGCATTTGAAAGTTGCAGTATTTAACTGATCACTAGCCTATAAAATCCTTGTCATGGGGCTCTAGAGACAACGATTTTAAAGGAATTAACTGGGGAACAGCTGACAGAACAGTTTCTTCTTTGAGGACTAAAAAAGAAATGGCTTTTTAACCTGTACTTTAAGAAAGGCTTTGGTCGCTTTTGGTATACATCAGGGAGTTAGGATCTATTCTGAAGTCTTGGTGATAAATATCAGTATTCTGATAGCAAAGGGGAAAGCTTGCCCTCTTTTTTTTTTTTTTTAACAAGCCCTATGTATTTTTAAGGGGCTGAAAGTTATTCTTATGTAATAGTTAGAGTATGATTTAGAGGATGAGCTTTAGTCCTCAATTAAACCACAGTCCTCTACCAAAATGAGAGTGCACCCAACAGCAAACCCAGCTCTTTCTGTCTAGACAAAAGGGAGTACGCTTGGGTTTCCTCTGATATTTCCTGAACGCCTCAAGCCACTATGGTACTCGGTGTTCAGTAAAATTCCTTATCAAGGGGCAGCTTTTTTATTTAAGTTTTGAATTATTCCACAATCATGGAATAAGCACAAAATGTTTAAGAATATGGAAAATGAGCTAGCTTTTGTGTAACATCTTAGAAGGTGACAGCATGGCAGGAGACACACAAGTGTCCCAATCCATGGTACTGTGACCACTGTTGCTGGGAAATGGGTAAGATCACTTAATGGGAATACACTGCAGTACTCTTTGGGTCAAGTTCTTTTACCCGAATGTGGAATCCTTATCCTCTACCTGTTAGCTTACAGATCTGCCTCCTCTAGGATTTGTTTAGTTTGTTATTGCTGTTAAGGAGTACTTTAATTGTATACACTATAGAAGCTGTAAAAATGAGAGAACCAATTTAATGCTATTCGGACAGCTGGGATCTACATTTTTATGGGAAAAGAGTGATCATGAGTGGAAAGTCTGTACTGAAATTTGGTACACGAGTGGTTTTATTGAAGTAATCTCTGTACATTTAGGTACCCCCATTTAACAGTTTTGGTTTAATTCAGAGTATCAGGTGAAAACACTAAACTCTAAGTAGTGGTATCAGGTACATATTGCATTGTTCAGCTTTATTTTGTATATAAGGCACATATACTCAGTGAGATACTCAGGCTCTGAGCAGGTTAGGCCTGGTATTCCCCTGTACGTGCAGTAGTGCAGTACACAGCCCAAACTGAAGCACCAGGCTCCCAGCAGGCTCTGTCAGCCTGAATTCAGCACCTTCCTAAGGCTGCTTAGCTTCTGCATTGAAACTGAGCTCTGCTGCCTGACACAAGCCCTAATTACCAGCAAGTCTTATTTCTGAAGGTCACGCTATGACAACGAAGCAATTCCTGCCTAAGCTGAGAAATCAAAATACACGTACACATAAATTAAGTTCTAAGAGCTGAAGCTACCCTTGTAAAGCCCAACCGTTACAGCAGCTGTAAGGCAGCAGCAATACCTTCAAAGACTTAAGGCTCTTACCGAAGATCAGCACCTTTCATCCCATCACTGTCATGCACCAAGACCACCCTCCAGTTATGGCAGTCTTCGTGACCCACAGCCCCAGGGAAGTTTGTTCCACTGACCGGATGGTATTTTAAAGAATGGGGTTTTAGAGAGGAACGCGGTTCAGGGGAAACTGTATTCAAATTCACCACTGGTCTGACGTGGCCGATGACTGCACCACTCAGCAACTGAACCGCGCTCAGAGTGTAGGGGCCAGCACAACAATGAGTTAACAGCAGTTAGCTGTTTTGAACGTTGACCCTGACACTTGACCAGATTTCACTAAGCTGTCCCCACATTTCAACACCAGCCAGCCCTGCAACCTCAGCTGTAAGACACTTCCTTTCCATGTCAAGGGCACGTCAATCGGTACGTTTCAGTGGCTCCATAATCTCACTCACGTTTTGAAGTAGGCTGCAGCAGCCACATGGTCCTAGACTGGAGGTAGGGAAGTGGGATGCTGCCAGCTGCTACCCGAGCCAGAGAGACTCCAGAGCGCGGCTACGGAGCTGCCTTTGCAGTAAGGCAGAATCCTGTGCTCAGCTGGCATCGAGCCCGTCACACCTGAGCACAGACAACGCGTTTAGAGTCACCGGTGCCGCTCGCGGGTGCCAGCCGCTGCTCCTCTGGGTCAAGAACTGGCGAGGAAAGCCCAGCAGCAGCAAGGCCAAGGAGGTGAAGGAAGCGGCGTGCACACGGCGCCATCCTCATCCCCGTCTCGGAGGCGCCTCCGTGCTCCGCCGGGCGCTGAGTCTCTCAGTCCCTCCATCCGAGTCCCGCCGGGCTGCGGCGCGGGGCTCACACCGGCAGCGCCTTGCCCCCGCGCCGTACCGCAGCGCACAGGAGGCCGCCGAGGCGGCGGAGGCCGGCGGCGCCCCCAGGCAACGCGGCCAAGAGCGCGGCGGCGGCGGTGCCCAGCTGGAGCGCGGCGCCCAGCGCCGTCAGGAGGGTGCTGCGCAGCCCCAGCGCCGCGTAGAGGGTGCCGCCGAGGGCGCCGAGGTAGAGCAGGGAGCCGCGGCTGGGCTCCCGCAGCAGGCGGGCGGGCCCGCGCAGCAGGGCGGCGGCGCCCAGGGCGCAGAGCGAGCCGAGCGACCAGAGCAGCGCGAACTTGCGGGCGCGGAGCAGCAGCAGCGGCACGTACAGCGCGGCCAGCCCGAAGCAGAGGGCGGCCAGCAGCAGGCACAGCCCGCTCCCCGCCAGCCGCTGCCAGCGCGACAGCCCCGGCAGGCAGGGGTCCGCCTCGGCGGCCCATGGCCAGCCCCAGCCCGAGCCCGGCCCGGCCGCCTCAGGGGGGGCGCCGCGGCTCGGCGAGAAGGGGTTGAGCGCGCCCAGCCAGGCCCCCAGGCCGCCGCTCCCCGCGGCCTCCTCCTGCGAGCAGCCGGCGGGCGGCGGCGGCGCAGGGCCCGCATTAGCGGCGGTAGCGGCCTTCGACTGCGCCAGGTACTCCTGCAGCTGCCGGCCCAGGTCCGCCATGGCGGGGCCGGGCACCGCTCCCCGGCGCTACAGCGAGCGGCCCACCCGCCCCGCCGCCATCTTGCGGAGCAGCTGCATCCGGGTTACCGGGGCGGCGCGCGTGCGCGGGGGGCTGAAGCGGCGGGGGCGCGGCCCTCGGGTCCCTGAGTGCGGGCGGCGCGGGGCCGGGTTGCGGGCGGTGGCCGCTGCCTTTGGGCAGCTGGGCCCGTAAAGGAGGTGTCCTTTACAAGAGGTGTCTGAGAGGGAAGGGGGTGCTGGCCCGGGGGGACAGGGAGAGCCCTCAGCCGCTCCTCATGGGGCCACTGGAAGAGCTTGGCAGCTGTGAGCTGCAGCACCTCATGGCGTCTTCAGCAGGGAAGAGGTGGTGTCCCGTTCAAAACGGAGATGGGTAAGAGGAAGGTGGTGTCTGAGGGTGATGGCGCTCACAGGGAGCTCTGTGGGACGCAGCAGTCCCGGAAGCCGAGCGCTGCCTGGGGCCGTGTTCCCCCAGGGTTGGCCCCTGGAGTCTGCTCACGTCTAACCCAAGGTCTCTGCCTCTGAAGGAGAGCTGCAGGAGCAGAGATGTTACATGTAGGAACCATCACAGCGGGGCAGGAGATGGAGAGAGTGACCAAGAGCTTGTCTTGTACCCCTGTGTGCTCAGCCAAACCTGCTAACTCATTGGCTGCTCGTTAATGATGTTAACTACTATTCTGTCCTCAACCAACCGTTACACCAAAATAAGAACCTCTTATTTCAGTTCTTCACCCTGGCTTAAAGACAAAATAAATAAAATCATCAAATGCTAATTTAACCTTTATGATTCTAAATGTTCACTGCAGGGCTGAAAAAATGAGGTGTTTGGACACAGGAAACAGCCGGCACAGTTTCCATCCTCAGTGTGCAGCACTACCCATAGCAATGGTGAGTCACAGTGTCTTCGGCTGCCTCACAAGACACAGATTAAAGTCTGAAATCACCGTTGGTGAGGAGCTGCCTGCCCCATTTGGTGGATCACTTTAGCACTGGTACATTGATCAAGTCAGAGGGCATAATACTCTCTAAGTGCTCAGGACAAAGTTTAATGGTTGGCAAGAAGGGACTGGATCATAGAATGGGTTGGGCTGGAAGGGACCTTAAAGCTCACCCAGTTCCAACCCCCTGCCATGGGCAGGGACCCCTTCCACTAGAGCAGGTTGCTCCAAGTCCCTGTGTCCAACCTGGCCTTGAACACTGCCAGGGATGGGGCAGCCACAGCTTCTCTGGGCACCCTGGGCCAGCGCCTCAGCACCCTCACAGGGAAGAACTTCCTACTAATTTGGGGTTGGGGGGTGTTGTGCTGAATAAAAATGACTTCTCATTAAGACAGACTGTGTATCTAAAAGATGACAAAGCTGCTATCACGGTAACATTTTACAGGGCAAACTGAGTTACAATGGGAGCAGGTACTGGAAAGAGTATCAAAAGGGGCCACTGGAGTTTATAAAATAAAGATTCGCCGTATCTCCTTGCTTTTGTATTTAATTACATCTTTGTTCTTTAGGTATAATTATTCTGATCCAGTTAAAGTTACTGTGGTTAATTAGAAAAGCATGCCTGGTGTTTGGCTTGCAGGAGACATAATGCCAGTAAAGCACAGAAATAAATGAAATTTTGAGGTAAAGTACTTCAGCTGAAGTAACCCATCCAGCTGTCTTGAAACGCGTGAACCAGCTTGGCCTTCCAACAGAGCAGCAACATTAAGTTTCTAGCAAGAGCTGAAATAATCCCATCTTTCTCTCCCTTTTGCCACAGCAGTGAAACTCCTGCTTATCACCATAAGTAGTGCCTTGACTTAACACACCTGTCTTCCTTTCTGTCCCAGCTTTCCTGCAAAAGTGTCCTTCTTCCAGGTGTAGTGGTACAATTACTAACGATTTGAGAGGGCTGAGTAAGAATTTTATCCTAATTAAAAGCTAACAGTGTGTGATGGTTGCCAACTTCCACTTCTGAGCTAAGGTAACACTGACTCTTCCACTCCCACAGGCTCCACCATCAAGAGCCATCACTCCAACAGTGTCATGTCATTTACTGTTTGATTCTTAGGATTGTGGCCATTAGAAGCTACTGAGGGAGTCCAGCCCTGCCAGGGTGGAGACCTGGCTTTCTTAATGTCAAAATTACTGCTTTTCCTCACCTTTTTCTTTTCTGAAACAGAATATATGTTGGGTCCCTGCCATCACTTGGCAGAGAACAGGGAGATGCTGCCCAAATGTTCCCTCACTTATGATCATAGTTAATAATGCCTCTTACACACTTGGAGTCCTCAGATCTCCAACACAGATTAGTAATCACAGGATATGTTTAACAAAAAGGGTCCTCATTAATAAAATAATCATATGCACCCAGTGTTTATGAACCACATAGCCTTAATTAGAAATATATTTTAATTTACACTAAACAATAACAGGAAATTACTGAAGCTGTAAAAGTCCAGTGCACTGATCAAACAATAAAAAAAGAAACCATCACAGAAATTGATGCCACCCATCACCACACCTCCTCAGAGTCGAGGACAAGTTTGTCCATCTCTTCACCAAAAAAAGCATTCACATCTACATTTCTGCTAAAGAAAACAGAATCACATTGAAAATTTCCAAATCAGGGAGAGGGATTTGGAAGAAACAAATACTTGAACCACTGTGAAAAGGCTTTTCAGGTTCTTTGGCTCTCACAAGACAGGCACCCTTGCCAACACACATGTGAAACAAACCAAAACGATGATATTGATCTCCAGTCTGAATGCACCTATGGATGACACAGCACTGGAATACCCTGTATCCACAACTCCCCTCACTCAGCCAGCAGCAAGACTGGTCCAGAGGGCTAAGACACAGTCCAAGTTCCCAGGTTTTCCTGTTCAGATAAAGGGGTTGAGTGTTAACATTAATACTGGAAGCTGCGCTTAGTCTGAATGTCATCAAGAATCTGCTGTAATTCCTCATCTTCAAACCGGCCCTCCAGGCTGCAAGATAAGAACAATGAGGATACATTAAAGCTTTTAGAAGTAATCTCGTCCACTAGATTTAATTTCAGACAGCCGTAATTCTGTCCCATCAGTCTCAACACCATCATCACCCACCTGTTTGATACCACCAGCACCCACCTACAATGTTACTGTACAAATACCACTCTTAACCCCTATGCAGTGCCTCTCTAAGTAACAGAACTCCATCCTGCCCAGAACCTTCTGCTGAATGATTTCAAAACATTTCATCAAAAAGGCAAGGCAGGTGCAGGTTTAAACAGACTCTAAATGAAGTCCATGTAGCCACATGCTCATAAATCCAATTTCACTACGAAATCTTCAGCGTATGAGGAAGAAACTGTAATTCAGCTGAATGTTCAGTTCCCTCTTCTATCTCAGCCCATGACGTAACAAATCAAATAGGAAGAAATTACTGCTTGTACATCATCCACAAAGTTCATAGGAGCACTGTCATTTGCTCCAATGGAAGAAAGGAAACCCCGCAAAACAAAAACCCAACAAACACAACCACAGCTGGGTGGGGTAAGACCCCCAATTTAAGCCATTTACACTTAATCTAGTAAACATTGTCTGAAGTTCATTAGGGACACTTACAAACAGTGCCTCATGATCACAGCAATGAGCAGGTGAAGAAAGACCAAGACCAGAAGTGTTTCCATCAACAGAGCTGGACTGCGGGGAGGACTTCTGCCCATAGCTGGCTTTAGATCATGGAAAAAGTACCAAGCAGTCTTTTTATGATACATAAACGCTTACCTAGGAATCAAAGCTTTTGCCTCCTCAGCTGTCTCTGGACACAAGTTAGCCAAACATGCCAATTCAAATTTATGGAGCTTTTTCTGGAGCAGCAAACTGTGAGGAAAGACAACAACTTGGTGAAATTAAAAGAAAGAAAGAAAGAAATAGAAAAGGGCATAAACTAAACCAAATAGATCTATTCATTCTGCTTTTGGCACTGAAGCCAACGTTTTTTTTCAGGAGGAAAGACACATTACATAACTGCATAGATTAAAAAAACAGTCACATCTGTTCACCTCCCCTCTGTCACTCTACAAAGTCCACAAAATCCTCCTGTTTAACGCAACCAGCTGTCATAAATACTGGAAACAAAGCCGTCCAGGAGGCTTGGCCTAGACAAAGCACAGCCCTCCATGAAGAACTACAATTGAATTTCTGCCCTCTTCAGAAAAGACAAGATTCAGAATTATAGTACAAACCGAGAAACACCACTGAACTGTACTTTCATAAAGCAGCATCAATAATATACAGCAAATTCTCCAGTATACTCTTACACCCTAACTCGTTCACTCACCTACGCACACTGGCAATGGTTTCCCGGTTTTTGAAGCGGCTGAAGCGCGCTGTGTAGTTCAGGGTCTTCATGAAGACTTCTGAAAGCTCCTGCTCATCTTCTGCACTCTCGTTCTGTTGCTTACGATGCTCAAGCAGCATATGTACTTCTGAATTTAGAAGAGTTTCCGCAGTTTCAAATTCTACATTTGAATAAGTGAACACCAGCAGGAAAGAAAAAGGCAAAGCATGGACGAAAAAGTGCATTTACAGACGTTTTGTGTGTAAGTTTAGCTTTGGGCAATAAGGAAATGAACAGTGTGTTTCAGGGTAATTGTGCAAGCCCTTTCACCTGTGATTGGGCAGCAATACTGAAAATGCTGGTAAAAATGACACCACTTTGAGTAACAGTCCGATGTGTTTGTCTTTTTGACCACACATTTTACATTTGCAGCTGGAACTTTCTGATCTGTCACATTTCTGCAATGTTTTTTTAATTTCACCCACTTTTGGCAGAACTTAAGTGAAATATGACTTGTTTTAGAGAAAAATACTTACAATTGTCATACCCAAAAAATTCAGAAGTGACACCTATGACCTTTGGAAGCCTCTGAATCCTTAAAGTAAATGTGGATGCTGCTGAGTGTATAAAAAAAGGGCTTCATTTACCTCAACTGTTAACTGACCTGCTGAAATTTTATCATCAGAAAAAAAGTTGTAACTGATCTTAACAGATTCCCCTTGCCCCCCCCTTTGTAGCCAACTCTCTTTTGTTCATTATTGCTGTATTTATTGCAATAACAAGGTCTTTCAACACCAGCAGTATGAGCTGTTCAGAACATCAGCATCACAGCCTGCATCCCAGGATGCCCTTCAGCACTGTTTTATAAAAGCAGACAGATACAGGGCAAGTGTAGAAAGGGACTGGGGACCTTTATCTCATACAGAGTGGTACAGTAACTTGGGCTGCACATGGGTAAGCTATAGATTTTAATGTACAACATCCTCAAAACCTGTCTTTCAGGACTGTGCTTTTGTTTGTAACAATAAACCAATGCAGCACGATGCCGTTTTCTTTTGCCTTCTCCTCATCCAGAACAGTTCTGAGGTGTAAACACAGCTCTGGAATTTATACGAAGTAGTTTTCTGAAAAGCATACACAGGCTGTTGGTGCCCCTAGTTACAAGGCAGGATCTGGACAGCTGGTTTCATAAAACACTGCACTGTTCCTATGTCAAGAAACATCAATGAAAAAGTAATGGTTATATAAAAAAACCCAAGAGTCTTTTTGCTATACCCTGACAGGGTTTTTGTTTTAATTCCTGTATGCACACACGGCAGTCCACATGAGAACAGACGTATCTTAGCAGATCACAGGGTCCTTCTTAACCCTAGAATGGTTTGGTTTGGAAAGGACTTTAAAGCTCATCCAGTTCCAACCCCCTGCCACGGGCAGGGACCCCTTCCACTAGAGCAGGTTGCTCCAAGCCCCTGTGTCCAACCTGGCCTTGAACACTGCCAAGGATGGGGCAGCCACAGCTTCTCTGGACACCCTGTGCCAGCGCCTCAGCACCCTCACAGGGAAGAGCTTCTGCCTAAGAGCTCATCTCAGTCTCCCCTCTGGCAGATTAAAGCCATTCCCCTGGTCCTGTCCCTACAAGCCCTTGCGCAAAGCCCCCCTCCATGTTTCTTGCAGCCCCTTTAGGCACTGAAGATGCCCTAAGGCCGGCGCGGCGTGGAGGGGAGCGCTCCTCCCCTCAGGGAAGCGAAGCGCGGGCTCCGCGCGCCGCCCGCCCTCAGCCCCTCGCCGGCCCTGCTCGGCCGGCCCGCGGCGCGCACCTTTGGGGAAGACGAGCTGCGAGGCGTCCTCCTCCACGTCCGCCGCCCGCGGGTCGCTGCCGCCCGCCGCCATCGCCTCCGCCGCACCGGAAGCCCCGCCGCCCGCCAGGAGGAGCCGCCGCCCCGGAGCCGCCGGGCGCTGACAGGAGGCGGGGCGGGCCTGGGCCGGGCTAGGCGGGAGGGAGGGAGGAGCGGTGCCGGCGGGCACAAAGCGCGGGCTGTGTGTGGGGGCACTCCCTCACCCCGGCTTTCACACGAGCAAACACGGAGAAGGCTCCTTCTGCACGGTCCATTATGAAGACAGATGAAGAGCTCAAAACTGTGCCGGTCCCCCTCATCAGGCTGCACAGCAGCAGACGGATCGTCACCGGGCTGGCTTCACACCACTAGTGAATCACAGAGATACAGCCTGCTCCGTTCGGCTACCAGAGCATCCTCCAGCTAGACAGCAAACCATGACCTGAGGAAAAGCGTTAACTGTCTGTACCAGGATTTCTGTCGAGCTCCCTGTGGTTAATATACCTCAGTCGGTATGGATGTCATAAATCACGCACTTCGAAAAGGAAGCTGCTTTTACAGACTATCCAGGAGCAATTTCCAGACCCCTGAAAGTCATAGGCAAGCTGAACATGATGACAGCTCTCCCTACACTGTCATCGGAACTGTGCAGGCAAAATAACTTATGAAGTAGTATTTTCCCTGGAGAGCTCACATTAAGTGCCAAACCAGCCTAAGACTCCTCAAGTAATCATCTTATCAGACCTTACCATGTCATCCTGCGCCCTTAAAGAAAGGCAAAAATAGACTGTTGGGGGATTTATGATGAAACCACCCCTGTTATCGGCAACTTGCATCTGTGCCTAGGTGAGTCGTTTCCTGCATGCTGGGAAAAGGAATGCATTAAACACAAACTGTAAGAACGTGAAAGGATCAAGTAACAGATCTTTAACATTTGTTACCTGGATAAATGAGCATGGCAGGAAAACTGACTGAAAAACTGGTTCGCCAAGTGGTACAAGCAGAAAGACCTTCAGGAACGTGGAACGAAAATACCTCGGGGAACATGTGGCAAATTAAACACATTCAATTAGGTTTACAGGAAAGCAAGGAAATCTGTGCCAGACTGATGAGAGCAGCATTTGAAATCACTTGGAATCCTCATGGCTTCTCACTTAGAACATCATGATTCTCAGAGCAGCAGGTAGTTTGCAGCAGTTACTAATTTCATCTTTCTTGTTTTGGGGGTGTCCCCCCCTCCCAAGGATTTGTTCTACTTAACAAAACCAAACACAAGAGAAAGGCAGATACTTGCAAGAGTTTATAGGTACAGCTAAAGAAGCTAT
The DNA here is from genome assembly GCF_963264785.1 of Psittacula echo. NCBI lineage: Eukaryota > Metazoa > Chordata > Aves > Psittaciformes > Psittacidae > Psittacula > Psittacula echo. Next base: position 60,992,352 of record NC_137740.1, on the reverse strand, counting down.
CATGAGAGGGAAAGGTTCATTATCACCGATCGGTTTGGTTAAGGTCTCAAGAGTCAAACAAGACACAAATAAGAGCATTCCGACTTTAATAATAGCCCCCCCCCCCCAAAAAAAACCACAGTAAGTATTGTTCAGCTACTGCAACAAGGTAAACTTAACAGAGTGCCTGACTTTTTCTTTGTTATTTTTAAAATGCACTGGCTTCCTCCTCACCAATAATGACTGTTGCAGCATTTAGCGATTTTATTGCAAAATGTGCATAAAGAAGGAAGACGAGCTAGGTTAAAACAAAGTGAATGACTATAGGAAGATCCAGGCATATTTACAGGTTGTATCCTAAAATGAACTGATTAAAAAAAGACTTGGCCAAATGTAATTTATCACGAAACAGAGCCTCTAGTATTCCATACTCCAGGACAAAAGTATTGACTTGCTGGAGCCACATTATTAGGTAGCGGATTGGTTAGACAGACCTACTATGGGAATTTCTGCATTGCCATGGTGTAAATACAGACCCAGTAACAACTAAATGATCCAACAGGGTTGTTAAAAAAATAGCATGGATTAAAATTGATGAGATTAGGATATTGAAACCTTAATCTCTTTTTGTTGTCATCAATGTCTCTAGCATGTGATAGGAGTAGATTCTTGCGGAGGTAACATCACCAGCTCAGAACACCGTGTGCCATAATAGCACATTTTTCACCTGTGTTCTCAAATTGTAACTCTTCAGGTTTAGGTTTTCATACCATTTTACCTGTGTTTATTTTTACTTCTTTTAAAATCATATATCCAAAATTTTAATGAACATGTATGAGCAATATATAATCGTATTAATACCAGTAATAAAGCAATAATAAGCCTCTGAATGCAAAACTGGCTCCTGCATGATCCATTAAGTTTAAAAATATATATATAATGACATCTAAACGTACTATCAGCTGGTTGCACAATATATCATTAATGTCAGAATTCATCTAGGAGTAGTCTAGCTGACTATAAAGAAGATAAAAAACTGTGGTTCAATAATCTGGGTATCGGTCAGCTAGTAGTTACATACTTGTTTTAAGGAACATGGTAACAATAGTCTTTTGGGCTTTCTGTGTTTTGGGAGTGATCATCAAACATATTTGCAGGTCATCTTTTCCCAGACTGTAGCAAAAGCTTAGGAACTTTCCAATCCTACTGCTCTATCCCACTACTACAACTCAGTTCGAGAGCAATCCTCAAAATACATAGGTCAGTATAAATATTAATTTATTGAGTCATGGGGGTGTTAGTTTTAATCTTCGAGAAGTGGCATTTCTCACTCACAATGGGGTAGCTTATAATATAAATTTTGACCGAAAAAGGTATTTTTTTTTGGTGTGTTTAGAATAAAAATCCTCCAGTATTCTTCATTTGAATTTATCTTGTAGAAATTTCTACCCTTTCTGTAATTTGTTTTTAGAAGGGAGTGAGTGCTAAATGGCCAATCCATGCTTCTTATTTCAAACAGAAGTGAAAACACAAGGAAGTGTTTTCTGGAGAATTATCCTGTTTATATTTAGTCTGGACTGAACTATTTCAGTGTGCAGTCATACATACGGCCTTCTACCTGGCCTCACTGTCACTGTGAGCTGCTGAGTGTTACTGCAGTCACAGAAAGCAACATGCGTGAAGGAACTTCTGATGAGGCACTGCACAAAGACTTTACGTCTGACCAAATCTGGTTTACATGAAACTAAAACAATCAAGTAAGGAAAAACAAATGCCATAAAAATACATGAGTAAGTCACTGTATCCTAGCCAGCAACAAAGCTGAGAGAACATACTTGATGAATTGCCTGGGTGCATGACAACAGTGCAAGCTGATTATACAGTTAATTTCAGAATTTATAGTGAGTCACTTGGAAATCATGTTAGCCCCAGAGCCCTCCTCAGCCCACTCCTCTATTACATAGGGGATTTACTTCCTAGCTTTACTAGTACCAGAAATGTATTTTCTGAAAATAGAGTTTTGTTTTGTAGTTGCCCTGAAGGCAATGAGCCTTTCAAACAGACTCAAGTCAAAACTATCCCCCCCTCCTTGGTTTGGTTGGGGCTTTTGATGGGTGTACCTGTTCTTGATCGATATCCAGGGCTGCCCTTCCCAAGAACCCACACAGGAAATGTACGATCTTTATACATCTGCCATAAATAAAAATGAACAATGACCTGAAAACGTATGAAAAAACAACCCCAAACAATACACAAATCAATAGATCTTTTCCCAAACATGAAAATATTTAGCAAGAATCTAGAAGGATGGGCATTGCTTTTTCCTGAAATCAAATGCTGAAGTCATCTGAAGACTACGACCTGTGAAGTGCAGATAACCTGTTTTCATTAGTTCATTTTAAAATAGAAAAGAACAAAGAACAATTCTGGAAGTTTAAGCCAGGTTTCCAAATTCAAGGTTTTCGGTACAATACAGAATCCGGGATGTATGTGCTTTATTTATTTTCCCATCATGACAACTAACAGAGTTATTGTCAAACAAACATCATTTCAGGATACAACAGATACTTTGCTATGCCATTATTATTAAAACATATTTAATCTTCATTTCTACATTTCCCTACTATTTTTCCTCAGTTTTCTTCCAGTGAGCCTGTCTTTTGACTGTTCTATGCTTCCAGACAGCTGTCATCCCATTCCGTCAACCCCCCTGGCTCTGAACATTTAATCTAATGTAGAGGTCTGGTGTTCATACATGTAGTGTATTGTTCATCTTCTTAGATGAGAAAGATTTCACCTTATCCCCCATAAAGGCTCTGAGAAAACATATAAAGAGGACAGTACAAATAGTCTTTATCCATTATGATTTATTCTCTACAATACTTCATTAGAGGATAGAGTTCAATTATTTACACTCAGAAGTTATTATATAGGTAGGAGGCAACCAAGTGTAATACAAAGAATTGGTCTGACATCTCTGCACTGAAGGTCAAAAGAGGTCTCCTGCTTTAAGGAAATAAATTAACCAAAAAAAAACCCCAACAAAACAACATGTAGTTTCCAGAATACAAACAGAAAACAGCACTAATAGTCAGTGAAGATTGCAGATGTTTGTTAATGTACTATGAAAACAAATCATTCTGTGCAAAGGTTAAAATGAAGTCTTAGATTCTCTTACAGACTTTTTTTCTCTGATAAATTGTAGATATGTGATATTTTGACTATAAAACGTTCCCAAACTGAAATGGCCTCAGCTGAGATTGACTGTTGAACATTATGGAAAAAGAAAAAAGTAAAGAACCTCACAGTGGCAACATTCCAACACTGACAGACTCCAGTGATCAAAGACATTCTCCTGTAGTTACTGTAAAACAAAGACAATTCATAATTGCAGTGAGATTATTTCTCAGTTGTGGTTGTCATGAGAATAAGCCCTTCTAGACCAAAAGGCACTTGCTCCTAAGGATGAGCTAAATCCAGATCAAACCAGGTAGCAGTTGCTTTGAGAAGGAGCAGTTCTAACCTGCAGTCCCAGCCAAATAACCATAGAGAAATTCTTACATCAGCTGGTCACTGATCTTGGTCGCCTCCATCTCAAGACAACTCAAAGCACGTTTTGTTTCTAGTTCACCTCTTCCATCCTTATGCATAGCTGCCATGTAATGATCTAGAAATGGGATTATTTCCTGAGACCACATGTCCTTGTCATCCATTTTCTTTCTGAGCTAACTTAACTATTGACACACCTTTTGACTGATTTTACAGCTGGACCCTTGCGGGACTAAAGCTGCGAGGTCCTGTTTCTGAGGCAGCAGACCAGTGTTTCTGATTTGCCAACTTCTTTTCTCACTGCAACAAGGCAAGAACACAGTACATATTTAGAGGCATTTTTGTTTTTGTTTTCTTAAACAGGCTGAGTGGGGAAATGGAAGTGGGAGAGGATAGCACTTCCCCAGTCCCAAACCACCTAGCCCACTTCAGGCCTCAACCAACCAAGTCACTTGATCCTAAAATCCTGTTCTTAAAAATGACAGCTAACCCTCCCCACCCCACCCCTTAGATATCCCCTATTCAAATAAAATGAAATCAGGAAACACTATACACTGTTGAAGACACAGAACAGGGCAAACATTGGAAAAAGAAACAATACTGTTGAAAAGCCTGGCACTATATGCCTGCATGACCAGTCTCACTGAGCGTGCTCAGGGGTGAAGTTTTAGCACCATTTTTTTGCTTGTTTTGTTTTAAACCTCTTAGAAATTAAATTCTAACATAGAACACGTGAACAGTAATGAGTGTAGCCCTATGTATCATACTGTTTGACAGCTGAAAGGTGAATGGCATGTCCAGAGCTGACCCCACCCTCGCCCATCACTACACGGCACCTGGGAGAGTAATTACAAACCACTCGAGTTTGTAACAAGACCGATTTATTCTCAGCAGCAGGAAATGAAGAAACAATCCCTTAATCTTCAATTGCTTTTCAACAACATCACAAGGGAAAAGTGGCAATTTATAAGGGTGACCCAGTACAGGAGGAAAGCTGGGTCAATATTGCACCGTTATCCAGAACAGGACCCCCTCCTTTCCCTCACGTCTCTCTCCTCCAGCAGGAGGATATTACACCAACATGAAGCAAAACTGCACAATTCTGTGTGCTTCTCTAGGACCAGAAGGAGCAGCATGCAGTTCTGAGCTTTCTACCAGCCCTATTCCCTGCCATGCCAGGAGAGAATTTCAGGCTTCAAACACCAGTCAGTCTTAAAAGCCATCATTACCACACGCATGAAAGCTTTAAAGAGATACGCAACCAAACAGCCATTACTCTTGCTATGCATTTGTTCTTTCTTTCCCCGATCATTGTTGACCATACAGAAACTCGGAAAACAAAACAAGCCCCCCCAAATTACATTTGGACATCCACCACTGAGTTCATGACATCCCTCAATGACACTGCAGAATAACAACTGGATAACCTCACTTCCTCTTAGGAGGAAGCATTTCTTGTAATCATCAATGATGGGAGAAGAAACAAGGGATGCATACGAGTTTTACACAGTCTAGGTAATACAGGTTTCCCCCCTCATTGCCTTAATGTGGTAATGACTAAACTGTGTAAGACAATAACTTACCAGTTAAACTACACAGCTCTTCTTTATAGGCCTGCTATAAACTGGAATACTCGCAGTTCTCAAAGATCAGTAGTCACACCAGAGAAAGTGGCTGTTCTATCAAAAGGAAGGTCCCCGAGACTTTAGCTTAAGTTAAACAGATTTCAGTCACTAGTCTCACTTGTATGACTACAGCCAATGCCCTCCCCATCCCTCATCCAGTCAGGCTCTGTTACAAATGTCTGGGCACAACACTTGGTTGCAACAGAGCACACTGTCCAGGGACACTCGAGTAACTCATCCTATATACACGCAGCATGTGCCATGCTGCTCTCTTACAGGCCTAACAGCATTCTGTTTCATAGCAGGCTGCATTATAAAGCACTGTCTAAAAAACCTCAGAAAACTGTAAACCAAGAGGATTTCTAGAAACCCATCTCACAGTGGGATCTGATAATTAAAGCCTTCAAGGGTTTATTTAAATAATGAATTCATCTGCAATACCATCCAAAGGCTTTTCACATCTTTAAGTGTTTTCTGTCTGTGAGGATGGGGTGCTATCCAGATGTTCAACCCTCCCCAGTATCATAATGTCCGCCTGTGATGTGTGGGGACTGCAATCAGCTCTCAGTACACAACAGATACAAGAGATTAAAAAAAAAACTTAAAAAGAACCTAAAAAATGTTTTGTTGGACTCCGTTGCCCAGACTGCCAGGGGAATGATCCTACTTGATCTGGGGGGCTTCCATAAGAAACAACTCAAGATTCCAGAGTGTCGGTAATACACAAGAACGCATCAGTCCGAAGTGGCACTTTCACTCCTAGAGGTCTTCTGTACCTCTCGACAGTTCATAGGCATGGAGCCCCAATCCAACTGAACCCCCATTCAGAGGGAAGGCTGAGATAAGGCTTGGGCCCCTGAAGTTCTGTCATGCTCTCATCGTCCCCCCAGGTCAGCTGGAAGGCAGACTTGGCAACGGAAGCTAGCATCATAAAATGGTGCAGTAATAGAAGTAACTGGACCAGGAAGAGGAGGCATCTGCCCCAATGATGTCGTAGCTGTTGGCAGCAACTGGGGAGTGGGACTGGTCATGCAGCCGTGTGTCAGGAGTAATGATTGTAAAGGGGGGGGGCATGAAGAGTGCCATTCTGGAAACAATGCTGACGCGAGGCCATGTATTCTGCATAACTGATTGTCACCTTCTCACTGCGGTACCTACGGGAACAGCACAAGAAAAAATAACGTAAACAGATTATGCAACATGAAGGGAGTAGACATAAAACATTCATCCCAGATCACCTTTTAGCTCACTGACAGCAGCGACCAAGAGGAATCCTACTAACTTCACAGAATCATAGAATAGTTAGGGTTGGAAAGGACCTTAAGATCATCTAGTTCCAACCCCCCTGCCATGGGCAGGAATACCTCACACTAAACCATGCCACCCAAGGCCTCATCCAACCTGGGACCTTGACACGCTTGCGAGGTGGGCTGATGCCAACCTTATGAAGTTTAACCATGCCAAGTGCAAGGTCCTACACCTGGGTCAGAGCAATCCCAGGCACGGCTACAGGTTGGGCACAGAAGAGATTCAGAGCAGCCCTGCAGAGAAGGACTTGGGGGTGTTGGTCGATGAGAAAATGAACATGAATTGGCTTCAGTGTGCAGCCAGCTGTATCCTGGGCTGCATCAAGAGGAGCGTGACCAGCAGGTCGGAGGAGGTGATCCTGCCCCTCTACTCTGCTCTCCTGAGACCTCACTTGGAGCATTGTGTGCAGTTCTGGTGTCCTCAACATAAAAAGGACATGGAACTGTTGGAACAAGTCCAGAGGAGGCCACGAGGATGATCAGGGGCTGGAGCACCTCCTGTATGAAGACAGGCTGAGAAAGTTGGGGCTGTTCAGCCTGGAGAAGAGAAGGCTGCGTGGAGACCTCAGAGCAGCCTTCCAGTGTCTGAAGGGGGCCTACAAGGATGCTGGAGATGGACTCTTCATCAGGGACTGTAGTGACAGGACAAGGGGTAACGGGTTCAAACTGAAACAGGGGAAGTTTAGATTGGATCTAAGGAAGAAATTCTTTACTGAGAGGGTGGTGAGGCACTGGAATGGGTTGCCCAGGGAGGTTGTGAATGCTCCATCCTTGGCAGTGTTCAAGGCCAGGTTGGATGAGGCCTTGGGTGGCATGGTTTAGTGTGGGGTGTCCCTGCCCATGGCAGGGGGGTTGGAACTAGATGATCTTAAGGTCCTTTCCAACCCCAACTATTCTATGATTCTATGAATAAGCCTGAATTAGCTTCACTGTCCCAAAAGTTGAGCCCTCTTCAAGGCAATCATAATTAAGGAGACTCCTGAAGCAGTACACAGGAAACAAATGATCCATTTGTATTCCTTTTATCCACTTGCCGTGGAAAAAAAGGGACATGAAAAGATTTCTGGGAGAAGACTCAGTTTCAGCAACTAAACATCCAGTATTTCTCTATTACTTACTTTTGTGGTTATCTTCACATTTGAAAAGTTAGTAGCAAAAATGATGGAGTTGGGTAAAGGGGAGTCACATGTATGTGACTTGGTCCACGTTGTACAGTCAGAATTACAAAACCTGAAGTCCCTTCTGGGAGACCAGAGGTTTCCAGGTGCTTCTAAAGCATGGAACTTCAAAGTGGTTGTGAACCACACTAAATCCATGTTACACTAGATTTGAGGGGAAACCTTCATCCTGTCCTCTCCTGTTAAAAAAAAAACCCAAACCCTGCATGACCACTTCATTTCTCCAGAGGTAAGGAACGACCTGATAAATAACTGGATCTATACAAAAACAGAATGTCCCAATTTTTACTAACATAAAGGGAGCTGAAACCAATAGGACAGCTGCGGGGTATAGAAAAGCGAGCAAATTCTGAAAACTAGCCAAATATGAGTGTGGTTGGGTTTCAAGACAGCTGTCACCTCCAAATAGCTACAACATCCACAGATGAGCACACTGAGAAAGGCAAGTCCATTGTAAAGATAGATAAAAATCAACCTTTTTCACTTTTGATCTGTCATGTGGATGATAACATTAAAACTAGTGGCATTTCTCTTAGAAAATGCCACGTTCAATCCTGGACAGACTGAACATATCACACTTCATTCCATACAGATTATATGCCTAACACGTGGTATTTATGATTTTGTCTTTCAGACCACATCCCTCAGCTGAAAGAGGTATGAAGACTTACATCAAGCACAAATGATTTAAATTACACACAAAACACTATGAAGCAACATTAAAAGGCAACAAATATATTGACTTACCTGGTGAGTTTAATCGTTTTCCTAAAATCATTGGTAATTGGAGCCTTAAAGCCACCTTTCCTGAGTAAGGAGTCTATGGTCTGGATCTGATCCCAGTCTATTAAAAAGTAGAAGCAAGGGAAATGTTTCAATATATAAATGATTTTTCAACAAGATTAGAGACGCATTAAAAGGCTTCTAGAAAAGCACACAATTAAACAGCAAATTTTGAGCTGTTAAGACATTCGTGGTCTTATGCATGCACACTATCTGCACATGCCAACACCTTTAACTTGTATTGGAACTGGTCTATAAAACAGTAATTCCATTTTCCATATGACCTCTCTTCTTATAAAGGTCTGTGCCTTGCTTCTGTTGCAGGGACCCCAACCTGTTTTATTATGGGCCACTCAGGGTTAGCTCCTTAAGCCTTAAAATAAGGTAACACTTAGCTCTTTACATAGACAAATTGGGATCAACCTGATGCTCTAGTGATAGCACAGTGCACTGCTATGTGAGAGATCAGAGTTAAAATTCCTACCTTCGTCTTTTGCCCCAGAGCCAGGAGGATGCGACCACTCCACTCTGCTAGGTGGAGGAAAGGAGGCAATATTTTGAGCAGTTACCATGGTGACCGCTACTATATTTGAGTGGGAAGTGTGCTCCAGAGGGGCCCTGTTTTCTGCCCTCATCTGGAGGACGCTACTTTAGCAAGAATGAGGAGGAAAGGGACTCTCCTGTTGGTGCTGTGCAGCCTGCAGTTATCCTAGTTGGTGGGAGAAACATAGAAGAGGAAAGATGCAATGCTGAATGAAGCTAGAAGATCCATACTTTGAGATCCTCTATTTCTTAAGCCCTAAAGCATTTTTATGCTAAGATACAGCTGCGCACAGATGTGGGATGAGAGAAAGGCCAGATGAAAACCCAGCAATAAACAGCTGTATCAGGTGTCAGTTATCCAGATTAAGCCTGGTGGTTCCATGGCACTACTGTGAGGATAGCATGGCAATCCAAAACCAAAATCCATAGATTTCTGTTACCCAATCCTGTGACACAATGTGTTGACATTTTTGGCTGCCATCTCAAACCCACCTTGTTCCTTAGCAACCTCAGGTAAATACGTGGCTGTGCGTTTGACACCTTTCTCATTGATGAACTCTATTCTGATCCCATGGATCCCAACCTATAGATGGAAATGAATAGCCAAATAAGAGGTGTTTGCTAGCACTGAGTCCATGACCAAGCTGTCATTCCCAAAACACTGTGTATCTCTCTCTCTATGGCCAGTTTGGCTTTTGCCTGGACAAAAACATTCTCTTCCTCACTATCCTTACCAGGCAGGTGCCACTAATAGCTCTCTTAGCAGCATAAAGGGCCTCTAACACCTCTCCCTAACCAGTTTCCTTGCTACTTCTCCTGAAGTAAGTCTTGTCAGAAGTCTGACAGCTTTCCATCTCTTATGTTGGGCAAGAAAGACAGGATTCTACAACAGTCATGCCTAAACGAGCCCAACCATGAAGTCTATTTAATCCTTCTTGAACTAAAAACACTTCCATAGACAAGGTCTTAAAAAAGAATACCTTTGCTCTTGACTACTTTTTCTTCCCAGTATCAAAATACTTCCCAGTTTTTTATATATGTCTTTACACCCATCTCCTATTGGGCCAAATCCATAAAATACTTTCATGCCTCTCTTATTCCTGTTCAGACTCCCTCCAACCAAAAGCATACTGCTAGCTTGTTCTCTTCCTCCCTCCTAGTTTTCTAGCCCTATTTCTTCTATTCCCAGTTCCTTCTATCCCCATACACCTCTGTAACGAAGGAGACACATCACCAAGTACTAACCCGAACCCGAACGGAACGAGAGTGATGCAGAGTTCCAAATGCACCTGGTTCTCACCTCCCAGTCCAGGTAGTCACTGGCATCCTCAAAGTTAGTGAGGAGGGAGACAGAGCAGAAGAGTTTGGGCAGCTCCTCGCGGGTCAGGGGTGGAAATCGGCTGTCCTTAAGTGCACTAAAGGAAAGAGAAGATATGTTGCATATACAAGCACCACATTAAAGCATCAGATGCTCAGTTATTCCCTTTTTGATTATGTCACTGAAACCATTTCTTTGCTACTGCAGAGAAAGTTATTTGCATCACCTCCTAATGTGATGAACTGTAATGATGAATGCACACACTAGTGCAAGCTTCCTGGTGCTTGTCTCCAACTTTCTGCAGCTGGAGACAAATTATGTGCTACATAAGATGTCAAAAGCATTAGTATGCAGGATAGGTTCCATATTAGCCCTAAAACATCAACCAAAATTCACCAGTTGGAAAGATGTTCCACTAAATCCTGAGGTATTACCTCACCCTAACTATCATACATTTCTCAGGTTTCTTTTATTGTGAAGCATACAAAACTGAATCATGGTGATCCAGCATCTTAACCTTGAATCCTTACAGATCTTCGGATAATTAAGTTCAAATTACCTGGTTAATGTGTATTCCCTGAGTCCTGAGTGAAGATTCATGGCTGAAAAGGTCCCGATGCAGCCACGAAGCCGCTTGTCTCGCCCCGTCTTCCACGTCACAAAGAGTGGACTGGAAAGGCAAAAAAGAGAAATACTCCAGCCTCTGGAGACACCTGGTTGCTAAAAGGAGACCAACAAGGTGTAAAAGGGCATGTATGCACGCACTTGCTTTCTCTGCCTCTAATAAGCCCCAATAGGCACGTTTTCTCACCTGCTATCTAGCAACAATAAAACCCTACAGATCCTCAAATTCAAAACCCCAACATCTTCCCCAAACTTGCCCTCCAATGACAACCTTCCTGGCCAGACTTTGCGCTGTCTTCTGACAAATGATATGGTTATTTGACCCCACTGATTACCTCTGTGAGTAATGGCCTCACTTAGTAACATCCACTAGTTTACATGACAACCCAGATAAAATTTCCTACAGGTGAAGCAATAGATGACTTATTTATAGTACCACTGAACCTGACAGATCCCCAAGCATCCTGCAAATTATCTACAATTCAGGTTTGTGCTATGCTTTTCTTTTTAAGGGATAAAAAGCCAGTCTAGGTTGTTGGGTTGTGTTTTTGTTTTGGTTTTTTTCACTGATATTTTCAGGACTTTATCTGAGCTCTGGGTCCATTTCTAGTGCTCAGTTTATGCTATCCTCTTTTGCTTACGTTACTTTTGATTTATATTACACGCACTCCCTCCTGTTGAACACTTATCTAAATCACAATATTACGACTACTCAAACATCACATGGATTGCTATTTTCTCATCTGTTATCATGAGTTTACAGGCATAACAGTAGATTCTCAAATTCAGCAGGCTCATTTCAATCTGTTAATGTAGAGGCCATGGTTAAGCCTCAGAGAACTGCTCAGGACAACAGCATTCAGTAGAGGTAAACAGCTAAAGATGACTGATCATATTAAAAGCAAAAAAATCACTTCTACAGATGTGAGTGAAATTGCAAACAGCTGTAGAGAGACACAGTAAAGAAAGGACAATGCCCCCCTACAAGAACATCTGGAAAATGTTGCAAGGCAACTGATGCTGCTGATCTAATTATAAAACCAGGATGAATGATCTTACGTTTTTCAGAGTACTGAATACAAGATGTGGTCGCTTCAAACACAAGCATAAATGAGAAAGTCGTTAGTGATACCCACAGACTGATGTTTGGAATCTATTGCACTTTAAAGGCAAGTCATTTGACAGAAAACACGTAGCGTTAGTAATTTCTCTGAGATGAAACAAACATTGACAGGAGTTCTAGAACATAAAGACAGATTAACTGATTCTACAGCAGAGATCTGACACTTTCCTCAAACTCCTGAGGCTCTTGTCAGCATTATATCTTTGCAGCAAACATTACACAGAACAGTAAGATACTCTGTTCGGACAATAAAACCAGCACGGAGTGTGGATGATTTCTCAAACACAGGCAACAGAGCTTCTTGTGTCTAAGTATTCAGAACATAAATTGTAGCGAGCAACAATGGAATTAAAAAACTCTATCACAACATAAATCCATCATTCAGGATCCAGTTACCAGCTACGACCAAAAAAGTACTACCCAAAATAGCAAATTGACCTTAAGTGATAATTGTGAAGTACTCTGCCCACAGAGGAAGTGGAAACATTCTTCCACAATCATCAGCCACCTTATGTATACTTGACCAAGACAGAGGATTTACTGTTCTAGTTTTCCAGCACCCCCTCAAGGCACTGGCAGGGTATCATTCCTCTAGACTTTCATCTAGCTACCATGTATTGAAACAGAAAACAGAAACAGCGTAAGGAAATACATTAGAAAGATAAAAGATACTAAACTTACAAAGGAGACTTCTGACCAACGCTGTCGAAAGCTCAGTGGAAATTTAGCTTAATCTAAATGAAGTTTTGCAACCATTACTTAGCCCACGTGACACTCACCCCAAACAGAAAAGGAAAGGGAGAAAACAAAAAGCATCGCTGACACAATACAACTCTAAGTAAGCTCCTTCTCTTCTTCAATTCAAATTACAGGTCTGCATTTTCAATTCACCTCTTTCCCATTCCAAAGAAAGAAAAAGAAAAGGGGGGAAAGGAGAACGATGTTTCCACTGAGCTGTGACACAGCTTTCTGCATCTATAATAGAAGAGATCGTATCAGAAAGGACAGGATAACTGCATTCAGAAGGCCGTCATGTTTCAAAATACCTTAAAGCACACTTGGAACAATTTTTCACTGCAGTCATAACAACCGAGGCATAAAAGCCCCAAAGATATATGATTTTGTACAAGTCTGTAAAATTTCACTATTATGAAGATTTTCACTGTAGAAAAGACGTCGTTTCTGTATCTGAAGAATAAATGCACTTAGCAAATTGCAGGTGTGGCTGACGCGAAGTCAATTGTTCCATATCCCTTCCCTGAGAAGCGTATTTCCCAGAGGTACTGAGAAAAGTCACAACCATCCTGTACCCATGTTCACCCAAAAGCACTTACTGGTACTTAGCAGTCTTATCCTCAGCTGATTGTGGCAACTACTTCTCCCCCAGCCACAACATCCTACCTAGGTGTGTTTGAGGACGGTTTGATGGCTGAGGGGAATTCCAGCAACTTAAAAACTAGCTTCTTCAATTGCAACTGCAAAGGGAATTTTTAAGCAGCAAAATATAGCTTGTTCAAATCAGAATTTAGCTTGTACCAGGGAAAAACCTGTTACAGTACAGATTTCATGATGCAAGTACCTTATTATTCTCCTTGCAAGGCAACTAGAAACTTGCATGGGGTAGTTTTAGTACCAGTTTGTAATACCTACTAAAAAAACTCAAAGAGCAAAGTACAGAAGTGGAAGAAGCAACCAATTAACTGCATGCCAGACAGGTTCAAAACTGTAATTTTTTCCAGTAATCTGAATAGCAGAAGGGATATTACCAAGTTAATTCAGACATAACTATAAATCTGCCAATGCCACCTCCTCTACAGTGGTTTGCAAACATCACTGCTCACACGTATGTAAGGTTCCCTTACTCCATAGATATTTACCAGCTCCGTCATGCCCATCAAAACTATAGTCCAATCTCTCAAGCTGGTAACTGCAATTCACTATGGTTTTCAAGTCATAACCCTTTAACTTTTGTTATTGCACTGTTTATGCAGAATCCTGACCTTCATGACTACTTCTATTTTGACTTTAGGGTTCAGCACCAATCTAAAAGATCTGCTATGCAAGAATTAGGCCGGGACAAATCTGTGCATCTTTCTATTCCTTCCATCCACAGGCTCTTTTCTGTCTGTCCAGACAGACTGCTGGTATATATCTCTGTTTTGTTCAAAGATCTCTTACATAGACATAAATTATGCTATGAAGGACAACAATGCAAATTATTTCTGTATTTCACTTTGCTTACTCTTGTATTTGATGACATTTGGCTTGAAGTTCATTACATTACTGTCTCAAGTGTGACAGATCATACCTGTGTGCTGCTTTCCAAGAGAGCAAACCCCATGCTTTTCCCTGGGGTACATAGAACTATTTGCTAGAAGCCACAGCATAAATGCTGAAACACAGGAAAATTCAAGTAGATGCTGACATTTGCCCAGAGGGGAAATGAAAAGAAGAGCTGGTTTTTGCTTTGGAGCGCTGATATACGAGACTTTCAAATTGTCAGCACAGAAATGCCCAATGAATGACTCTGAACTTTTCAAATCTGGGCATCAATTCAGACAGCCAATATTCCTGAAAGAACACCCTTTGTGGAACTAGTCAACAGGAAGAGCCACAAAATCCAGCTAGGAATCTCCTTTAACACCAAAATAACAGAGCTGTATAAAATCATCTCTCTTCCTGACTTAAGAGCAGAACAATAAAAAACCCCTTTGCAGTTCAAGTGTCAAAATAATCAGCAGACTAACATATCATTTTCTATAAGGAGACTACTTAGCTTAGGTATGAGAAACAACAGCCGAAATACTTCAGCCTGGGGAGTCCCTGGAACTATTCTGTATTCCAGTCCAGAGTATTTCTCCATTCACTTGTATTTGCAATATTAAACAGCTTAGTCTGCAGTAGCATTCAGAACATGTATCCATAATCCTACTTGGATAATAATTGCATGGAAGCACAACCTACATCTACACTGACAGACAGTGAGGTGGGGAGACATTCAATACACGGAAAAAGTCCTTGACCTGTTTAAGCCATTGTTCCTTTACATCAATTTAAAATTCATTAACTTAAATTAAGGATGTCAACAACTTTTTATTTTATCTATTGTTCTGGAGGTGGCCCCTGGAGGAGCCTCAGAAGGTGCCTCTCTCATTGATCTTCCCCATATAATTCTTCCAACAAACACTTTAACAACATTAACATTTCCACACCCATGCATTCAACCTTTAGATAAACATTAGCTAAATCTCACCAAAGCAAAATACCTTCATAAATCCTTCCCCTCACACATACCTCCTTTCCTATTAACCTTGGTATCGCCCTTGAAAGTTAACTCTCTCTTTCTCCCCCTATTGCCCAACTAGCACTATCTCCATAACACAGGTTTTGAGTTCTACAACTAGCAAGTATTCCTTTCCCTGTTAAACCCATTAACTTGACAGCTGAGCACCCTGGTGAGCATCCTCATCCAATTCTCACCAGCTCAGCGTTTGCTTCAGGATGAGCTGGGAACTTATTTCAACTTCTTTATTTCCTTCCCATCTGCTTCGCAGAAGGAAGTCTCTCCCCTGCCTCTTCACCAATGCAGTGTCTGACAATAAAAGGAAGATCCTCTTCAAATTAATGACATTATTTTACTGTTTTCTGGAAGTTCTGAGTTCAGTTTCACTCATTCCTTTAGTACGCTTTTAAGGGAGGCACAGCCCAGTTAACCTTCTGCAGAGGAATCTGTTTACAACGAAGGGAGCAAACTTTAACAGAGCGTTATCACCAAGTGGGTTTGCACTCCTCAATAAAGTACGCAACGTCTCACGCAACACAGCGGACTGGGAGCTGAAGAAGCACCACTCTTCCTTCTATTCTGCCTAGCTCTCGTTGTGTCGAGCAAAGCATGTTCTCTTTTGAAGGCCACTCCTCAAAGCTGCACTCATCCCCAATGACAAACACAACACAGAATTTTGTACTCTTTTGTACACTTACAGCACATCACTTTTTGTTTCCAATAGACAAAGCAAGCAGCAGAACAACCCCCTTCCTCCCCTCACACCAGTTTTCCCATCCACCAGAGGAAACCCTTCATCCCTCCCCAGCCAAATCACAGCTCTGGATGCTGGTTTCCAGGATTTCCTCCCACACATGGATTTACTCACTAGGGGTCATTGGTAAATCGAGGAAGTCGTGGCTGAGGGAAACCATAGAGATGACAGTAGAGTACATCAAAGCAGTAGCAGCACATCTCTGCTGTCACCACCAGGTTCTTGGTGCTGTTGGCAGTTCCATTGGGCCGAGTAAGTGGGCTCAGAGCTCCTGAAGTGGGATTCATTCGAGTAATTGGGGAATTTCCTGGGCCCAAAGTCAAGTCAGATACGTTCTCCCTTCCATTATTCCCATCTGTGTGCTGGTGGTTCTGAAGAGGACCTGAACTGGAGCTTGGTACAGTTGTGGCCTGATTCCCATGACTGTGCGTTCCGCTCCCAGATAGTTTGGGCTTCTTTACCCCACAACAGCCAGCTGCCAGCTTGGGCTCAAGTGGAGGAACACAGCGTCTTTTTCCCATCCTGCTTCACAACTTCCTGCCTGGAGCACTGCAGAACCCTGGCAAGGAGGGAGAGGGAAAAAAGGCAATGAACAGTTACAGATGAAAAGCCAACAACCCCTTCCTTGCTTCTGCTAAGATGTCAGAGAGGTTTGCTTCTGCAACAAGAAGAGGAAGAAAACCCTCACAATGTGCAACCAAGCACAGACCTAAAGCCAGTTCAGCAAGTAGAGTGGTTTTACACATAGATTGGAAGAGCGTGTACACAACATGCATGATATCACGCTTGTAAAGTCATTGCTGAGGTGTACTGAACACTTCAATGGGTGGCTCACCACCAAAACCCCCCAAATAAACAAACGAACGTAACCAGCCTTCCCATAAAGGGAATTAAACTGTTGGGAGGGCAGAATAAAAAAAGACAAAAGGACTTCAGATCAGATATACCCCATCCACTGCTTTTCCAGATCACTCCTCAACCCCCGGTCAGTGCCCGCACGGATGGCAAACAAGCTCCTGAACAACCACAGGTGCATTTCCCTTCCCCATTCTCAACAGAAGAGTGACAGCTCCGAATGACACCTGCAGGGCTGGAGTTCCAGGGGTTCTGCCCTTGATTTAGCTCTAACCTAAGCAAGACACAGGGAGAAGCTACAAGCACTGAACCTCCATTTTCTAAACACCAGACTGTTTTCCAGACCCCGTGAACTCGTGAATCTGCATTTACTTTCTAGGATTAAGTAAATCAATAGCGCTCATAAATAAACACGTACAGTCAGGATATGCAGGAGAGGAAGAGCTGAACACTGCACACAGTCTGAACAGAGGGAAGTGATGATGGCAGGAAACAGACACAGTATTTAAGAAAAACAAACAAACAAACCCCAGTGTTTTGCTTGCAAAGAAGATAATGCTAGCTCTTGCATCACAAGAAGGGGTGGAACAAATACAGGGAGGAAGGCCTATGCAGGCAAGAATGCACAAAGATGATAGGCAAGGACCACACGTCAATGGTAACATCTTAATGAGAGTAATACCATCACCATGACATCTAAACACACACACACAAAAACCAGTCCCCCATCTGCCAAATGCGGCTAAAGCACAGGCATGTTAATCACAGAGAACACGGTGGAGAACTGGAAGTCACAGTCTGGCTCTTGCTGCTTCTTTAACCCCAGCACATCCCTCCAACTCTTCCAAGTACTTAACTGATGGCTGAACTGACAGCACATACAGAACGGAGGCAGGTGATATGCACTGAAATCCATGGCATGACAGCTCCCTCCCTTCTCTGTGCCTGCGGACAATGCAAACTTGATCCATGAAGCTTCACCAGCCATCATTAGGAGTCCTACGATCCAGAATCCAGATTCCAGAGAGATGCGCATCCTAATACAAAACACGAGCACTCGGAGTGCTTGCCCTGCCCCTCACCTTCCAGAAGGATAATCTCCATTAGGAACAATTTACAAAGCCTAGTGAAAATTGTCATTTTTGCTTTGAACTCTGCCTCTGTAATAAAAAAGTCTAACTTTGACAAAGTGAACACCCCATTTTCTGCAGTGCCGAGTGAAAGTTACCTGCTGTGTCCCAGTGACGCTGCTGGGACAGAGGAGCCTTTCCAAGTTACTCCTGAAGGCTCAGCCACATTTCAGGGTGAAGAACTATTTAAAGCTATAGCTCTTCATTTCATACCGGAGACGTGGCAGGGGGCAGAGGAGAGATCGCCTCCATTTACCACCCCCTGCGGCAAACACAAGAGGCCTAACAAAAGCGGCGGCACCGCTCCGTGGCCGGCTTCAGCGAAGGGCTCCGCTTCCCGCCGCGGGAGGCCCCCACTGCCCTGCCCTGCCCTGCCCTGCCCGGGGCTGCCGGTGCACGGCGGCCCGAAGCGGTGCCGGCTGCAGAAGGCCCAGCCTGCCGCTCCACCACCGGACCCGGGCATGGGGTCCCCCCGCTCCCGAACCGGTCTCTCTGCACCGGGGCAGCACCGCGCCGCCCGGCCCCGCCGCGGGACGAGCCCCTTGCGCTCGGACACAAACTTTGCGGCGGCGTTGCCGGGGTGGCGGCAGCACGGCCCGGGCAGAGCCCGCGGCGCACCCCGCATGGCACAGCCGCCCCCCCGTGGTGGGGCAGAACGGCCACCAGTAGGGGGCGCCAGCGAGCGGGATTCCCCCCTTCCCCCGCCGCCATTAACCCCTTGCCTGCCGCCGGGCGGGCGGATACCGGCGCCTTCCCCCCGCCTCTTCCCCACCCTCCCCGGGCTCGCCCACCTCCTGCACCCGTCCCGGGCCGGACGCGGCTTCTCCTCCGCCTCAGCCCAGCCGCCGCCGCCGCTACCCCGCCGCCTCCTTCTCCCGCCTCATGGAGCCATGGGCCTGGACGAGGCTCCCCAGAGAAGCGGGCCCGCCGGGCGCGGGGGGAGGCAGGGCCCGCCGCGGCCGGGCCGGGAGCCGGGCTTCCCGGGGCCGCCGGGCAGCGCGGGGAGCTGGAGGACCGGAGTGAGGCCGAGGGAAGGTCCTCCGCTATCCCGGCAGCCTCCTCCCTGCTCGTGAGGTAATAAGGGAAAAATGTACATAGTCCGCCAGCCTCCCGTCGGCCCCGTGGTGCCGCCGCAACCATAGAGAAGAGAGGACGCTCTTCCCCCCGCCTCACAACCATAGACACCGCGGACTTCCGCTCCCCGCCGGGATGGGGGGGGGGGGGAACGGGACGCGCGGGGCCGGGTTCCCTCCCCCGTCACGTGACGGGCCGCACGTGCGAGGACAAACAGTGTCGGGGGCGGGAGGGGCCGCGGGGCTCCCCCTGCGGCGCGCCGGCACGGGGGGGGGGGGGGAGGGGGGGGGCCGGGGGGTGTGTGCCGCTCTCCTATTGGCCAGCAGGCTCTGTGACGAAGGCGCCCACAGGAGGGGCGCGCGGTCGGAAGCATCCATCCCGCAGCTCCCCCCCCGGGCGCTGAGGGCTGTGGTTCGTTCCGCGCTCCCGCTGAGGAGACGGGGGGGGGGGCGGTCCGTGCTGCCGCACGGCTGAGGGGAGTCGCGGCCCTGCCGCACGTAGCGGGGCGGCTCCGCCGGCCCCTGCCCTCACCCGGCCCGGGAGGACGGAGCGGGAGCAAGGGCGAACCCCGAGTCATCTTCAGCGCGGTCGCTGCGTGTTTCCGCTTGTGAAGACAGGGATGAATACAGCCGTGGGCGACGCGCGGATGTTGGTGACAGATGTAAACCACACCAGAACAAAACTTGCCTTTCTTAGACCTTCTAAGCAGCTCGAAATGCTGCTTATCGCCGCTGGGGCACCGAATCATCTCCCTTTTAAAACCCCAACCCTACCAAAAATAACACAGTAAAGCTGTTATCCCCACACGGCTTTAGAATATAACAATAGTGGCCCAATCTCCCTTCTCAAAGGACTTCTCTCAGAGGTGGTTGTTTTGAGCATTCAAGGTCCTAGGGCCGAGGATCAGCGTAAAAGTGAAGGTGTTACAGCTGTATGAGGTGGTGTTAGTGTACAAAAGAGAAACCCTGCGGCAAACAGCACCATCACTTCCCAATTTCGTTCTGAGAACACTCGGAAAACACTGAAAAAGCTGAAGAACAGCTTGTGCTGCTCACACCAGAAGCATGCTACACCTTCAGCCTCAAGAGACAAACCAGCATAGCTGTTTAACAGTGCGAAATGGAAGGTCTGCATATCTGATACGAGCATTAAGAATAAATACGAGGCAAGAAAACATCAGGTGAAGAGAGCCAGCTGCAGGTCAGTGGATCTCAATCTCTCTGACATAACCTATACGCTCTGTGCAGCATTAGGGTTGAAGTTGTTACCGTTCAAGGTTATGCAATATGGTCTAGGTGCTAGCCTTGAATAAGAGCTTATGTAAACTGAGATTCCAGAGCTTAGAAGAAAAGACTGAGTTGTTAATTTCCGTAGTTCCCTCCCCCTCAAAAATACCTCACCTTTTACCATTAAGGCCTTGGCCTTCATCCAAAAGCACTCCGCCAGCGATGCAGAACAGGTCTCAACCCTACAAAAGGCACTTTATAATCCCTGCAGAGGCTTTATGAACCCGGCAGTGTTGGCCCGTTGTTATTACCATGATAACGTCAAACAAATACTTGACCAGTTGTGCATGTTCTGTTACCAAAGCACAAGAACTACAACATAAAAAGGTGGGAATCAACTAAGCTGGTGCTTCTCATGTCTTACCTCTCGCATTTCGGTTTTCGCTGTGCCAGAGTCTCTTGCATTTCAACATACAAGCTCTTTCTGGGCTTGTAAATGATGTTTGCTTTCTTCTAGGCAAGGAAGTGAGCAAGCAATTATCATAGCTTATAATAGCATTGTACTGGAAATGTATCTTACAAGGGAAGTAGTTTTAATATAAAAAGTAAAAATCAAGCTCATGAGAATGAGACTGCCATCCAGATAAATCTGAAATGTGTTTTTAATGCATGGAAAAACAACTTCAGAACAGCATGAAAATGGACATTATACTTACTTCCCTAGTAAAAAGGATAATTAGAAATAAGGAACACCTTTTTTTTTGTCTATTCTATCTTATGAAATAACTCAGTGCTGAATAAAGTCAAGAGAACAGCCCTCTATACCTGGATGAGGAGGGAAAAGTATTCTTAAAACAAATATAGTTCATGAACTGAAGCTTTCAGCTGAGGAGACTAAAAATAAACTGATTTGACAGCTTTTCTGAAAAAAAAAAAAAAAAAAATAAGGTTAAATGCACAAGTGCATGGGTGCAATCTGCACTGCATCTTCAGGACCTGAGAGGTGAATTGAGTTATCCTTCCCTCCAGAGCACGACAGGCTGAGTACCATGCAACACTTTGTTTCTTCTCCCCAGAGAGCTTCTTTCAAGGATTTACCTTGGTTTGGAGTTTACAGCTTGAACAGTCTCACTAGTAGAAAGGTATACAAACCGCTCACATACAAAAACCTCCAAGTCCTTTATTCATGTTTGCAGGATGTATGTGGTACATACAATTAACATTACACCAGCTACATGAAGACCTCTGTGGCAAGAGGTACTTCAAAACAAGTATCCCAGCACACCAACGTAGACACACACACACACACACACAGAGACACTACAAAATCACTTTGAAAGGATACCCTCTCCCTCCCCCCTTTGTTTTTTTTTCTCCTTTTGTTTTAAACTTGACAGCTAGGACTTCTGAGCCATTGGAGATCCCGAATGGGGCAGGTCTCCTAGTGCAGTGGCACTGGTTTAAGAAGGCTACTTCAGACACTGGAAAATCAGAACAAGAACGGAATGGGGTGACTGAGAGTGGTGTCATTTTCAATGCTTTGAAGCACGGCTGCTGTCTGGGTCGATACCTGCATGTCCCCCGCAGAACCGCCTGCGTTACAGGCGCCTACACACCTCGCGTGCTTTTACCCCTAAGCTGCAAACAGGAGGAGAGCACTGTCCGCCACACATCGCATCGCTAGTTCCAATTAGTAGGCACTGACACATCAGGAGGGTTAAACAAATGGGACTGGAAAGACTTTAAAAAGGGATGAGCCTGAGAGAAATCTTTGTTCATTGACAGATCAGTGGCAATCCCTTTCAGGTCACCAGGCTTCACATGTCCATCTCTTGCCATCTGTTCCCTAAACTCATCCTTTTTATTCAGATGCTCTGCTTAAAAATAAACCCAAACTACAAAAAGGTTCAACTGATTCTGTACAGGTTCTCCGTTTCCAGAGTCATTATTCTGGCTTTAGACCTTCTCCTTTCGCTTTAATTTGGACACTTTCTTGACAGTTCCATTCTTGTTTAGAAGCTTCAAAACACGATCTTTGTGATCCAAGACTTTTAGCATGGAGTCTCGAGCCTCATTGATTTGATCCATCACGAGTTTACACCTCTGCATATTCCCCTGAAATGAAACACCGTCGTCATAAACAGCAGACTCTCTAGCCTAAGCTTTCACTGTACCTTTCCCTAACACCACTTGCAATAGATGACACTGGAAACACATGAATTGTACCTATGAGAATTCCTTTCAGCCAGCTTTAGCTCTTACTAACTGCAGCAGGGTATTTTGTAATTAAAGGTAAAGCAGGTTGAGAAGCCTCAGGAACCCACCTGTATCAGTTCATTGATTCGATGCAAGTCGTCATCGGTCGCCGCCTTTTTCTTAGGAATGAGTCCCTCCTGCAGGGCAGTCAGTCTCTCATACACATCATGCTCCAGGTTTGTCTAAAAGACATTAGCACCTCTTGAGAAGGTTCACAGCTAGGCCATCCGCCCGCATTAAGAAAGCTACACAGAGAAGATGATAATCCATTCCCCTCTCAGCTGCTCTTGTTAGTAATTCAGAAGATGGAGCCTCTGACGTGGAGTGTGGCACTATCATTCTTACTAACATCCTATTTACAGGATTGCTCCACTTCTGAACAAACACAGATCCTAACCAGAACGGTTTCCCCTATTTCTCACAATACTATTCCAGGAATGCAGAGGTTTTGGGGAGTTTGGTGCTAGAATGCAGAGCACCTACCTCACCCCCAACCTGAAACAGAAGCATCCAGGAATGTGGATCAGTGCTGCCTCCTCAGATCAGCCGCACCATCCCAAACAGACGCTTCTTCAGACCTGTGCATCAGCAGGAGGGAGTTGCCAATTTTGATCATCTGTACAAAATACATCAGCTCTTATGTCTGGATCAAAATCAACACTCTAAGTTTCCAAGCCACTTAAGCCACATTCCTGAGAAAGGGGAAAGCACGTCCCACTCCCTTTGGGCTCTACACAACAGCTCCTTTATGGTATTCCCAATGTCAGAAGACCAGTTTGAAAATATATCCTCCTGTCTTACACAACTCTGTGTCCTCCCCATGTCATAGAAAGCTGCAAGCCCCATTCACCTACCAGCTGCAGTAGCTGTGCCGCACAGAGATGGACCTTCCACCCTTGTGCACGACAGGATACACCCTTCTGATTGGCAATCTCCTGCAGCATAGCCTTCTTCTCTTCTGTCACCAAGAAATGAAAACATAGGTTATTCAGACTTCACGAGTTGGCCAGGCCTCTCCTCCCAAACAAAACCATTAGCTTAAATTCTGCTCTCCATACCTCCTAGTAAATGAGAATGAGCAACGGTTTGCTTCCGACAGGAAAACAGCTACCCATCTGCCATATATCTGATTGCTGCTCTTGCTTACTAACAAGTTGTCTGTATTTCCAGAAAATTATATGCTAAATACTAAATCTAGAATGTCTTCGATTAAACTGGCAAATTTGTTAGGTAAAAAGAGAATCAGAGAACTGAACTGTTGCGTATCACCATAGCATGTCACTTCTTTAAGATTTACTTCCTTAGTAGGTTTCTATCACTGGAAGTAAATAGATTTCTCAATAACCATACGATTTCTTAATTTTACACAAGTTTTTAGCCAATTCTGTGCAGTGTCCTTCCCTTCTTTCCTCCTTATCATAAGCATAGAAGAGAGGGAGGCAACATCTAGCTAGCGGAAGTCATTAGCTCACTTGAGCAAGCTTTATTTTCCAAAGTGCAATCAGCACCTTTTTGTGGGATTGCTTATCAACGCCAGCCAACTAAGAATGCTTCCAAGGCACCCTAACAGGTACGCTGAAGAGGTTCATCCGGGGGGAATGAAACTGTCCAACTACAAGCAGCAGACTGACCTTTTACCCGCACATCGCTGTATCTCTGGAAGTGGTGGTAGGCAGCTTTCCAAGGATTACGATAATGACGGAGCAGTGTGATAGGCGGCCTTGGACGCACAGGGACGTATCTCACACCTTCCTCATCTAGAAAAGGATCCGGGGGAACTGCATTATTATCAAGTAGGCAAGAGTAGAAGATCAGCATGACACAGGAACTCCACAGATCGGTAAGCACTACCTCATATAAAATGATGCTTGAGAGAAGCTATTTTCCCTGAACATCACTAAATAGAAAGTGCTGAGGAACAGGTACTTGGGTTCTGCAGTGTTTATATTTAGGAAGCATGAAAAAGACAGAGCACCTTCTCTGAGAAACAAACGGAAGAGAAAATAGACACTTGAAGAGGGAAAAAAAGACGTCAGAGATGACGTTACCTATATACTCCTTTGGAGGCGACTTTCTCTTCTCTGCCTTCACCAGCAAATTTTTGGCAGTGGATTTCTCATCATCAGTGCTGTTTGTTTCCATCATGTCCCCTTCCTCTGTGGAGATGACATGCTGCTGCTTACGGGGTTTCTTCCTCGGGGAGGCACCAGGTGGCAAATCACTCGGAGGCATTGAAAGGTTGTTGGCCAGCAATGCCAAAGATGGAGACACAGTACTGGTAGTCAAAGGAGGGACTGCTAAGAGGAAGGAAAGAAGAAAAGAACCCAAACCATCAGCAGCAGAAGGGTAACACACTAACATTGTTTGAACACTTCAACAGTAGCTCATGTTGCAGCACACTGAGAGGACCACAAAGGGTACGAGTGCTTCAGCTCCATGTGTCTAGAAGGACGGATATTAAGCCAGCAGTTACTGCTAGGACAAATCTATATGCCAAGATCTTCAGTGTTTCATATACAAAAGCATAAAAAAAATAAAATCAGAGCAGAGACAACTGCCCCTCGGTTCCTTCATAGTTGAAGCTTATGATAGTTTAATGCTACAAAAAGGAATCCATGCTAACATCTGTCTTGTGTTACTGTAAAAAAAAGAAAAGGCAAAGCTATGTTTGTATGTACACCAGCATGGATCACAGTCAATAGCGAGTGAGTCCTTTTCCTCTTGCAGTAGTCATATGCAATCAGAAGGGACTGCAGTACTCTCCTTCCAAAAGCCTACTTTCACTGCCAAGTCAACGGCACCAGAGCAGTACATTACTGCACCAGCTGACACACCTCTGAAGCTGGACAGTAGCGTGGCACAGAGCTTAAGGGAATACTCGTTGACACTCTAAAGGAAAAGCTCAATCAGCTGTGACTAAGACTGCAGCAAAATGTTTCTGGGATGGAAACTCTTGACAATTGCCAGTAAGAGATAAAAGAACCCTAAAGAGCTCAATGCTCTCTGCCTGTGCTCCAGAGGAGTCTGTAGCAAGCAGCTTCTTCCATCACAGATTACAGCTTTAAGTGGAGTGATAAAACCAGCAACTAAAACAGAACTCTAATACTCATGGACATGGGATGCATTCAGATCATTTTACCACTGTATAGTGCCTGATCTGAGATCCACAAGGGTCTGAATTTTACCGATCATGCCATCTGAGAGCAACTATGGCCAAGCTGGATAAGTGAGTCAGTGTAATAAATACTTTAAAGAGTTCTAGAGACAAATACCCATGAATCACAGGAGGGCACCATGAAATCCTACTCTGGTCACTAATTTTTCATATAGAAGACAGGCCCTTGGACCTGAACAGCAGGAGTTGTGAGAAAGCTGAAAATAACTGAACTGATCCACAATATATCATTACTGCTGCTGAGCATGTGCATTTTAACAATGGAATTCAAACAGACTCTCTGGAGTTGGACCATTTGAACATGAAAAAAGCATTCACAGTAACAAATGATTTCATGGGAGATTAAGGAAAAGGCAAATAAGAACTTTATGAGTAACAAGGCATATGGGAGCCCTTTGACTGGTGTTCTGTGCTACCATGAAAGAGATGTAATTCCATTTTCAGGGTGGGTATGTTGAAATCCTCCTAATTTCTCCACTGTCTCAACAACAAAAGAGACAACCTAATGATTAACAACCACCTACCAGATACTGGCCGCATGATATCCATAGGCTCCACTTCCTCTTTGATTTTTATCTCTGGCACCGCAGGACCCAGCACTGCTGAGAGGGCACCACTCATGGTTGATGGAGGAGCGGGTGCTGCCACAATTGTGGTGGAAGTTGGTGGAGCAGCCGGGACAGCTCCTGGAATGGTGGAGAGCGCTGCTGCAGGCTGCGAGGTGGGACTGGCTGCTGCGATGATGGTTGGAATGGCAGAGGGGGGCTGCTGCGAGGTGGGGGGGACCGCAATGGTGGGCTGCTCACCGCCTTGGTTAGGCACTGCCTCCATAGATACAGTGACTGGAGTGGCCATGGACACATGAATTTCAGGTTTTGGCTTGGCACTGTAACATAAAAGAGACAAAACAAAAGTTAGCTGCTCTTCAGCCATGACCACCTAGCACAAAGTGAATGAGCCAAGCTGGATTCAGACTATCCTGTTCTTCCTGCACCTGCAAGTAACACCTGGCTCAGTAGTGTGTTTACCAACCAGAGAAGGTGTCATCTCAGTTACATTTCCTCCTCCGCTTCCTTTCTAATACTTGGTATTTATCATAAATGGTATTTTCTTTCACTAACCCTAACAAGCAAATCTCATGACTAATTCCAGGCAACACCAAAATACTTACAAAAGGATCAAGACAGTTTCACAGTGTAGACAAAAGGAACTTTTACCCCAAATTTTCCTGCCTCACATCCCTTGTTTGCAGGAGCTCCCACTATAGTTCACAATTACAAAACAATAACTTGTAAAACCCCTGAACACAACAAAAGCAGGGTAGAAGCTCCATTTACCTTTATTTTACCTGCCCATGACAGGGGTGGGTATTGGAACTAGATATCTTAAATCCTTTCCAACACAAACCATTCTATGATTCTATGATTGTATGATTCTTCAGCATTAATTTCCAAGTACTATAAAAAAAAGTTTCAAGGTCTCTCCTTTACAACAGCAGAGGGGTTGTTGTTTGTTTCTAAGAAAGCTGATAACGACATCTTTTAAAAGGCTACTGCCTCAGCTTCACAACAGCAGAACTAGTCTAGTCTGTTTGAAGTCATCACACTGACAAATTCAAACTAAAGCACTCCAACAGCCAAACACAAATCAAACAAACACAAGGAAAATATTCTGATGCAGTTGGTTGTTTATCCTAAAGCCTTACCCAGCAGGCCTTGGTGATCCAGATGTGCTTCGCATGGTATTCTCTACACGTGTGCTAGCTACTTCAGGTGGCTGAGGTGGAATTAAGCTTTTCCGGACTGCCAGCCTGTAAGAGACAAACACATCCAAGATTCCCACCTCCCTGATGCAAAGAGAAATACCACGGAGAGCAAAGGGATCAACCATTCTTCTTCTCTTAGGATGCCAGCTGTACTTTCATCCCACCAGTCAGTGTTTTACTGAAACTACAAGGCTCCAACAGTGGACAAAAGGAGGTCTGGCTATGCCACTGTCCTCCACTACTATTTCAAGACTGAGCAAATCATCTGGAACTAAAGAGTGCTCAGACAGGCATCTGCTTCTTTTAGTTGGACTAAACTGTGTCAAAGCCTGACTTCAAGACCTCACACCATCAATGTGGATGTTAGGCAGCACAGGGCTGAATAGAGAAAAGTATTTCAGAGACCATTCAGTCTCCTGTGGGGCTGGAAGTCCAACTGTTGTCCAAAATATTCAGCCTCTCAATGGAAACATTCTTTGGTGATCTACCTCTGCTTCTTTAATTTCTGTTTCAGGTTTACAGCATGCAGCTTCTCTGCCTTAATAAAAGGCTTCCACCCAAATAAAAAAGTATGCAAGTTTAGTCTCACAGGACACATCAGTTCCAAACATTCTCAGTCGTCAGTCGGGAGGAAATGCATTGTTAAGTCTAAAGCTTTCTCTTGCCTCTTTATTCAGGCATTTAAAATTAGACAGACAACATAAAATATTTTAAGAGTTTAAGTTACTCCCTCCATTTTTCCTAATCAGATT
Organism: Psittacula echo; assembly: GCF_963264785.1. Classification (NCBI taxonomy): domain Eukaryota; kingdom Metazoa; phylum Chordata; class Aves; order Psittaciformes; family Psittacidae; genus Psittacula; species Psittacula echo. Next base: position 60,964,053 of record NC_137740.1, on the reverse strand, counting down.
TCACAGCAGGGTACTAATCCTGTGCTTTCTACTCATCCACATATTCTTCTAAGAAAAGCACTGAAGACAAAACACGGGATGCTCATTTAAGTAGATAATAAACTGTTTTTATTACACTAAGCAAGAAAGCCTCAAATCCGCTTTCTCTCAAAAGGTCACTGTCAAGAGCTAGGAGATAAACTCTCCTTCCTTTCATTTTATTACTGACAATAAGAGAAAACTATATCCGACCCTGGGGGAGGAAAAGAACTGCGTTTCACAGATCAGCAGGTTACTCAAAACTGCTGCTGAAAAACTTGCTAGAACCTTTCTACCTCCACTAAAATGGTTCCACTTAGCCAGGCTAGACTGCACGGAAGTGTCATTCACATGTCACCTTCAGTTCTACTCACCCATCTGTTGTTGGTTTCTTCCGGAGGATGCTTGGGCGCGGGGAAGAGCCCTGGGCTGGTGCACTGGCACTGGCACTCTGGCTATGGGTTTGCACAACTGTAGTTGCTGCAGAAGCAGTGTTGAATGTGTTGCTAATAGGATTGGCTACAATGGTGGCTCCATCTGCCAAGACTACTGCTGGGGAGGATGGACATTGACACAGCACAGAGAAGAACAGATACAGAGGGGAAGAAGCAGCAGTTACTTAAGGAAAATTGATGACAAAGCAAGTGTTTGCAGAGCCCATGTTGTCCATGCTCCCTCGACTCCCTCAGTCTCTACCTGAAGTGCTTTCAGACCATTTTGTAAGCAACATCTTTGCTACAAGCAATCTGATCACTGAACCTTACATAGGGAAGATGGGAACTACCTCCTGCCTAACAACTGCTGCTAGGGAAATAATCTTTTCCAGAAGAAATGGAAAATGGAGAAATTGCTAGAGAGATCACCAAAACAACTGGGTCAGTAAAATAACAGTCCTGGTAGACTCTCTGTGTCAATACATGCCACTATCAGTTGTGCTTACATTCTGACCTTCTGCCAAAGCCGGTTTGGCCAACTAACTGATGCAGAGCATTTAGACAGTCAGAAAGTCACCACACAGTATGTCTGCAGCTTTGAAACAGCATATTCTCTGGGTTGCCATCTCCCAAGTCTTCAATAAGCTGTTGGCGTTTCATCAGACCAGTCGTTTTTAATGAAAGATGGTTTCTATCACAGTCCAACATCAGGTTACCAACTGCTGGAGGTACCTAGCTGTATTCTAATTTCTACTGTGATCTCATACATAACCGGAACAGCGTGGAGAATGTCATTTACTTGTAAATTACTTTTCCTACAAGGCCTTACTGGAGAGAATCATTTAAGCTCAGGCACTATGAGTTTTTTTCCACTGAAGTAACCTATTCAGGGGCTACCCACACACTGTAGCTGGTACACTGAAAAACCCCATAAATTAAGATATAGGTAAAAAGTATTGGCTGGAAGAATATGTGCATGAGTGTGTCTGGTGTCCACTTCCAGACCAGAGAGACTATAACAAGATCATTAACCAGAGTAAAAGACGAAAACCCAAACAAGCCAAATTTGCAGGACAAATTCAGTCACTCTGCCCAGGTCCAAAGAATGGACTTTGCTGGTTGCTCTTACCTGAGGTCTTGGTGTCAGCTTGTGGCTGCTGAGCACTGATTGGTGCTGGCTGCAGTCCCTGTGTACCAATTGGGGCAGCAGGGTGGAGTCCTTGCGTCCCGATTGGTGCTGGCTGAATGCCCTGGGCACTGATTGGTGCTGGCTGGATCCCCTGCGCACTGATGGGTGCTGGCTGGATCCCCTGGATGTGCCGGGCATGAGATGCATCTACAGTCATCAACTGCATGGGATTGAGGTGCACGGTGGAGGCCACGCCAACGCCAGTCTGAGCCGTGATGGCCGAGTTGGGTGCCTGGGCTGAAACTGGGAACAGCAACATAGACACCTCATCACACCTACCCGTGGGTGCCTCTGCTCCCCCCAGCACCTCTCACTTCCTTTCAAAGACTACTTTGCTTTGAAAAATTGATTTGCCAGCCTGCCTGTTGCAGGAGTAAATTTGGGTGGAGAGGCCAGATTGCCTGCCAAAAGAATTAAACATTACCATTTATTTCTATTCCATTTTCTAGTTCAAATTGCAACACGTGGGAAACAATCAAGTTTGACTCTACTTTTTAGTTAAGACTTAACTGCATTTCTGTACCCAAATTTGTTTCATAAGCCTGTGAACTATTTTTGCTCACTATCTTATTTTACAATGCTTCTAAGTACCAACACTTGGCATCTTCTCGGCTTGAAAAGATGTATATATTTACTAAAAAGGGAAGCCTAAGCCCATGTCTTGTCAAAAGGCAGTCTTTTCACAGAGGTCATCAATACATCAATTAAAGAGCTTCACACCTTTGGCTGTACAAAAGCAAGCAGAGAATGCAGAGACTCAAGCATAAGCACTTTAATGCAGGGCTTGCTTCCTTACCCCCTTTCTCCAACCATAGTAACTTTTCCTCAGTGCAAGTGGACAAACTGTTCTGAAGTCGAGTACAAACTTATCTGGCTCAGAACAGGGTGGATTCACCAACACTCATAGGCTGGATCCCACAACTCAACTGAACACAACATCTTTCTGTGGCAGAACCATGTTCCAAATGAAGCAGCTGTTCTAAGGAGTTCAATTCATTTATCTGAATTTATTATGATTCCATCGTTCCGGATCCACTATACGACACGTTGTGCTTCTCCCAGGCAGCACTTCACATTACTGTTAGACTACCTGCAGATCCTGGAATTCCAGATTTCTAGCCTTTACAGAACAATTTCTGCAGCCATACACAGAATGCAAGTGTGAACTGGCCAACAATGGCCATGCCTGCTGACAATAGAGAAGCCTCTCATCGCAGAGCAAGCTGGTTTTGTCATTGTCACAGGATTTCGACCAAGTTCTTGTGCTGACAAGACACTGCAATAGCAAACCCCCAAAATCCATCACCAGGTCCCTGCAAATGGTTTCTGTATAAAGCATGGAAAGTTTATTCTCTTAGTGGAAGGCCTTACGTGAAGCACTCTTGTTGCACAACTTTCTATCCAACAAAATCCTTTTGGGATTCTACACAAAACACAATCAGCATTTGGAAAGCCAAAGCCAATAATCTTCCTGAAAACTCTGCATTAACTCTCTTTATCTGTCTTCTTTCATGAAGTCTCCTCTGTACTTTTATCTAAGCCCTCACCTGGCTGTGCACAGCCCAGGTGCACGTCCCTCCTGATACCCTGAATCCTCTACTTTGAGTTATTGCCATGATTAGTACCTTCAGCTGATGTTTCAAGTCAATTTAGCAAGGGAAAGGTCTCTGTCAATGAGCTCCAGCTGAAGACCCTACATCTGCTGTTTTAAAATTAGGATTTGCCTACCATCACCCCAACATGCCATCAAAATGGGAACTCCTGACAGTTTGTAGTCATGTTCTATCGGGGGCTCTGTAACAGCTCCTCAAATACAGCTGCCAACACCAAGTACCACCACTCACCTGCACCTTCTCCTTTAAAAAGTTTTAGCCAAAGAGTAGGAAGATACAAAATAAGCCCTGTCTTACACTGAGAGTCATTTAATTGCCCTGAAGCCCACCTCGAAGCCTGACATTATAGTCAAGACCAGCAACTTTTCACTGGAATTTCAGTGACAGAAAGAATAGGCCTCAGTAATGTATCAGTTCCCTGTGCATGCGTCGTGGTTTAAGCCTAGCCAGTAACTCAGAACCACGCAGCCCCTCGCTCGCTTTCCCTCCTTTCTGCTCCCAGAGGGATGGGGAGGAAAATCGAAAGAATGTAACTCCCACGGGTTGAGATAAGAACAGTCCAGTAACTAAGGTATAACACAAATCACTACTGCTGCCACCAATAATAATAATGATAAGGGAAATAACAAGGGGAGCGAATACAACCGCTCACCACCTGCCGACCGATACCCAGCCCAACCCGAGCAGTGATCCAGCCCTTCCGGGTAACTGCCCCCAGTTTATATACTGGGCATGATGTGCTGTGGTATGGAATACCTCTTTGGCTTGTTTGGGTCAGGTGTCCTGTCCCTGCTTCCCCTCCTCCCTGGCAGAGCATGAGACTCACAAAGTCCTTGGTCAGAGTAAACATGACTGAGCAACAACTAAAAACATCGGTGTTATCAGCGCTGTTCCCAGGCTGAAAGTCAAAAACACAGCGCTGCACCAGCTACTAAGAAGGAGAAAAGTGACTGCTACTGCTGAAGCCAGGACAGTATGTTAAGACCACTTGGTCTCCAGGTACAAGCCCCTTCAGCTGGAATGAACAGGAAGCTGCATAAAGCCCCTGTAGCCCAAGGGGAAAGGGTCAGCGACCTGCTACACCAACCTGCTCACAAGTCTATGGGGCTGGAGGGCATCCACCCAAAGGAGCTGGCAGAAGTGCTCACTGAGCCACCTTCCATCATTCAGCAGCAGCCATGGCTAACTGGGGAGGTCCCAGCTGACTGGAGGTTAGCAAACATAACACCCATCTACAAGAAGGGCCAGAAGGAGCATGTGGGGAACTACAGGTCTGTCAGCCTGATCTCTGTGCTGGGGCAGGTTATGGAGCAGATCATCTTGAGTGGGACCACAGGGCACGTACAGTACACCCAGGCCCAGTCAGCATGGGTTTATGAAAGGCAGGTCCTGCTTGACTAACCTGATCTCCTACGAGAAGTTGACCTGCTCAGTGGGTGAGGGGAAGGCTGTGGATGTTGTCAATGTAGACTTTAGTAAAGCCTTTGACAGCATTCTCCTAGAGAAACTGGCTGTCATGGCTTGGACAGGTGTACTCTTCCCTGGGTAAAAACTGGCTGGATGGCTGGGTCTAAAGAGTGCTGTTGAATGGAGGTAACTCCAGCAGGTGGCCAGTCACAACCGGTGGTCTCCAGGGACTGGCACTGAGGCCAGCGCTGCTTAATATCTTTATCAGTGATATGGACAAGGGGATCGAGTGCACCCTCAGTATGTCTGCTTGCAGATGACACCAAGTTAGGCAGGAGTTTTGATCTGCTGGAAGGCAGGAAGGCTCTGCAGAGCGATCTGGACAACCTGGGTCAATCCAACAAGGCCAATGTTTGAGGTTCAACAAGGCAAAGTGCCAGGTCCTGCACTTGGGCCACAACAATCCCATGGAACACTCCAGGCTTGGGGAATTGTGGGTGGAAAGCTGCCTGGCGGAGAAGGACATGGAGGTGTTTGTTGATGGCCGCTGACTATGAGCCAGCTTGTCCCCAGGCAAACAAGAAGGCCAAGAGCATCCTGGCCTGTATCAGCACCAGTGTGGCCAGCAGGGCCAGGGCAGTGATTGTCACCCTGTGCTGGGCACTGGTGAGGCCGCACCTCGAATCCTGTGTTCAGTTCTGGGCCCCTCACTACAAGAGAGACACTGAGGTGCTGGAGCGGGGTCAGAGAAGGGCAATGGAGCTGGTGCAGGGCCTGGAGCACAGTGTGATGGGGAACGGCTGAGGGACCTGGGGGGTTCAGTCTGGAGAAGAGAAGGCTCAGGGGGGACCTGATCGCTCCCTACAACTGCCTGACAGGAGGATGTTGTGAGGTGGGGTCAGCCTCTGCTCCCAATTTACAAGCCAATAGGACAAGAGGAAATGGCCTCAAGCTGTGCCAGGGGAGGTTTAGACTGGATGAAGGAAAAATTTCTTCACCAAAAGGGTTGTCAAGCACTGGAACAGGCTGCCCAGGGATGTGGTGGATTCACAATCCCCTGAGGTATTTAAAAGACATACAAGAGCCTATGATCTTAAAGGACTTTTCCAACCTAAGTGATTCTATGATTCTTTCCTTTCCCATTCAGCAGATGTGCTTTGCCACCTCCAAGTCCTTCTCAATTCCCTCTATACTGCTCATGGGTAACATACTGCCAGCAGGCAGATATTCCATGAAAATTCAAATCATGCAGATTCCCATAGTTTGGATCGTAGGAATTATCACGTTATAGGGAAGAGTCCTAAACTACTCAGTAAGGTAAAAGTGCTCCACAATGTGTCGAAGAATGACTTAAGTTTGGGTTGACTACCTGGGCTCACATTACACATCACTTTTTCACTGCAAATCACTGCAATGGTTCAAACCCATTAATTGCTCCCTTCCTTTAAACAGAACACTAATGCAAACGTGTGCATGCAGCTTATTTTTTCCATTTTTGGTTCAGATTTCTCCCTCAAACCGTACACTCATGTGGAAAGAGATTAAAAGGGGCTTGTCAGAACACCAGGGAACGAAGATGCATCCAAGAGCTGATCTGGAGCAGTTGAACTGTACTGAGTTATAGAATTGAGGACTTTCACTCAGAGATGCGAACCCCCGGATATCAAATGTGAAACTGCTGAGAAGACTGTTGGCAGCTGTATTTAGTAGGCCTCTGAAGTAGTTCAGTACCCCCTTTTCCCTCAGGCAACAAGTTGTCAAAGACTTTTAGTGATAAATCATTAAAATCAAGCATAAAAACCTCTTAGCTTCTCCCATCGCTGATGCTCGTAGAGAAGCTAACAACTGAACAAAGCATCACAGTCAGCCTGCCTCAAAGCTGGTCTTACCCGGATACTGGCGGATGGTGGACACTGAGCTGGTGATGGGGGTATAGGTGTGCGCAGTCAAAGGGTAGGCAGAGGGCGGGTATGTTGGTAAGAAATACTGGAACTGGACAGGCACCGACTGCCTACAGGCATCAAAGAGAGCAAGTATTACACACACCATCTCAGCAGTTCATCTTCCACCTCTTAAATCCCCAAGTTGTGTAATCTCATCTGTCCTAAGCCATCAAGTCCTTCACCTATTATGGTTAATTCAAAATTACTAAATCCCCCCCAAAATGACTAAATCCCAAAATTACTAAATACCCAGGTTTTTAAAACACATTATTTCCAGCATATCTGAACCTAGCAAAGCAGCAAGGCACTCAGAACGTACTCATACACTCTCATTCCTAGAGCTGCTATTTCCCCACCTGTTATCATTTCTGGTTTCCATTGCTACTGGGTTTGGAGATGCCCGGTGACTGGAGAGGGGTATGAGATTACTCCTCTCTGCTGTGTAGTCAGACTGGATCCGGGGAGAAGTATGTGTGATTTGCTGAGGAACCACTTTAGCTGCATAAAGACAAAGATGTAATCGGTTGAGAGTCACAGGAAAAGCTGGTAAACATGGAAAAGGTGAGATTAACTCTGGCAAATCCCCAAACACTACTCCTTCCCCTTCAACCCACTCTGCCTTCCAATCCCCCACTGATATCCTATCTGCAGTAATGACACCTTTCCTCAATAGGCAGAAAGAACAAGGGAAATGAAGCATTTTACATCAGTTTATACCAGAATAGATGGATATTATAAATGCAGATATAAAGTATACTTGCTAACAGAGAAAGTTACTACAGTGGTCAGATTATTTCTTTACAATTTGGTTTAGTTTTAGAATCAGCCCAATCCTTTCTGCTGCCGAGAACTTACTTATCCAAGTTTTCAAAGCAGAACTTGACAGAGATCAAAGGAAATGAGATCAAGGCAGACAAGTATACACAGACAGAGGTCAAGAAAAGAAAGAACACACCTACAAAAGCTTTCCAGGAAACACTGACATATGGAGATATAACCTCACTTCTTGCAAATTTATAGTAGGGAAAAATATGATGAGATTTCAAAAGAACAAGGAGGTCATCAGGAAAACAGAGATGGGCAAAAGGAAACTTGGGCAGCTGAGCAGGAAACAGCTCAGGAAGATTCCACATCCAGGCAAATAAAGCTCCCACCTTTAGACCTTAGTGTTCTACCTCCAAATGAACACACTAATCAAACACTAGGCTACACTGAACACCTCCAGAAGCATAGGAAAGAACTTACAATACCAACTAATAAAGCCATATTCTATCACCAAGCAGTTAAAACTTATCCAGTATATACAATTCAGTTTCTGAAATGCCAAAAGGCCTAAGACTGTCTAAAAGTTCAATGCAGTAAGTCAATGAGCCATTTTATTACTTAGTCCTCCTAGAACATCTATTTCCTCCTGGTACTAAACAAAGCTATGCCTCAGCAGAACCTGTTAATTGGTTTCTCCCAGCTTGAACTGATTTTCTTCCCCTCCTTAATCTGCCAATACGCACAAACACTGCTCGTGTAAGCAGAAAAGTAAAGGCATCAGTTACACACTCTTCTTAAAACTGAAATCACTCACCAACTGGGATGTTCGAGGTTGTGACAGCTGTAGCATGGGAAGAATGGGAGGGCATTGTCATGGTGACAATAGTGCTTGTAGGCGCTTGGGTGTGAGACACAGAACCTAAAGAGAAAGAAAAAACACCCCATATAAGATGTTTCTATGGAGCCCTGTCACACCATTATATCTATATCCAAATAAAGAGAGGATAAACCCCAACCAGACACCCTCCTTCAAGAATCCAGTAGTTTCCCTCCTGAAGTCTGTTCCTGCACTTCCAAATGTAGCCTTTACCATAAATAATTCCTCAAAAGTAATTTGGTTCCATCTTCAAGGAGGAAAATACAAGAACAACAAAATCACACCCCATAACTTTCCCAATAGCATTATGAATACTCACCAGCTGTGGTTGCTGAAGCAATGGTATTTGTTGCCAAAATAGGCGCCACGGTTGCTGCTGCCACAGGAGTACCAGTACTGAAAATGGTTTTCTATGAAATGAGAAGAAAGCCTTCAAGTTAAATGACTAGTACATTTAAAAACACATACTTAGTATGGGATCGTATTGCATTGACTGTGAACAACATGAATTTCTAACCTAATACTAACTCTTTCCCCAAATTTAATCTTAGCCCTGAAGATACAAACAAAATTGATATCTAGAACAAGCAAGAGTTTTTCCTTCTTGTTGCAGTTTACCTGAGCCATGGTGTGGAGCTGTGGCTTCTGTGTTCCTATAGCTGGGTGGGATGGTAGAGTGATCCGTGTGGCTGTGTCCCGCGGCTGCGCAGGCCGCTGGATGCTAATAGCTGCAGAAGGTGGGTGCTGCTGGATAGACAGTGTGGGTCGACTGGAAAGGAATCAAAATCATCATGAAGATAACTGTGGGGAAGCTAAATATGGAAGATAAAAGGCAGGGACCCACATCAGACCTTGGACTCCTCCCCTGAGAAAGCAGCACTGCTACCAAGTACATGGTAAAGCAGTGTAAGACATTGGAACCGCACTGCTCTGTTGTCATCTGCTCTATGTACCCAACTAGGAAGGACAACTCATCACTGACTCCTACCAGTTCATAAAAGAGGCTTTCTGTCAGGGATGCTTGTCAACTGTCATGTGTCACTTCTCACTGTGTCTTCATAAACAAACCAAACATACATGGGCCAAATTAGCCTCAAGTTCCTGCAGCAGAAACTGCATTCCAGGAAGCAGGATCTCTGAATGGGTTCATTAAAGTCTTTCCATCTCAAAACACAAAGTAACAGTTCAAGCTTATAGTAATTTTTTACGTGAAGAACTGAAAGCAAGCACTGAGCAAGCATTACTGTTTTTGGTATTGTATCATCCCACATCTAGAGGGTTATCTACTCTCAATGACTAATGCTTCTGTTTCCTCTTCCTGCAGCCTCTGTCAAGTCAGAGCACTGTAGCTTTCAAAGCATCTTTACCTGAGGGTTGACTCTGTAGCATGTGCTGCTGTTGTAGTTATAACAGGGGACTGAGCTCTCGTGGCTGAGACAGTTGCCACCACAGCAGGAGGAATAGTGCTTGATGTTGTCACAGGAGGACGAGACTACAAAAACAAGTCAGAGAGACACATTCAGACAGGAAATTCTGCTTTTTGGATAATAATCAGGAATTACTTGGTTGAAACTGCTTTTCCTACATCTTATCACTAAGTGCTGGCATTCTAAGGAGTTTCCAGGCTTTTTGAATTGATCTGCATGCTCCTGAGCAGATCTGTTTTGGTTTTCAAAGCATGTACTATCACAGGAATTGGTAGCTGACAAAGTTAACAAGACCGGATCCCTTGAAAGGTCTTTAGGAAAAAGCCCAAAGGTCAGTTCCCTTCTGACTGAAAAGAAATCCCAATCCAAGTATATACAGGAAGGCAAAGGTGATTAAATCTGGATCCTAGCTTAAAGCATAAAGTAAAGGTGTTTAACCCTTTCTCCTCACATTGAACACTAGCACTGTTGTAGGGAGACGATTCCTACAATCTTCTCCTCATGTGAATACGTAAACTGATTTACATAGAAGCATATTAAAATTAGATTATTTAACTCCATATATTTAAGAAGAAATCAACAGGAGCACATGGCACCAAACTCTTTAGACTTCAAAACTTTAGTACATCTGATCTAAATCCTCTTCCCAGTTTCTAAGCACTCTGGAGACAGTTAAACCAAATTCCTGGCATGAAGTCCACAAAGGAAGTAAAACCACAGGACTAACACAATTATTTCACTACTTGCTATTAGAAGCCGGTACCCAAGAAACAGCCTGGAAACCTCAGCCCAGGAAATACGCAATTATAGGTTATACAGGACAAATAAGTGCCAGGAAGAACTTGGAGCTGGTGGTCAGCGTTGTGCAGAGCTGCCTGGCTGCTACCTGCCTGGATTGGCTGATGGATGATGTGCTGAACTGCTGGCTGAGCTGTAGCTGCGTTTGGCAACTGGGAAGCTGGTCTCAGGACTGTGGTTACTTTAGAACTGGACATCACTGCAGCAGCCGCTGCACCTGTGAGATAAACCAAACGTGTTAAAACACCGTGCATCCAAATGGCTCCGTTATGACAAACTCTGATAGTTGGCTGTATGTATTTCAGTCTTCATGTATTCTGTATGTATATCAGTTCAGGTGGTGTTCATTTAGAAGTAAAGGCTTGCAACAGAGACATATAAGGTTTGCAAAAGTATGTGGGGGAAAGGTAGGTATTATTTTAAATGAATTGGCTTTCTTGCTACTTCTTATTCCCCAATAATAAGCTTACATTGCAAATCCAATCTTGTTTTATTCCAGGCTATGGAAGTCAGTAGAAAACATTTCAGTTTGATTACTGGGCTACTGTGCAAGTCACTCGATATCAACAATAATCTCGCTGCACCCGATGAAGTTCAGAAGAACGATACACATGCAGTAGAAGAAAACACCCAACAGAACCAAAACTGAGCAAGACAGACTCAAAAAACTTCTAAAGTTGCAATCTGAATAATTTATCTACTCTCTGCAGTCTCCTGATAGCAAGAAATCACTGTAGCAGACAAACAGCCTTGAAAGCATTTGAGGGACAGGACTGCATCGTTTCTGTAGATGTCCCTAACTTAAATTATTGCCTCAAAAGTTAATACTCAGGCAGAGAGAAAAAGAGCAGGAAGACAAAAGAAAAACGTGCACTAAGTGACAGTACAGTTTGTGGCAGCTGTCCCACAGCAATCAAGTGAGCAACAGCTATAAAGCAAGCTGCACAGAAGAAGATTATGTCTTTGCTACGTCATTTATGTTTCTTGAGAGACCAAATAACAGCAAATATGAAAGGAAATACAAACAGGAATAGTACTTTGAATTCAGATCAGTTTAAAGTTGAACTGGAAACCTAACCCATAAGCTGCTGAAATTAAAGCCACAGTCAGAAATCAGGCAGGTGCTACTGTGCACAGGGCTTCTTTAAAGGGGCTGATCTTCTATTTGTAAGCCACAGCAACCTAGGAGACAAGAGCCTGTAGCTATCACCAGCATTTAACTCAAGGGTAAATGCAAATGCACATGAATAGCCCTCACAGCTGCTCGAGTGCACTGTCATAGGTGACCAATGCTTGCTATCAAGAACATAACGTGTTACAGGACAGGTCAGTCTATACCAGTGTGGTTTCTTTCTTGAACACATTCACTGTTTTAACAGCACAGAACTAAAAGAACAGACATGCTGGTATCTGTCAGCATTTTAAACACTGTCACACAGTCCTGCCCTAAATGGCTGAAGGCAACGTAATTCTTAAGGTGGCTGGCAGTCACCTATTTATGTTAGCAGCTTTAACAGCTGGAGTACTGGCTGTGTTAGCAGTGGGGAGAACTGGGGAGGTGAAGGCTAGCTGTGAGCAGGAGGCAGGGATGGCATAGCTCCGTCTTTACCTCTGGGTAGGTGAGACGCTCCAATGTGTAGTGGAGGCCCAGGAGCACTACTTCTGATGATAGACATCTGCACGTTGGTAGCCATGATGTGATGCAAGTTACTAGGATGCCCCTGCAGAGTTAAAGAAATCACAAAACCCAAAAAAATCCCATGAGCTGCATTGACAAGAATTAATGGCCATATTATTGCCATACTTGGTGTACAAAGGTGTCATGCGTTACATGCTGAGTGGAGAAAGGGGCAGATGTTGGAACTGGATGATCTTAAGGTCCTTTCCAGCCCTAACTAGTCTATGATTCTGTGTTTCTACAGGATAACGTTACAGAGCCTGCTGACATTGTGTGTGGAAGATGTAAACATTTATCTGTTTCACTGGTCTATTTTCCTGTTTGGGACATGGGTGACAATGAGCCAGCAGTCACCCACGTATCAACCAGAGAGGTGGCCTTTCTGCCATTAGAGACTTTTAAGGCATAGGTTCACACCACACCTCTCCAGTAAAGCCAAGAGAACGGTGGGAACCTGGCAAAGGTTGCAACAAATGAATTCTATTTTCTTCTAGTTCTGTTCTTTCCAGGCATATTAATAAAAATTGACTGAAACTGCTGCACATCCTCAGCCAGCCTAACTCAAACCCACCTAAAGGCACTTAATAGCAAAACCCTGAGGCTTCAGAGGTTTAGTGATGAGTGTTCTGGCGACCCAGTTTCAAATCAGGAGGACTGGCTCTGCAGTCTAAGTTAGAGGGCAGAAGATGGTATTTCTAAAGCCTTATCTACAGCCCCCCCCCCCCCCGCTATGTCAGCTGGATGAGTACAACAAATCAGCAGCTTTCTACAGAGCTAGTGCTCACTGAGACTGAGGTTTAATGCTCCAAGCAGAACTGCTCCAGCACTGTCTGGGGAAGCCTGCTCTCTTCTACCTTCCTTCCTGCTGTAAGAGCCCACCTCAGTTGTACCAATATTAGCATTGGTTTGACCATGGAGCAAACTGGAACAGAAACCAAACAAACCAAAGAAGCAGACCTGTTGCCCACTGATGGTTGCCACAGGAATTGTTGGAGCCTGTGGTATGTTGCTTTCCATGGTGACGGTAACTTGCCCAGGAACCTTTGTGGGAGCTGAGAGAGTAGAGGGTGGAGCAGGAGCAATGGGCCGGCTGGGCATGGTGGGCTTCAAGGGAGGCTACAAGAAATACAAAGACAGAAATGTTGGCACCTCCAAACAAGAACTCAACGTGGAAACATTTTGGGGGTCAAAGCCTGACAGAAAGCCAGCTTTGTGCAAGGATAAGTGTGGTTAAGTACTTGGAGAGAAAGGATGTGGGTCATTTAGAGCTATTCTGTTTTCATTTGGGACAAAGGAAGGCCGTCTTTTGCACTGGAAATATGCAGCTCCTAACATGCAGCCTTAGTCACAAGTGGAATCTTTAGAGCTATGGTATTCCCCTACAGACACTGGGCATTAACACTTAATGTGATATTCCCATCCACTCCCGAAGAGAAGAGGGAAGATTTCAGAACCTGACTGAACTCGCTCTTTTCCTAGGAGACAAACAAAACTCACTCCCCTCAAAAATAATGCTGTGATACAATGACGTCCTCAGAGCACCAGATGGATCAGCTAAACCCCAGAGGCAGTGCACAGTACGCAAGGAAAGCTTAAGAAACAAAAGCAGGGAAGTTTTTGGTGCAGTTTGGTTTTGCCCAGTGCTCTTAATTGCGATATAGATTGTTATTTACTTCCCCTATGGATCACAAACCTCCTCCTTACCTTCATCAGTCCGTCTGAGAAGGAAAGTGGCACAGCTGGAGTCAAATGTGCTGGTGGTGCTGTCACTGTCACCGGGGCACCAGACTGGACAGGGTGGTGCTGTGTCAACATCTGAACCTGTGGGTATGGCCGGACCACCACTGGCTCCTGCTTTTCCTCTCGAGGCTGTATCGAGCTGCCGGGGCCAATGTGCTCCCTAGGAGCAACCTCCGAGTCACGACTTGATTCATCACTCACTAGCAATGAAAACAAGAGAGAAACAGGAAGCTCTGAGGAACAGGGTACAGAAACTGAACAAGTCTGCAGCGGTCACCCACCGGCTCAGGGATGTGATCGATCAAATGCACTCCAGTGATGAAAGCCCTGGGAATTCTGGCACTGCTTCTGCCAGTTCCCCTTAGAACTGATGGGCTCTGCAATGCTGGGCAAGGTGGGGTCATCTCTGAGAAGTCCACCTGAACACCTTCAAACAAAGCTTGACAGAGTTTTCTTTCAAGTGATGAATACTTCACTATCTAAATAACTGCTGTACAGTCCCACGTCAAACAGGTACCATTAAAGTCTGAGTTTACTCGGTTATGGACCTGGCTATCAAGCTGAAAAACAAGTATCAACCCTCCTCAAAGTGAAACACGCCCCCATGTCCCCCATTCACCTCTGCAGCCGGTAACCTCGGCAGGGACAGCAGCACAAGAACCAGCGCTCCCACCCCAACGCCAGCTACAGGAAACGATTCTCGCGCTGCTCTTCCCGCTGGGGCCCGGCGCAGCCCGCGGTACGTCCCGCTCCCTCCGCCCGCGGCGGCCCCGTCCCGCACCCCTCCTGCGTCCGGCGGAGAAGCCGTAGCGGGACGGCGCTGCCGGGATTACCCCTGCCCCGAAGCCCGCTTACCTGTGGCGGCGGGGGCGATGAGCCCGGCGGAGCCGCTGGCGGCGATGGGCGGCGGCGCTGGTCCGAGGCCGGGGGGCGGCGCGCCCGAGCGGGGGAACTGCTGCGAGCTCATGTCCGCCTGCGGGGAGCGCCGAGCGTTAGCGTGCGTCACCGAGCGTCACGGCACCGCCGACCCTCGCCCACCGCCTCACAGGGGGCGACAACACCCCCGGCAGGCACCGCCCCCCGCTCCCGCCCCGCTCATTGGGCGCGGCGATAGCGGCACTGCCAGCCCTGCGCCAATGCGGCGAGCCCCGCCGAGCCAGCCAATCCAGAGCTGGCCTCCACAGCCAGTAAGGAGCGGCCGTGCGAAGTACATCACAAGGCGCCGAGCCAATGGCGGAGAGGACGGCGCTGACCAATGAAGGCCGGCCGTGCCGCCCGGGCCCGCCCCGCTGTGCCGCCGTGAGGGGCCGCAGGGCCCGGATGTTCCCGGGAGCGCGGCGGCGCCCGGAGCCGCCCCTCCCCGCACCGACCGCGGTCCGTACCGCCCGGCCCGGCCCTCGCCCGCCCTGTCCTGCGCTCCTCTCCTCCCTCCTGCCCTCTGTCCCTTCCCGCGCTCCCGCCCCGGTCCTGCCGCCGCGCGGGGCCCCGCCCCTCTCCGCTCGCCCCGCGGCGCTGCCTCCATGGACAGGCTCCCTCCCGCCGCCGCGCACTGAGACAGCCGCAGCGGCCGATCTGAAGCGGCGGCCGTCACCCCCCTGCCCGCAACCCTTCTCTGGAGCTGCTCCCGGTCCCCGGCGCTGCGCCAGGCGCGCTGCCCGCGGCGGTACCTGTGCCGGAGGCGCCCCGCGGTAGCCGTCGCTGAGCCGCCACCACCGAGCACCGCTTCCGCCGCCGCAGCTGCCCACGGCGGATTGGCCCCGGTCGG
This sequence comes from Psittacula echo, assembly GCF_963264785.1. NCBI lineage: Eukaryota > Metazoa > Chordata > Aves > Psittaciformes > Psittacidae > Psittacula > Psittacula echo. The sequence continues at coordinate 60,948,399 of NC_137740.1, read as the reverse complement.
CCCCGCCCACCACGGCGCCCCCCGCCCCATTGGCTGCGGCGGCCCTCCCGTCAGGGCTGCTGGGAGATGTAGTCCTCGCGCTTAACGCCGAGAGCAGGTCTCGCGAGAGACGGGACGGGGGGGGGTGCCTTCCCTGGGCACGCCATTGGCTGTGAGCCGGGGGGTTTCCCGGGAAACGCGGGGTGGGCGGGGCCTCCTCACCGTCCGCTCCTCCCGCCGCCCATCCCTTGGGCCCGCCCGCCACCGCTTCAGAACGGCGCAGGCCGGAGCTGGCCCCTCACACGGGGCAAGACGCGCTGCCAGCACCGAGGCACAACGGGGACGTAACGAGACACAGCGGCTTGGTGAGAGGTTTGCTTCTCGTCTGCCTCTGAAGTGAGGATCTTCACAGAGCACAATGCGCTGAGAAGAAGCTGAGCAGATCCGAACTACTGATAGCTGACATGGAGGATGATGAAGTTGTGCTGCTGCATTGAGGGAAAGGCGGCCTCGGGAAGAACCATCAATGAATACCTGACTGCAACATCCCTGTTGTCTCTCATCAATATTTGCTACTTGCTGGGACGGAGGGGAAACCAGTTAAGTAAATAAACACCACCTCCCCAGGCTTGGTTGCCCTGGTGACAATGCACACTGCAGCCCACAGGTGCCGCCAGCCCAGGGTTGCCCTGTGTTGGATCACACATACCCCGGAATAGCGCTATTTCCCATTCCATTGTTCCCATGTAGGTCTTACATCTTGAGGCTCAGAGATGAAGTCAGACAGACAACTGGTGCTCTTATAGTGGTTTTGTAATGCTTTTAAATGAAACTAGAGAGAAAACCTTGAAATGGCAGAATCCCATTTGAGTCATCCTTAATTTTGCTTCAGCAAACCCTTCAGGTGTGTTGTCAACAACCCTGCAAGCAGGTGCTGAGGAAGCTCTGGGCACGGACAGGGGTGAGGTTCACTTCAGAGGGATACTGCTCTCCCAAACAGCCATCGATCAGGACCTGAGCCCTGTCCTGTGGCGTGCTCCCTGCGACACTGCCCTTACCCTCGTTGAAGGTGCTGTGCCTGGCCACGCTCCCAGCTTTATTCTGACACCTCCTGAACGAGATGAGCGGCTCTGCTCCCCCATCCCCATGGCTACACAAGATCACAGTAATGCTACAAAGCATTCAGAGGACAGGTGATGGGGCACAGAGCACACAAGGAACGGCTAAATGGGGTTGGCATCTTCAGGCCGGAACAGGGACAGTTCAGGGAGTGTTCTGACAGAGAGCTGTAAAAAGTATAGTGAAGATGAATAAAAAGCAACTATTTTTTTTCCTGCTTTCAATTCCCCCTCATACTTACGCTATAAACAAGTGAGCAAATGAAAGAAGCTGTTCTGTGTACAATGCGATCCAAGCTCTGGGACTACTTTTAAGAGCACAGGCTACCAACTAGACCAGTTAATGACAGAAGCAACACTGGTTCCACCTCTGCCTCTGGCATTACCTGCTTCTTAAACTGACACTGCACAAAGATGCTGGAAAACCATTGCGCTGCTTGCCCTGATCTTACTTACGCATCCCGCTGTGCGGAGGACAGGCCAGCGGCGCTGCGCCCCGGGGCCCCGCTCCCCGCGGGCGGTTCGGAGCCACGGGCTCCGATGAAGAACCGCGGTCCCGCTCGCCCGAACCGTGCCCGTGCCCCGCCTGCCGCTTTACCAGCGCTGCTCCGCGGACGGCGGCCGAGCAGCGCGGCCGGACACGGCGATCCAGGCGTCGCCCCGGCCTGAAGGCGGGCTCCGCGCTATGCGGTGCCGGACGCCAACCCCCCCCCCCCAAGATGGCGGCGCGGTGACAGTCTGGCGCTGCCCCGCCGTAACTCTATGGCCCCTCTCGCCCGGCAGCGGAAGCCGCGCGCCCGGAAGCGGCGGGAGCGGCACGAGCCGGAAGGGAGCGCGGCGGCCGCTCGCAGGTGCGGTTTCCACGGCGACCCGCGCGCGGGGCTGGGCAGGGGGCGCAGGCGGCGGCGCTCTGAGGCGGCCCCGGCGCGGGAGGGGCGCGGAGAGCGAGCGGTGGGGCCCGGCGCTGCCCCTCAGGGCGCCTCTGCCGGGGCGGGCTCGGCGGGGCCCGGGGCTGGGCACCGCTACCCGCAGCACCACGGAGCGGAGCGGAGCGTGGCCCGGCGGAGCCCCGCGGACGGTGTGCGGCCTCGGCGCTGCCCTGCTGTCAGTGCGGGAGGAGTGACCCGAGGGCTGCACGGGCCGCGCCCGGCGGTTAAACGCCCTTCGCCATTGAGGAACGGCCACCCCGATCTGTCCTTACTGATGTACTTACCTCGGTGGGCGCGGGTCAGCAGCAGGGTGTGCGCTGCCGCTATTCCAGGAGCACGTTTTGCATCGGAAGCGGTGTGCAGCGGGCAGGGGTTTGTGAAGGCAAGTTGGATGTTGACTGGTGTCACTAGAACCATCTGTTCGTAGGCAAAGCTCTGTCAGCGATTTTGGACGTATCAGATAAAAGCTGTGTTTCAGTTTTGGAATCAGTACAACACGATAACCGTGCTCACAGAAGCTCTCCAGGTGTTACCAGCAATCCTTAGTGTTCACAAGGCTCAGTTGAGACACGTTAATTCAGTGTTGTGGCCCTGATGCTGGGGTTGGCATCACTGTCTGAGCAGGAGATCTGTTTTCATTTGGGCTTTGCTGAAGTGGAGCCCTTTACCTGCTTGCTGCCAGGCGCACGTCTCAGGACGTGGCAGAGGTCGGTGCTGTCATGGTCCAGCAGGACCTGCGGCTATGGGATGATTTATTCCCATGTCCAAGGCTGGATGTGCAAGTTCCCAGAAGCCTGCTGTGTTTTAAACTGCGTAACTGGAGGGAAAAGAGTTACAAATGAGGTTTCTTTCCTTCTGAATTCAGATTGTGTTTTGCTTTGTTACCTCACACAGAACAGAGCTGGATCCCCCGTCATTTCTGTTCACTCAGCAGTTGGACTTGATGATCTTAAAGGTCTTTTCCACCCTAACTGATTCTATGATTCAATTCCCATGCCTCTTATCTCTTCTGGTCTCCATGGTGTGTTTTTATTTCACTTGGAGATACTGGTCTTTCCTTTGGCTGTTGTTATCCAGGGAGTGCAGGTATTTCTTACCTGCTTTTCTTTCCAGCTGGCTAAACCAGTGTTAGGGAAAAAATAAAGGACACGTTTGTCACCTATTTCACATAATAAAAGGCTTTTATTTCAGCCTTTCCAACATGGGAAAGCAGGCTTGAGAGAGCAGCACAGCAGTTTTAGTCACAAGAATGAAGTATGGTGTATTCATGTACACGTTCCAAACAGCTGTGTATGATTTGCAGTGAATCCTATGGAGCCAGTCTGCGAGAGCTGGGCTGGTTCAGCCTGAAGGAGAGAAGGCTCCAAGGAGACCTTAGAGCAGCTCCAGAGCTTAAAGGAGCTACAGGAAACCTAGAGAGGGGCTTTGGACAAGGGCAGGTGGTGACCGAACAAGCTGGAATGGCAGGGGCTGGAACTGGATGAGCTTTTAAGGTCCTTTCCAACCCAAACCATTCTGTGTTTCTACAGTTTCTAAGGACACGATTCTGGGGGGAACGGCAAACCTGTTTTTTTCTGTTGTGCTTGGCAGAAGTAGAGGTTTCACTGCACAAATATTGACTGAGCTTCCTCCTCTGCACACAGCGAGCGGTAGGTGTAACCGCGCGTGTCATGCGAAGCCATCTGTCTGCTTCCTAGGTGCTGTGTAAACCAAAGGTGTGCAGCTGAGCAAGTTGTTCTTTGGGTATTATAGCAGGGCATTTCTGTTCATTGTGAAAGGACAGACATTGACAATTTAACCATGACCATTTGAACTGTCTGCAGGCACTCAAAACCCACCTGGGTGCGTTCCTGTGTAACCTGCTCTAGCTGGCCCTCCCTTGACAGGGGGTTCGACTGGGTGTTCACCTCCAACCGTAATGATTCTCTGATTCTGTGACACTGAGACACAGAAAGCTACAGATACGTAACACATAAGACTAATTTTTATATGGAGATCACCAAGAAAGAGAGAGACAAATAAGATGCTGCCAGGTTGTCGGGTGCGATATACCTGGAATTTGAGTGGGTCGTTTTTCAAGTTACAGGACGGAGTAGGAAAAGAATTATCCAGAAAAATAAGAAGTAATGCCTGGGTGTACATTGGGTGTGTAGTGAACTCCAGTCAGGGGAGAAAACTCAAAACTTGAATTTCTGGAGAACGTAATGGAAAGCTAAGAGGAGAATTCAGGTATTCCATAAGCTTAAGAGCTGAGGGCAAGGAAATTCCACTCAGCTGTGTTGTGGTATATAGGTTAGAGAATGTGTGGTCATGGAAGTACACATGGAGGACAGTAAAGAAATGACACTTTTTCTTGGGCTCATTTCTCATGGTAAGCTGTATAATTTGAGTCTGTCTTCATTATTTCATTTGTTTTTCAGCTTCTAAACTTGGTGGTACTTACTGCATCTGGGAAATGCTTGTTTCTTCATTCCCCAGAGAAGTCCACTGTACCCTGCAGAACCTAAAGGGCTGACGAGGGAACCTTCACCTTGCCTGGCTCTTCTGACCTTGGTTAGTACATCAGCAAACACAATATGTGACTTGACCTCCCATAAAACAGACAGTGGGTTGGTTTGCCACCTACTTTGAAATTCACGCTGTTTGTAATACCTCTTGTTAGAGCAAGCAGTGTGCGATGTGGGTGTCCCAGAACAGAAAAGGTTTATTTGAAAGCATAGAGAGAGCTGGAATTGATTTAGGTTTAACTGCAGCTTAGGAGTCAGATCTTAACATCCTTGTGTCTTTTCATGTTTTCATAATATTTTACATTTTGCATGCCCAGGTGAGACTATGATTATCTCACTGATACATTGCATGAAATGGGCCCCCGAATCTTAAAATAGTCCTCAACGTATCTGGATGTGTGAAATCCTGTATTTATTGAAAGAGACAATGGAAAACTAACTTTTTTTCCTTAATGTTGTTTAAGGCTTCTTCTATAAAATGGGAATACTTATTGCAGTTCTTGGCATCTGCTTCAGCTCTTCACTTGTAAGAGGACATTCTAAGGCTGTCACAACATCTCTAACTACAAAGTGGTCTTCAACTCCTTTGTTACTTGAAGCAAGGTAAGTGTATTGTGATGTTTTTTGTTGACAAATCAATATGCTTAAGGGATAAATTAATGAGTTCTTTGTTTCACTCGTTTTGTGTGCTTTGGGAGTCATTACTGACTCTTTGGCAGTAATAGTAACACTCAGTTGAACATGATCATTGCTGTGCTTGGGGAGATGGGATGAATATTTTAGAGTAGTAGTTTTTGCTGGGTAAATTCTTTCATTGTGCATGAGAACAGTAATAACAATGAATAATTCCACAGTATTTTTTACCTTGTGAGGTTTTACGTCCTCAAAGCACTAGACTGACAAGTTCAGCATAGTCTCATAAGATTCCATAGTAGAAGTCTTTTTACTTCAACGATGACTGTAGGTTTTGATACTTAGCTGCTGTTGCTTGCGTACATTAAGCTTGAGTTTAACTTTGTTCAAGGGAACTGTGCATGGATTATCTAAAGTCAGCTTCTTTGGTAAGGGAGTTGTGCAGGTCAGCCTGGGGAGATTTTTTTTACAGCACTAATGACTTTTTTTCCCTCTTTTTTTAAAGACATTACTTAAAAAGAAAACATGTAAAAAGATATTTTAAAAGAAACAGGGAGCAAAACGCTGTCTTTTCACTGCTTGTCTACTTAGCACTTCAGAAGTCCCCATCGTGTCATTCTGCAGTGTTCTCATTTGGAAATGTCTATGCAAAACAGGGCTTTTAGATGTTTGTGTGTGTGTTTCATTTTGTATCACTTAAGGAATCATTCTTAATCACATAAGAATTCTGGCTGTTATCACAGATTGGTTCACATGAGAATAGCTGAGCATTGATGGATTTTCTTCAAACGGGCACAGCTTTTGGCTTTGGGATAGGTGTGTCCCTGGTGAAATTACTTTTCTATAACCTTCCCTATAGAAGCTGAAGTTTGAGGACTGAAAAATCCTTAACCAATAATATGCTGGGATTTGAATACCCCATCAATGCAAGACATTTCTGGGGTAAAAGGTCACCCTAGGAGACTGAAATAGTAAGCAAATAATCAAAATCATGTGCCAAAGGCTTGATATATAACCTAACCATTATATTCAAAGACTTTGGGTAGGTAGGATAGTTCATCTGGGCGGAGCTGCAGAATGATACAGCACTGCAGTGTAAAATCATTCCCACTGTTCAATATACTTAGCCTAGCACTGCAATTCATCACCCAGATGTTCAAGTACTTGCCACCTCGGGTGAGCACAGACAGAAATGAACACAAAAGCTATTGTGGCAGCCAGTGGGCTTTAAATCTTCTGTTATAGCATCCATTAGCATATGAAGCATGTTACAAGTTTAGACAGGAGAAAGTATTCGTTCTTAGCAATGTTGTGCATCTACCTAATCATATGCTTAATATATGGGGAATGGCAATATCATGATTTGAAGCTGTGGCTTCTCCTTTTGCTGATTTAAAAGCAAACAAACTCACCAAGTCCTGTAGTTCCAACAAACTAGAGTTTGTTGCAGCAAAGTAAACAAAAATGTATGTCTGTCATAAAAAACAGCTAGCAAAGAAATGCATTAGAGGGGAGAGCTCCCAGGATGTACACTGGTATCTGTTAGGGGGCTTTGAGAGATTAACAGGTGCCTTGCAAGTTTCTTTTGTGCAGTCTGTGTTAGTCCCGGCCTGCAACTATTGTTTGGTTGGGGACTTTTTTGCCTTTCCTAGCCTGCTTTTTCTAGTAACCTGTGATTGTCTGGTAGAGGTAAACATACGGTAGGAGCTCACTTTCTGTAAAGCTTTACAACGTATTACAGTTGTAACTTGCGAGACAACTCCTAGATGTAGCTAACTCAACTCTTCTCACTCAGTGAATTTTTATCAGAAGAAGGTCAAGAAAAATTCTGGAATTTTGTAGAAGCCACTCAAAATATTAGGACATCTGAACATGATGGTAAGTTTTTCATGGTCTTTTTTGCTGGATGATGACTGATAGATGACATGGTTGAAAAATAAGCCACAATGTTTCGTCTTCCATTGTGTTCACATTGTAAAAGTCAGATGAGGGCTGATTTCAGTAATACTTTTACTGCAAAGTGCTCAAAACATCTGTTTTGACAAAAGCTGTAGTGGATAAGTCTGAAACGTGTTTTGCTTGCCAGTTTCTATTTCAACATGAAATATTAATACTATAAATGCTTTTTCTTTGTGTTTCTATTTATCAAATTAAATGGGAGCTCTTCACTGTTTCCTGACTCCCCAAGGCTATGCTTGTGTCCTCTGCAATGTATTTAAGTGTACTGTCATGGATTTCAATTGAAGGTCACTCTCATCCATCTGTAGAACTGGCTGTAATGAAAACTGAGGAGGAATGGACATGTGCATATTTACAATTAATGTCATGGGCTTCTGTTAGTATAAATCACAATTAGGATGAAAAGCCCCTCTTCGATACGAATATGGCATGGAAAGAAAACTGCTTGTACTCTGACTTTGCAGGTAGTGATTACGCTTCTTACCATGAAATGCTGAAAGCAGCCTGCCAGAGTTTGTCACCTTTGCAGCAGAACTTGCTGAAGTTTTCCTTGGCTTTACGCTCTTATTCTGCAACCATTCAAGCTTTTCAACAGGTTAGTACATGAAATCCTCAAATGAGTTGTACAGCATTACCTAAAGCCCAGGAAGGAGCAAGCTGTGTAAGGAGACATTTGATAGCGTAACAGACGTATCTACTAATTTCAGTGAGTGCCAAATTTGAGTCCATCTGCATAGAGTAGACGGAAGAATTGGGATTTCAACATGTCTTCGTATCATTGATGCCCTCTGCACTAACAATTGTGGGAAGATTTGTATGAGCTGCTTTGTTGAAACCTGTGATGCTGATGCTGCTTTTCCTGTTATTCACTTGTACTTAGTTGAAGGTAGTAACCCACGAATATATAGCTGTAATGTTTACAACCCAGAAGTTGCACTTTGTTCTTTCTCAAATTCATTGCAAACTATGTCACATTATGATGTGCTTTATTTAAGTAATACTAGAAGACCTCTTCCTTTTTTCATCTGGAATAATTTTGTCAATTGATGTTTACCAAATATAGAGGTTTCTGATGTGTAATGCAAAAGAGACCTCAACCAAACACCCTACAATTGCAAGCCTTGCTTTTTGTACCTGGAGCAAATATTACAGTTAATAGTAATAGTCTGGAGAAATATTTATAGTAAGACCTAACTCTCAATTTTGCAATTTCTACCTTACATTTAAATGATGTAATAAATAGCAAAGAAGTACTAGTTTAGGCTTTAGGAAACCGAAGAAGACTGACTGCACAGAGAGCTATGCTGTTATAATTTTCGCTTGTTCTAAAGGCAAACATTCAACCTACTCATCACAAATATTGTCATACAGATAGCAGCAGATGAACCTCCACCAAAGGGCTGTACCCTGTTTTTTGCTGTGCATGGGGATAAGACATGTGAATTCGAGTCGCTTGGAAACCTTTTACAGGGAGCTTCAGAAAGGTACTTGCTTTTGCATCACTGGATTAGCACTTAAAATTTAACCTAGTTAGACTTACTGCTGTAAAGAGATAGTAATAAACTGTTTCTACATTCTTCAGTGTTGATTTATACTGTCGACTGCTTGCACACAAGTGGCAGTCTCTTATTTCTTATTAATTCAGATTGGAATGATTGTTTTCATATCACTTGCTCTGATATTATGCTAGGAAGAGGAATGTGCACAGGGAAAGCTGGAAACCATTTGCTGAAGTACAGGAGGAATTCTCAGGAATATGTAAAGCCTTTAGTATGTCGGGTGACTAGAAAGAGCTGGGCTACATATTAAAATGATGGTTAATATAACAGAGATGGCTTCATGAATGGCTTGAAGCATGCGCAGTATTTTTTCTCTATACAATTTTCTCAGCATTGACAAAGAAAACTACTACCACAGGATGTAATACAAGATCAGATTTCTTTACAATAACTTTTAGTAACAAAAAGGAACTATAAAATGTAATAACCTCTTTAGAATAAAACAAAACCAACAAAACAAAGCCCAGCCAAACTCAAACCCTTAAATTTCAGTTTGTCTCCATAGCAATTCTGGTAGGTTTGGTTTTTGTAAGCATAAGGGGTTTCTGCTCAATGTGTAGACATTGATAGCTCACATGCTGTTCTTTTGACTCACTGGGAATATTTTAAATACTTCATTTTATTTTAGACAAAATTTAAATATCTAAGTTGAAAAGTCTTCTCATTCAGTTTTTTGTTTGTATATTAACCAAGGACAGGGTTGTTGCTCCAATTTGAGTTCCTGGAATGTTTGCTCTGTTTGCCTTTTATTTCTTCTATACAGAATTTATGATTCACCACTTGGGGCATAGAAGTTAATTGGAAGTTTAAGGGAAGTGGTTAGTTTTTAAAATAAGGATGATGTTAGGTTCAAAATAGCACCTTGCTACTTGCTTCATTTTCATATGTCCGTTCTTAAACATGCTTTATCAACATGCATCAAGGGCTGCCAACCTTGATAATCTGTGCAAATAGCTTGACGTATGTATTCACTGAAGGCAGCAACAGTGATTCAACATGAGAAGAAGAGATTCTGCTTCTTGCGCCGAGTGAAGAAATGCTGTGAAGCACAGTGTGCTAATCTCCAATGTTTATTCTTAGGCCAAAGCCATTTTTGTTCAAAGGGGATCACAAGTACCCAGTGTCAAACCCCGAAAGTCCTGTCGTCATACTTTATGCTGAGATTGGCTCAGAGGAGTTCTACAGAAACCACAAGAGGCTTGTTTTAAAGGCTGAGGCAGGAGAAATCACTTATGTCCTCAGACACTATATTGCTGTAAGTATATTTGTGCGTTGTAACAGAGGTATTTGACATGGAAAAAGCAACTGACCTGGGTTTTAAAAAAAGAAAACTGGCCAACTTTGTTCCCTTTAAACTGGCATTTACATAATGTGTTGCTGCTTGATATTTATTTGGAATACTCTTAAGTCTGTTTCCTATTGCATGTACCTGAGGAATACATAATACTATAAATCTCCTGCTTTTTTAAATAGGAGGATCATTTGATTTAACAAATGCAGCGTTAAACTCCAGATTAATTACAGGCTTTAATCTAAAAAAACTTGGCTTCACCTATATTAGATTACAGGAAACAATCAGATCTTTCCACAGGGAGGCCACTTAGTTACTTGATCTGAGAAGTAAGGATTAACCTGAAGGTACTGCTTTCAAATGAAAGGTGCTTTTTCCACAGCAGATGGTTCTGTAATCATATAGAATCGCTTACCAGTCCTAATGCATTCTGTCCTGGTTTCCATCCCCTTCCCCTAAATTGCCCATCACCACTGGACTAGTGTTTCAAACTACATTTCAAAAGCTCTGAGAAATTTGACTTTTTCCTGCATATTGTTTAATACTGCTAAAACCTGCAGTACAGCAGCTAGTTAATAGCCAGACTTCAATGCAAAAAAAGCATCAGATGATTCACTTTTAATGATATTTGCACTTTTAATAAAGTCATATACTTGCATATGCCACAAAGTTATTTATCAGTGTTGGATGGAGTACTTACATTCAAAATTAAGTGTACTGCACAATACATCTATATACAGTTGTGGGACTCCTGTATACTTCAGAATACTTTTACCAAGTCATCACATTTGTTTCCCATTAAAAATAGAACTAATTATACATCTCTATTGAGTCATTGACTTACTATTTTTTTTGTAATGAATGTCTCATTTTTGAACTTCACAGCTGAAGTTCCTTTCCCTCCTCTTACTTGATTTGATGATGTGAGTCTGTCCTGTCCTATTTGGCTTACGCTGAATCCTGAAAACATCCTTTTGTGTTCCTCTTTACTTTGTGGTTTTCAGATCCACAAGGTATCTTTGCTCATTGAAATTAAAAAAGTTCTATTGAAATTCAACAGGAAATATAACACTACAGTATATTACTGCAGAATCATTCACTGTGTTTTCCTCACTTCTCTATTACCAGTTATGTCTGGAATGTATACCACCTAGAGCTTTCTTACCTTTGAGAAATGGCAGCTTTTCATTTGTGCATCAAACCAAAGAGTGGCAATACTGTACTGTTTGCTTTTCCTTACAGAATCCCAGTAAAGAAAAAGTCTACCTCTCTGGCTATGGTGTGGAACTGGCTATTAAAAGTACAGAATATAAGGCCAAGGATGATACACAGGTGAAAGGTGAATTATTACTTTAAGTATTTTAATGTGCATATCTTAATTTGTCAAAGATAATTTTGTATGGTTTTTACATGAATAACTGTTTACCTGAATTAAAAAAAAAAAAAGGTAAAAACCTCTGGGTTGCAATGAGAAAAGTTTAATAACTGAAATAAAAGTAAAACATAATAATAATTATGAGGGGCAGAAGGAATAAACAGTACTTGACAACTAGAACATTAGTGTTTTCTCAGCATTATTCTTATACTAAATCCAAAATACAACACTCTTCTAGCTACTAGGAAGAAAATTAACTCTATCGCAGCTGGAACAAGGACAGGCTCTCATCCAGCTCTTGTCTGATTTTGTGAATGTTCTGACTGTGCAGTCTTTTATTGATGACTGTTTTGGCTTGCCCAGAAGCAAACACTCATCAAAACGTCAGAATCTTGAGTTAGACTTTAGCATAAAACATGTAGATTGGAGTTGGCTTCTGTCCAGCTAATTAGAAGATCATGTGAGTCTTGCACAGATTTCTTTTTGATGTTTAAGCCCAGAATTGGACTTCACTGAGATGTTAGTATTTTACCATGGTTTTTGGAGCTAAAATCAGGGCTGTGATCACAACTGAAGTTTAGCAGTTGCTCTACAAAGCTGGCATGTCCTGAAAGCTCCTAGGTCCTAGTGAATTCCTTTGAAATGCTTACCTCTCTGTGATATCCACTTAAGCTTTTTCTTCTCAATAATCCAACTTTGTTTTATTTCAGCTGTTACTATGTTCATTTGTAAAGGTAACATCTCTTCAATAAGGTTTGAAAGTTAAATCTGAAACTTGCCCTTTCCTTCTTCTTTTTTGGTTACTGCAGTGTAGTTTTGTTAAACTAATCAAAATGAGTGCAAGAACTGTTTCTGAACAGGCTGGTAACAATAGTGCTGTCTTGTGTGTTTACAGGCACAGATGTGAATGCTACAGTAATAGATGAAAATGACCCTGTTGATGAAGTGCAAGGATTTCTGTTTGGAAAACTAAGGTAGAACTTCTAAGCTGTTGATCTCTGTCATATCAGAAAACATGCAGGGATGCTGATGTTTTTTGCTCTATTATTGTTTTCTAAATGCCTGAGTTACGCCTGAGCAGCATACTTTTCCATATGTTAGTTTCTTTGAATTAGCAGCAGACTCACTTTTAGGAAACCCAAGAAATTGTTTTACCCTCATACCTTTTTAGGCAGTTGTATCCTGATTTGGCAGAAGAGCTGAAAGAGCTTAGAAAACACCTCGTGGAAAGTACCAATGAAATGGCACCTTTGAAAGTGTGGCAGCTACAAGGTAATCTGTATGCAGGTTTCACTGTTGTACTGCAAAACCTTAAAGTAAACTTCTCTTCTTGTGTACTACACAGATGAGGTTGCTAGTGGCTGCGTACAGTTGAGAGAGCTTGACTGTAACTTCCTGCATTGGAAAATTCTGGATTTTCAGAAGTACCCTTGTAGTGTCCTGTTGAAATAGCTTTTAGAAAGATTGTTTCACAGGACTTCTGAAATGAGGTTTGCTTCCTATACTGTGAAGTACAGTAAGCCACCTGCTCTTAAACTGACTATCTGTATGATCTGCTAAATGCAGAAAAGCAAAGGAAATGCAAAGATTCTTTCTATGGTCACATGCTTGGTGTGGAAAGCTGAGATTTCTCAACACCAAAGAAAAACTGTATTTCCAAAGCATCAGCATATACAACCCTGGTCTGTTTCCCTGGGAATTATCTATAGAGGCCTGTGAAAAAGCTTTTTGTCCTCTGGAAAAAAGAGTAACTGGAAATGCTGAGCATACGTTACAGTCACAGAGAACCTACTTGTATCCAGCAGACGGTTATTTGTATTTCTAGCTTGTAAAACAAGTACTCAGACCCCTTCTGAAAAGCAGATCCTCCCACCTCAGCCAAAACAAAAAGGTGGTGGTCTGGACTCATTGCAGCAACCTGGGGACAGGATACATTTTAAAGTGTTCCTTACTTAAAGACAACAAATGTAAGTTGAATACAGGGAAGAAGATGGGGTGTTTTTTTAAGTATCTAAAGCTGCAGATAGAAAACAAATTTTCATAGGTAACAAATAAGCAAAACCACTTGAAAGCTAAAGTGAAGCTGACTGCACTGCATTGTTTTCAGTTTACAGTTCTCAACTTCTATTTTTTTCACTTCTAGATTTAAGTTTTCAAAGTGCTGCTCGCATTTTGACTGCTCCTCCTGTGGACGCTTTGATGGTCATGAAAGACCTGAGTCAGAACTTTCCTACTATGGCCAGGTAACTTTAATTATGAGTTCTAGGAAGTTTTCTTACTATCTTTTTCCTGAGACAGGCAGCATTGGGTTAATGTCCAAGTTTCCATTTGGCTGGAAGCAAACACTGGGGAATGTTTGTGCAGAGAAGTTCTTCAGCCTAGGGTTACAAAGAGGATCTCTTGCAGTGTTTTTCTTGGATGGCAGCTAATGTAGTCGGGTGGAAAATTTACACAATTATCCATGGTATTTTGTTGTGAAATGCTTCTGAACCTTTTGCATCAAGTCCTCAAGAATTTATTGGATAGGTTTTCTGTTTGGTGGCTTTTAGGTTTATCCATTCACTAGATCCCAGTCATCTTCTGGATCTACTCTGCCAAACTGCCCAGTCAATCTTATGTGAGAGACTTATGTGCAATCCCACTGTTTTTTGCACTTTGTCCGTGTCTTGAGCGTATTCAAATTCATTTCAAGAAATTCAGTCACAATCTGGCCTGCCCAACCACTCTAGAAATGTATTTCTTCTGATAAATGACATGACCTGGGCTATGAAGATGATATAGGAGCTCCTCCTTTTTAAGTAGGTGGAGATACACCTGAAAATAAAAAGAAGCTGAATTCTGATTTCCCACTAACTGATGTTAAGATTTGTCCTATTCATAGCTTCTTAGCACTGCACTCTCATTGTGTTTTTAGTCAGGTATGTGAGCTGTACTTGCCTGTTCTGTGATGATGCAATTACTACATACAGTACTGGAAGGAAAAGAATGAGAACCCACCATGAGGAGTGAAATCCCCCTATTTTCTGCTGCCAGCCTCCACCTCTACCTTTCTGCCAGCTGCCTGCTTTTATTATAGTTAATATGAAATTAGACACTGGCACTTGGCATGTGGTTCTCATTTTTATGTTCTGTTGAATTATAAACTGCAAGGAAAAATACTGCATCCTACCATTTAATGGTACCACAAAGTGCAAGTGAATGCAGGTCTTTATACTAGGAGATTAAATATATTCATAGGTGAGGTACAAAAAGTAGGATAAGTAGGTATTTAATCTATCCATTAGATGATTCACAATGTGATGTTTTTATTTATGTAGAGCCATAACGAAAACAGTTGTTTCTTCGGAACTCAGAGCAGAAATTGAAGAGAACCAAAAGGTAATGCTTCCAGAAAGTAACACAGTGCTTTTGCACTTACGTTTTAGTATAAATTCAAGCTTTGAAAATAATGATTCTATTTAAAAGTTCACATTTTGCTCAAAAAAATGAGCTGGTATTTTCACACATACCTGGTGTCATAGTGTGCATCTGGGAATTAAATAGCGGTGGATTTTCAGACATGGATGAGGAACATAATTTAGCTTGTATGCGCAAATGTTGACATATTGGTTTAAATTCTTTGAGTGAGATCACTGTGCTGGGGAATGGTGATACAGGGTTTTGTTCTCAGAGCTGCCCCTACAATGGCTGTTCACAGTAGTCAAGTGTTCTGATAGTTATTTGGCAAGTGCTTGTTCATGTGTATGAAAGTGACCTTCTGTTCTGTATCTGGATTAAGAATCTGGTAGCTGCATTTATTTATCTTTAGGAAATTAACTTTCAATACAATGAAAGGACTATGTTGTTAACCCTGAAGAAAAAAGAAAACATACAGTACAAGTGTTCTTAGGATTTCCATGCAGAGTGTCTTAATGTGATCTGCAGGATAGGACTGGGTCAAAAATGAAGCAGTAGAAATTGTGATGTGTGTGTCCCATCAGTCTTCATTTTGTTTCCAAGTTACATGTTTGTAGTGATGACTTGCCAGCATTATAGAGATAGTATGTTTCTTGCAGGACTGGGTGGCCTTCTTTCAGTCTCTGACCTAGTTCTTATTTGAGTGGTGGAGCAGATGTGTCAAGTCTGAATGCCATATGCACTACTTGTCCAGGGTAACACTTAAAGGTTAGGTTTGGATTGTATTCTGGACTTCTCCAAAGCACCTAGATACTAGAAGTGTGAGTGCTTTTTAGTGGAAGTTGTTAAGAGTCAAAATGTAATTACATTTTTAGATTATTTTAAAATGTCTGAGCTAGATGGAATGTAGCTTGTCAGAAAGCTATTTAAAAAGCAGATCTATTAAGCATCTTCTTACAGTTCTGAGAATGCAGAAGAAATGTAATTCTCATTGCCCAATTTGAGATGGTGCTTAGATACTGAGTTCACTGGTGTTTACAAGTAAGTCACAGAATAAACTTGAACCCTTCTGCCATGGCTTAGAATGATTTATATTTTGTGCAGGAAATGGTTCCAATGCTTTGAGAGTGAAACTAGTAAAGGAATAAAATTTAACAGCTATCCCAGTAAGTGTACATGTGCTTTGAAACAGGAACACAAAAAAACCTGGGCTTGTGAAGGACCCTGAGGTCATTGAGTAGGCTCTGGTGTTGCAGAAAAATGTTTCAACAGCTCTGTTGTGTACTTGGCATTAGCAAAGCGCTGGCAAATAAAAAAGTAGCCAGTTGGGAATTTTCTACAGGCTTTTGTACAGCATTTTGTACTGTTAAAAATACCCCTGGTAGTGCAGTCTGCATAGAGTGCAAAATACAAGTTTAAAATGGCAATGAAAACAAAGGCAAACAATAGCTTTTACTGTATGATCTATGCTGATCTATTCGTACATTTCAGTCTCACTTGGCATTAATGGGAAAAATATGAAGTATGTTAAGTACACACTTACGTCTTTGTTTAACATCTAATAAATGATATTTGGCTACTCTAGTAGTAAATGCAAAGTTACCTGACATCTACTTACAAGTCCATAGAGATTCCTGTCCTCAAAGAGAAGTCCCTTGTTGTTCAATAGCGATAAAATCAGAAAAGAAGGGATGCGGTTTGACACTGTCATCCGGTGTGGTCCTGGAAGGGACAAGGTATAGAATGTAAGTGCACACGAAAGCTACCTGGTGGCTTTTCTGTTATGTGTTAGATCAGACTGGTCCACAGGTAAATCCATGATTTCGTGGTTTCATTTTTACTCAAAGTTTAGATCCAGATCTGGCTAGACCTAACCCTGCCCTTTAAAGTTATTCTTTGCATGACTCAGTTTGTGTGGATATTATTTGATAGTGAAGTTTACTGCTATTAGTAAGTTATAGTTTACTATATAATTATCCACAACAAGATACGATTTAACACTGCATGTACTCAGTGCTTCTCTGGGAGTCTTTTTATTTAATAAAATACATAAATTCCTCCCAATTAGATGCTGCTTTCCTCTTGTTGGTACTTCACATGGTACTTTGCTATTCCTCTGTTTGCTTTGCTCGCATTCCTCATGATATTAGTGTTTTTTCAGTGTACAAATACTATGTTTCTCCTCCAGTGTTCACAATGCCTCTTCATAGTATTTTGTAACTGGTACTGCGAGACAAGAGGTACTGAAGAAAGCAGTGCCATTTTTCAGGTTTTAAACATGCTAGAGTTGGGAAATCTGTTTCAGGAGGACTGTGTTTTATTCACCTCTCCCAATTCAAAACTGTTCTCTGTGATGGTGCCTCAATTCAGGGACAAGTTCCCATTCAAATGGGGTATTGCTTAGAGGTACCTGAAAGGAATTCCAAAATATTGGTAAGGTTTTTTCCATTGGTGTACTTCCTGGTTTTGGGGAGGTCAGACTACAATGGCAGCTCCTGTGCTTGATGACATACCCACTAGATCAGGAGTTAACTGGTACCTTAAACACAGTAGTTCTACTAGAGAGTACCATGCAATATCCAGCGGTTTAAGTCTGTTCTGCCCAAAACTGCATGTTAAAGAGCTAAGACAAGTATTTTTAATTATTTCATCTGAGTATATTTTAAAAGTCAACTCGGGGACTTCCCAGTGCACTGCTGAATCGTGGAGAAAGAAACAACTGATTTCAGTATCTATGCACGGAATAGTTCCAGTTGTTTTGTCATCTGGTGCAGATGTGTGCACAAAGTCAGGCGAGTCAGGCAAGACTGCAGTTGAGAACCAGTGTGATGCAATTTGTAATGCTATAAGGGAGATAAAATCCACAACTCAAAGCATTAAACACCCTAGTAATGATTTTTCTGTGCGGAGCGTTCTTCTAATGACTGTCTACTTTCTTTCAGTATTTCAAAGGAACGTTAGGATTGCAACCGGGAGATTCTGCCCTGTTCATCAATGGACTACTTATTGATTTAGACACTCAGGACATATTTAGGTAGGAATGTTGTATTTTTCAGAATAATTTTACCCTATTTAGCAGCTTGCATCCTGCTTGTACATGGATGATAAGGTCATTTAGACAATTCTGAGCCTTCTTCACAAAGTCTGTATCTATACTAGGTTTAATTGTTAAGTACTGAAAAAGGCAAATCATGGTTCCTTCTCTTATGCAAGTGCATTTCTAACAAAAAACCTGATGTGAAAACCGGAATACCCTTGAGGACTGGAATGGGAGGTACCTTTGTACTATTCTTTTTATCTGTACTGTGAATAGCAAGATTCTGGTCTGTAAAGACAGTCACCACTCAGGATTTATTCTGAAGACAGCAGACTGATTCTCAAAGGATAAATAATAGTAAATTCTTCATCTGAAACCCACCCTCTTGGTTATAATTTGTTCCAATAATGTGGAATTGAAATTACATATGTATTAACCATGCTTTAATTATTTCATGTAGTTTTCCCTAGAACTACGATGTAATTGAATATGTTTAAGTTAGTTCAAGCTTCTTAGGACAGTTAGAAATAGGAAGAAGTAAGAAGTAATGCACAGACATTACCCCTTAGGGTAAAAACAAGTTATTTACCTTGTCTTTAAAATTCATCAACGATTTTTCTTTTCCTTCTAGCTTGATTGACGTGCTGCGCAATGAAGCCCGTGTTATGGAAGGCCTGCACAGCTTAGGAATTGAGGAGCTTTCCTTGCACAATGTTCTGAAGTTGAACATCCAGCCATCAGATTCTGACTATGCTGTGGACATCAGAAGCTCTGCTATTTCAGTGCGCATGGTTTTTTATAGGAGAGATTTTATGTGTTGTTGGGCTGTTCATGGGAACTTGGGTTCTTATCTCACCATCGGCTCTGAAACTGCAGGAAAGAAAGAACGAAAGATATAATCAGCTGTTTTTAAAAATCTTGACGTTTTATTCATACAGATCTCAATATAGTGTCTGATCTCAAAACAGCAGCAGGATATTTTCAGCATATATATATATCAGCAGGAGAACTGTCAATCATTTAAATGCCTGTATTTTTTTCCTCAGTGGATCAACAATCTGGAAGTTGACAGTCGGTATAATTCCTGGCCTTCCAATGTGCAAGAACTGCTGCGTCCCACGTTTCCTGGCGTGATCAGACAAATCAGAAAAAACTTCCATAATTTCGTAAGTAGTAACCTCACTACAAATGAAATGTGTGTTGTTTTTTTTCAACAGCAGGGACATCAGCTTTTGTGCCTTACCTACTACATATATGCTGGATTCCCTGTCACTTAAATATCTTGAGATGGGTTGTTTTTCTAACAGGTTTTGTTCTACTTGTACTAGTAAGTTGTGGCTGAGAGTCAGAGATTACTGAGCATGATTCTGGCGTCTATTAGCTGTCAAAAATTGCTTCATCAGTGGAAAAAACTATTATCTGCTGCGTGAGAATTCAGTGCATGTCAACCTTGTGGTAATACTTGAATCCTCAAATTTGGTAACTAGTAGCTTCCAGCCAGGGTCAAGACTAGCTTCAGGTACTTCAGTGTGAAAGCATTCTTGCACCAAGACTTTAAAAGATGGTCAACAGCCCTCAGCTTAATCCTGGGTGTCCTTTTAGTCTCTAGGTAAACTGTTTAAAATTAGATCTGATAAGGACTTTCTAAATTATGTATTGTAATTCATGTCATGTGGCCCTATATTAAAAAGGACTCCTGTGATTAGTGGCAAACAGGGACTTCAGTCACCTCAAACTGGCAGTATTAATACATTATCTTTTTCTCTGGAGTTTAGTACTTCTAACATTGAAATTAAGTGAAAAGACAACACTTGGCATGAATAAAGGGCCCTAAATTTATTCTGAATGGCCTGGTTCTGCCTGGCTTTGGGCTTGCTTTGAGAATGCCTTAGCAGCATCAGCTCTCCAGGGGGCTGAGCAAAGCAGTGCTGTGTTCCTCAACTCCAACAGATTATCTCCCATGCACATTAAGACTGCATTAATTATGGCTGGATTTGTGTACTCACAGAGGCAGAAACTTAGATGCTAGTGTATACTTGGGGTAAAGATACAAAGTACATAAGAAGTCTGGTCTTTTCTAGTTAAAGGAGTGGTTTAGACTGGGTATTTTAGATAATGGACCTGAAGACTTTAGAAGAAATTACTAAGGCTTCATCTAAGTAGGACTGATGATAATTCTGCGCTGAGACATGAATGAAGCTATCTCTAATCAAAGACTTCTTAAGGGAATAGAGACTTTTCACTTTCAATTTGTACGCAGGTGTTGATAGTAGATCCTGTTCACGAGACCACTGCAGAATTACTGAACGTGGCAGAGATGTTCTTCAGTAACCACATCCCACTGAGGTAACTGCTGTGTTTTAACTGGATTTTTTTTACATGACTTTTATTTTTTTGACAGTTGCAAGTGTAAAATTCTCATTGCTAGAACACTGTAGAAATGTTCCATGTTTTGTATTGGTGGCTGGGGAGGGCATTTACTAAGTATTGGTTCTTATTTCATTTCCTTTTTTAATACAACTTTTGCTATTAGCAAAACAGAGTTCAGTTTCTTTAACAGTCCAAAACAAACGTAAAGCAAGTACGTTAGATGAAGAGAGATGAAAAGCAAGACTCTGATGGGACTCGCTGTTAGAGATTGTATGTCCTAAGTTTGATTACTGGCCTCTGTGCTTGAAATCTTCTCCGTCTATTCCAGAAAAATCCTTTGTCTAAGAGGCTGGCCATAGCTGACAGTTGTATGCAGAATTGATGATTTATTAGTAAAATAGCTTAATGATCTGGGTATTTGTTTGATTGCAGGATAGGACTAGTCTTTGTGGTTAATGACTCTGAGGATGTTGATGGACTTCAGGATCCAGGTGTTGCCCTCCTTAGGACATACAATTATGTGGCACAAGAAATGGACAATAATTACGCTTTCCAGACTGTCATGTCTGTAAGTATTCATTTAAAATGGAAATTAACATGTATGTGAGACTATGTTAATGTGCCAATATGTAGATAAGTGAAGAAATTCTGACTGTTAGCATTCAGAGTACCTCTGAACACTAGTACCACACAACACGTGCTGCTCTGTGAAGTGCTTCTGATCTAACTTTAACAAACAAGACTAGGTATAATGTGACATTTAACACTTAGCACATTTTTCTGATCCTGCTTCTTTGCTCATTCTGCCAGTGAGTTCTAAACTGCTCTATCCCTTCAATATTATAATTTGTTTTGAACAGTTCCTGCTGCATACTTTTGCCACGTCAGAGCACAATCTATGTGCTAAGTAAATGCATTTTTTCCTTGTGGTATGACACTGTTGTACAGATCAGCAATCTGGGGCATACTGTAACTTTAAACTGATGGTGACCTTAAGAAAATGGTTTTTATTCTTGTTTTACTTGGTATGTATTTGTAAGTCAAAGTAAAATCTTGTGCCTTCAACAGGGAACCATTCACCTACTTTACATATGAGGTCTCTTACACTGTTTAAAAGCATGTCTTGGGTTCTGAAGGGAAGGGTAACTCTTTGGATAAGCTTTACTTGAACCCTTTTTTCTCCCCTAAGCACTACCTTTTCCCCTCAAACAACTTTTCTAATTGAAGATGCAAGTTATTATGTGAAGAAATACATTATATTTACCTCCTTCCAATCTCACTAGAATGACAAGGTAAAAGCAAGATAATTCTAAGCACTACCATTACTTAGGAGCTGTTATTGCAGCTAATAAACACAAATACATGTTTTGCAGTCTGGCTCTTAATGCCTCCTTATACTTACTGGAACACAGATGGCAGGTCAGCTTACCTTTCATAAGGACAGACTCTTTACAGTTGTGGCTGTAAACCTGTATTTGTATCCCCCTTTCAGATATATAACAAAGTAAAAACAGGAGATCAGCTCAAAGTGGAGCATGTGGTTAGTGTTCTTGAGAAACAGTATCCTTACGTGGAAATCAACAGCATTCTGGGAATTGATTCTGCCTATGATCAAAACAGAAAGGTAAGAATTCTGGATTTAGAGGATTTAGAGGGGTTTTCACTTTCTTTGCTTCAACGCTGTTTTAGAAATATAGTTAACATACAATTTCTTGATCCAGTTCTCTTACGAGCCATCAAGAATCACAGAATAGGTAGGGTTGGAAAGGACCTTAAGATCATCTAGTTCTAACCCCCCTGTCATGGGCAGGGACACCTCCCACTAGACCAAGTCACCCAAGACTCTGTCCAACCTGGCCTTGAACACCGCCAGGGATGGAGCATTCACAACTTCCCTGGGCAACCCATTCCAGTGCCTCATCACCCTTACAGTAAAGACCTTCTTCCTTGTATGCAATCTAAACTTCCCCTGTTTAAGCTTTAACCCCTTACCCCTTGTCCTACATTGGGTGACTTGTAGTAATACTTCAGTAAGTAATTATGTTCAGCACGAAGTTTTATATACTGTAATACATGTTTTTAAAAATCTGTGTGTATAGCACTAGAACCAAGCAGAAACATGTTCTTAAAAAATAAAAACCTTCTACCCTTACATTACAACTGCATTTGCTTCCATATGCAAAGTCAAGTTTCCTGTTGTGCATTTGTTACAACCAGAAACTGCTCATTGGAATTAATTTGTTTACAGTCTGAGCTTATGGAATATTTTGCACTACTGTATTATGAAGTAACTTTTTTTTTCCTTTGAAACTCTGAAAGACAAGGCCATCTTGTACATATAAGATACAGAAAATATATTATACACTGCATAAAATTAGTATTCTAAATATGATATGAAGGTTAGAAGGACATCTTAGTGTCTTTAGCATAGACTCGTGGATATTGCAAGCAGATGTTGTCAGCCCTCATGGTAATGGGCTGATGTGGTAATGCTACTTCTTTCCCTGTATTTAGGCAGCAAGAGGTTACTATGAGCAAACAGGTGTAGGTCCTCTCCCTGTTGTGCTGTTCAATGGAATGCCTTTTCAAAAAGATCAGCTGGATCCTGATGATCTGGAAACTGTGACAATGCACAAAATCCTGGAAACGACAAGCATCTTCCAGCGAGCCGTGTACCTGGTAGGTGCGGAGTTCAGCTCTGACTTTAGAGAGAAACAACATTGGGAAAAACTAACTCAAAAGACCCTGAATAAATAATACCTAAGACAGCTTAACTTGCATCAGTTCTTGGTTTGGGTTTCTGTTGTTGGATGTGGGTATTTTTTTTGGGTGTGTGTGTGTGTGTTTTAACTTATTAAGGCAAATAAACACGTGAAATAACTTAATACAGATTTTTTCTTCTTCCTTCAGGGTGAACTATCTAATGATCAAGATGTGGTTGAATACATCATGAACCAGCCTAATGTTGTTCCAAGAATTAACTCAAGAATTTTAATGTCTGACAGAGAGTACCTAGATTTGACAGGAATGAGTAAGGGATGCTTTTAATTGCATTAAACCTGATGTATCCAATTTAAAAACTTCTGCTGTCCCAATGGAAAGCTGTACTGGCAAAGTATTAACAGCTCCCCAAGTGATGTTCTAGCCCTGGGCAAGGAGAGATGTTACATACAACAGCAACATTAATGTCTACGGATTTTTCAAAACAGGATCTTGGTTTAATTTTATATAAACCTTTAGGGGAATATGACTCATGAGGCTGAGAAATTAGCAATGCTAGTAAAAGCCAAGCACAGTCATATGATGTATACAGCAACAGCTTGGTTCTTATTTCTAACCTTCTTTTGAGCAGAGATTGACAGTTATCTTTGCAATTAAGATTTAGAACTTGTCATACCTAAATGTATTAACACCCAGTGGTTTGACTCTGCAGAATACTGACAGCATAGCAAAACCGCTTCTAAAATTACTTTTTTTGAGCTGCTTGAAAAATAGTAACACAGTGGACTTAACATGTATATTATTTACATAAATTAACTTAAACTAAGTGAGACTTGAACAGTTCTTACAATTGACTTCTGCATATTCTGCTCATCAAATATGCAGTGTAGTTA
Source organism: Psittacula echo (assembly GCF_963264785.1). Taxonomy (NCBI): domain Eukaryota; kingdom Metazoa; phylum Chordata; class Aves; order Psittaciformes; family Psittacidae; genus Psittacula; species Psittacula echo. Next base: position 60,924,632 of record NC_137740.1, on the reverse strand, counting down.
TTAACGTAACTTAGGAGACAAAAAGGTAACCTATGAGACAACAGAAATATATTCTTCAGCTCAACAGTGGAGACATGAAAAGCAAAATCACAAGGAACAAAATGGGATGTTTTCTTAATGTTCTGGTAATAGTAGTGATTTTTCTTTCATTTTACAGGAAATAGTTGCTTTGGCATCTAATACTTTTTCTGTTCCTCAGATAACTTCTATGTAGATGACTTTGCGAGATTTACCACGTTGGACTCCAAAGATAAGACATCTGCTGTTGCAAACAGCATGACCTACTTAACAAAGAAAGGTAACATCTGCAGTGGATTATGAACCTAGACCTAATTTTATGTGTGTTTTCCAGCACGAGTACAGTTAGTTCTCAGCACACATGTTGAGCTTTGGTCAGGCCTGTGGGTAATGGCACAATCCAAGTGTTAAAGAGAAAGATTTACTTTTTTTTATAAGGGTGAAACAAGAATGTTCTCCTCTTTAAACCCAGCCCAGCCTTCAATGAATAATGAAGTCCTACCCAACCTGCTCTTGCTATATTGCACATGACTGCCAGAAAAGCAGCAGCATGAGCTCTGACCCTGCAGTAACACAGACAAAATACAAAAGGGATTGTAACTCTCCATCCCGTAACTCAAAGTTACTTAAAGTTACATGGATTCAGAAGAAAACTGTTACTGCACATTATATAAGACAATATCTAATGTGGTCTGTGCTATTTTTTTTGCTCCAGTGCATGTACTGCTTGTTTTCAATGACAACATTGTTCTACTGCAGTTATACAGTCTTGTGCTAAATCTCATCTGTATTTCTCAATGTACAAAATGCATGCACAGACATAATACAGAACTTAATCAGGCCTTCCCTGTGTCTATTTCAGTTAGGTATCACAAATAAGCTGCTGTCATTTGAACTGATTTCTCTTGTTCCTACCTGCTGTCTTTACTAGACTCTCACAAGTTTCACCAGTACTATCTCCAGCCACTGCCACCTGCATGCACTACCTTAGATGTTCCCATTGCTCCTTCTGTCTCCCGACTGCCTGCAGTTCATGTTCAGTCACTTTGATCTGGACAAGTTTCTTGTTTTCCCTTCATAGATTATTAATTAAACCTACACCCCTGCATTCTCATGGGAAAGTTTGCATTAACTTGCCAATCCCATGGCTTGATAGTTTTGGGTCACTGCCTCCTTGGTCACTTAAGATATTTAATAACTGGTATCTGATCACAGCAATTCCGTAGCACATTTATTTTCTAAAATAATAGGAAAGTTATACGTGCTGCTGGCTCAGCAACAGTACTGAAACAGCACCCTTCGGACAGCTTTTGAAGAGGGAAGAGAACATAAATGGGTAACGTCCAAGTTGTAATGGCATGGCAGTTTGCAAAGGGTGTTCAGAACGCCACCTTCATGGTATGGTATGGAACTGGTAATATGTAGTATAATAAGTGCTGCAGCATGAAAATAAAGCATCGATCTACTTAAGGGGAAGAAAAAATCAAAGATTATTCTAATAAAATTAGTACAAACTCGTTGCTTGCTGGACTTCATCTCTAGCAATTCAGTTATGTTCTGTTCAGTGCTGCAGCTTCTTGATGCAAGTTGGGATTACTATCACATTATTAATGTTTCTTTCCTTTCCCCCTTTCCTTTCTGCTTTTTGACCAGGAATGTCTTCCAAGGAGATCTATGGTAACTCATGCTTTAGCATTTTATATGTTGCTCTGGGAATATTCTCGATCCTTTATAACACTGGCTTTAGAACCAGCATGAAATGAAGCAAGCATTTAAATGCATGTTTGCTTCAGCACTTTCTTCTCTATGCAAAACTGATTTGGGGAACTAATGGCTTCAGTACAAAGCAGCAGAATGTTGTACCCTAGTTGGAACCTCTATTTATAGTTTCCTTTATATTTTCTAAATCAGAAAGGTAGCAAACAAAAAATTATGAGCTTAGAAACAGTGATGCATGCTGTCCCAGGTGGGTTTTCTGAATGAGGCAAGTGAAACCAATGTAATACCAATACTATTACTCATCTTGCCAAACATCATTGCTTAGCTTCATCAGTAGCTTTCCTATGTAATCTTACTTGTTTTGAAATCTCTGCATGTGCATCATATTTTTCCTCCAAATGAGGAAAACCTGAAGCTTTCCTTCCCTTTACCCTCAAATTTCTCCCACTCTTGTTTTAACATGCAGATGACTCCTTCGTTAGACCAGTTACTTTTTGGATTGTTGGTGATTTTGATAAACCTTCAGGGAGGCAATTACTGTATGATGCGATTAAACATCAGGTAGGTGATGTTTTCATTTGAACAGGGTAGCAGTGCTAATAAAGCAGTAGGTAGAGGCTTGAAAAACACAGCTTGTGCTTCTTCCTGTAGTATGCCCTGGGGAGATGGATTCTCCCTCCAGGGTTTCTAAATTGCAGCCTCATTTTATCTGTAGAGGCTGGGATATTGCTGACCTTCTTGTACTTGGACAAAATCCCCTCTTGGCACTATGATAACACAACAAAGAAAAGTTGTTCTTTTAAGCCCATGGTCCAAAATTGAAGAGGTCTGTGTTTTGGTTTGGAGATGAACATGAGCATTGCTCCCTGTCTCCTTTGTTCTGGGAAGGTAACTGAATCATAAAAATAGACAGCACTCCTGAATCACTGTTTTGCCAGACCTCCTAGCGGTGGCCATGGTCCCTGGTCTCCTGTGTCACACAATATTATCTACAGGAGATTACAGTGGTGCCTACATGTGAATTAAATACTCGATGTTAAGTTAGTTCACTCATCCTTTTAACCTTGTCCTGTTATTTACCTAATTCAGAATCTTGTTTTCTGGTTAAGAAATACAAAAGCTTTTGCTATAGTGTTTATTGTAATAAGTCTTCTCATTTAAACTATACCTGAACTCTAAACCTTTCCTAATGCATGTTTTGTTAAACACAGAAATCCAGCAATAATGTTCGAATTGGCATGATTAATAATCCTAGTAATGATCCAAATAGCCAGAATACAGTTGTTGCTAAAGCTATATGGGCAGCTCTACAGACACAAACGTCAAATAATGCCAAGAACTTCATCACCAAAATGGCCAAAGAAGAAACTGCAAAGGCACTAGAGGCAGGAGCTGACATCTTAGAATTTGCTGTTGGGGTAAGCATGTTAGTTGGCAATTACAAAAGTACGGTACTTCACTTGTTCTAATGATTGTTTTAGTGTAGTATATTCATATGCAAAAGATGCAGCAACAAAAGAGAGTAACACTGTTTGGTTTGCTGCTGCTGTTCTTTTTTTGTTCTGAAAGGCAGACTTACCTGAAAATAACAGGCCATTTAAAAATAAAGTACATCCTCATACATATCAAATCTATGTAACTTTTAAAAGCAAACAGGAATGCAGATTCAGGGATCGATTTGAGTCAGCCAGGTGTTTCTTGGGGGGGTTAAGAGAGAACTATAATCCTTTTAAAAAGCTAGAAAACCCCTTAGATTTCTCCAAGTAGGTTTAAAAAGAGACAAGAATCACTTAAGAACAGAAGAGTGGAACAACTGGTCTAAGTAGCAACAATTACTAGGGCTGTGGCCACACATGTCAGAAACTGCGATAATGTTTCAAGGTGACAGGCAAGAACGAGGTATAAGACCCCAAAGAAAAGGGACTGTGGATAAATTTTAGCAAGATATGAAGATGCTTGTGAATGGGAACAAACAGGGTGCATTTAAACAAACTGTGCAAAGTTGTACCTTTCTTCCGATTTCAATGTCAAGTATTCTTTTCTTTCAGGGTATGGATACCAGTATTTTCAAAGAAGCTTTTGAATCTCCCAAGGTGGATTTTATTCTGTCCCATGCTATATATTGCAGAGATGTTCTAAAGCTGAAGAAGGGGCAGAGGGCTGTGATCAGCAATGGAAGGGTGAGCTCAATCACCAGACAGTAAAGGAGATACTGCACATGTGGGAAAGCAGCAGACTTTGATGCACAGGGTGGAGGGATCAGACAGAGTGTCTCAGCCTTCTGTAGGTCTCATAAGTCTTTAGGACTGCTTCCAGTTTGATTTATTCAGACCTGCATGACCCGTTCTTTGTACTGTGTACAGTTGTTGGTATTTTGTATAAATTCAGCTCTCTCAATAACAGAGTTGCTTTCTTGTCGGCAGTAAATTGAGTCCAGGGGTACAAACAGATGATAAATTTCAGAGACTGAGCTGCTTCAGTTAACTGGGCAAAACACTGTTCTGTCTGGCCCTGACCATGGTGTCCCCATCTCTTCCACTGGCTCTTTTTACGACAGATTTAGCTTTAGATTGAGCAAATGATGTTACAATAGTATTTCACTGCAAGTAATGAAACCCAGCTGTGTACAGCATTAAGCTTTCTTTTGTATACTGCTTCCTAGTTAGGGGAAAAACCCCCTAAGTTCCAGTGGCTACTGTATACTTCAATGGGTTAAAAAAAAAATAAAAATCAAGGGATGAGTTGTAGTATTTTTTTTCTCTCATTAGTAAAATAGCAGGAATTGTCTAGGTAGCTTTTAGGTTCTGAAGGCTAGAGGAGTAAGATTTGCTGGAGTCTTGCAGGTCTGCTGGAATTGGCCTGGTGTTCTATTGCCCCTTCAAGATGTAGTACTGCAGGTATAATTTAATATGCCTGACCTTCGCAAACCGAGCACTCAGTGAAAGTTTTAAGTGTGCATTTTATGCCTTAATCTGGGATTCTTGGCTGTAAACAGTAAAGATTTATCTGTTAAACTCTGCTGCCGTTGACATTAATACCAGCCTAAACAGTTAATACCCACCAGTACTGGGCTGGAGTATTTATTTCATGTATCTCTGAATTTTGTTTCAATGTTGCCTTTACCTAATTATGCTGATTCTGCCTTTTTTTGTTTTGTAGATTATTGGCCCATTAGAGGATGGTGAGATGTTCAATCAGGATGATTTTCATCTCCTTGAGAATATCATACTAAAGACATCAGGACAGAAAATCAAATCTCAGATTCAGCAGCTGGGATTCGAAGAAGATCTGTAAGTATAAGTGAAAAAAGCAGTGGTACTCTGATAAGTTAACTGACTGCAGCCTGGAGAAAGCTTTATCAAGGATACTCTGGCTGGTGATTTAAGTCAGCTGTCACTGTAAATTCGAGAGAATTAATTAATTCAGGAAAAGCTAACAGACCTTTAAATTACAGCCCTGCTTCTTGGCAAAGCTGTGATGTACAAATCAATTTTTATTGAACTTTCAAGAGGTTTTGTCTTTAATCTTGAAAATGTATTCTTAAAATATTAGACTGAAAATTTGTGGGCATAATTAAAAGGAGGAAGTTGTCAGAAGTAATTAAACCTCTTCTAGTGATAGGCCCCCTCTTGCTCAAAAGTTTCACCACGTACAGGGTTGCTTCCTAGCTCTTGTAGCTGCAGTGTAAAATGGGAAGACTGCTGTGAAATGAGGGTTTGATCTGAATGGCTTACAGGTCTAAGAGAGGTTGGTGAAGTTCATGAATGCAGTGCCTGTAGCATGGTTGACCCCTAAAATAAGCTGTTCTGTAATTGTCACAGAGTTAAACCCTTTGGTACCCTTAGTAATAAGGCAGCAACCTGTTTAAATTAATGGCATATGTTTAACTCTTCAGAGCTTGTGTAGAGAGGTGTAGCAGAAGTGTTAGCTTGTGTATGTGAATTCAGTCTGCTTCTCTTTTGCTGCTAACTGGCAGCAGTACATGCATTTTTTTTCTGAGTATCTGTTAACTTCCCCCTATCCCCATTCTTTCTTTTCAGGGCAAGTGACTTGGTCATGAAAGTGGATGCTCTTCTTTCTGCTCAACCAAAAGGAGAGTCAAGGATTGAATATCATTATTTTGAAGAACGATACAGGTATAGGATTACTGGCCTTTGATGAACAATATGCTTTTCCTTGTCTTTTAACACTCCCATTGTTTTACGTTGCATTGAACTTAAAAACTCCATGTAGCAATGGGAAAGTTTCCAACAGTTTTCAGGGCACAGTGAGATTCCAGAAATTAATTTTATCTGTCTACCTATCTCTATACATGTACACATGTGTTTTTTTCTCTAACTAGTTTCAGAAGGCACATAGCTTTTAGGAAGTAATTCGACTTCAGAATGAGATGAACAGTGTTTCTCCTATGTGTATCCATATGTTTGATACTTTAAAAATGTTTTTTCTTCTGTTTAGTGCAGTTAAACTGAGACCAAAAGAGGGGGAGACATACTTTGATGTTGTGGCTATAGTTGATCCTGTGACCAGAGATGCTCAAAGACTTGCTCCATTACTTCTGGTATGCATGCAGTGTTGTGATGCATTTTATGGCCATTTCAGAAAGTTGTCTCAGTTCTGGAATTTCGGAATGTGTGTCTTCTTCCTTGACTGGGTGGTGACCTGTGGCCTTCTGATAGTGCCTCAGAGTTGCGCCATTTGTTACTGAAAACAATAATTACACTATACTGCACACTAACAAGATGATGGTTGGATATTGTCTAGATAGCTTTTAGTTCCACCATTTTAACAGTTTAGTTTGCAGTGGCTCTGTTCTTGAGGAGGAAAGTCTCTACCTCTCAAACACAATGCCTGAAATGTGAGGGAGCAGGTGGATGTTCTTCTTAAAACCACCAATTTAAAGTTGGGTGTGGTAAGCAAATAATGAGAAGGGAGGATGGAGAATGAGCAGGTATTGCCTCGTTGAGGTCCTCTCTATGAAAACAGTCATCAGCTTTCCTAGTCAGCATTTTAAGGGATGTCTTTTTCTCATTACTTTAGGTTTTGAACCAATTGATAAATATGAACCTAAGAGTGTTTATGAACTGCCAGTCCAGGCTTTCTGACATGCCACTGAAAAGGTAAGCAATGACAGGGTCAATAGGAGAGAGAAAGAAAAACCTGTTGGAACGTGCAAACACAGAAACATGGTCAGGTGTTTTAGAGGACTCCTCAATCATTAGGCAATCTTAGAGGACGCCTCAAGCATTGAGCTTGTTTTACATATAGCATCATCTCCCACAGAGAATTTGGGAATTTGTGCATAGCCCAAGGTAATTCGGCTGGCTTACAAGTTGGATGCTTTTTATTATTTATATAGATAAAGTTAATTTACTAATCTTAATGGTTGAGTCTTGCACATTCTGTTTGGTCCTTCAAGATGAACACTGTGATCCGTTCTAAGGTCAGCACAACCTGTGTTGCTTTGGACAAACCTTGGAAACACTGGAGTTCTGGGAAAGCCGATGCCATCGGCAAGTTCAGTGAGAGTGGAATATTTACAAAGTTTGGCAGAAATATGTTCTAACATTTTCTTTCTGAAATTGCAGCTTTTATCGCTATGTTTTGGAGCCAGAGATTTCTTTCACAGCAGATAACAACTTTGCTCCAGGACCAATTGCCAAGTTTTTGGATATGCCCCAGTCTCCATTGTTCACTTTAAACCTAAATACTCCTGAGAGCTGGATGGTGGAATCTGTCAGAACCCCATATGACCTTGATAATATTTACTTAGTGGAGGTAAGAGAAATCAACATGTTTGTAATACAGCATTTAAATAGTGTTTTTCCAGGGCTTATTTTTGTAATGGCAAAGAAATACAGAATTTTGAAATGCTGCTGAACATAGAACTGTGGATATTAACACCTTTTACATTTGCACCCTCCATGTTTTCTAGGTGGGATACAGGTAAACTGAAGTTCACTCTTCTCAATTACTCGTGGGTGCCTGAATCACAGGTTGAAAAATAGTGCAGGATTGAAGCAGATCCTACAGATGCTTTGAGTGTGTATATAACATTTCAGAGTGTCCTGAGCTAGAAACAAACTCATTGGGTATTAAATAACTTCAATTTGCTAGTTGAAGAATTCTTTTGGGATTAGAGCTCCCTACAGCTCACGTCACAGCTAAAAATAAGACTGTTATGTTTAAAACCTTCTTAGAAATTTTGAAGTAAGATCTAAGTCCTCTTTTACTGACTTCCCCTCTTTTTTTTTTACTTACTTCCCTTTGCTCTGAGAAGCCACCAAACTGGTTTTAGCTCCCTGTTTGCCTTCACAGCTTTTGTTATTGACAAACTCTCCTGTGGCCCACAAAAGGATATGCAGTATCCGTAAAACTGTAAAACTGGTTCAGCTGAAGTCCACTCACTTGCAGTAGGTTTAGGGGTTGAGTGCTGCCAGACCAGGCCTTGAATTAGACTATTAGAATACTCATCTGGGCAGTGCTGCCCCACATACATAGGGATAAGATAGAAAGGAAAGAAAGATTGAAGGGGCTGATGTTGAGCAGAAGAATTACCTTAAAAAGAAAAAAAGAACATCTGTATGTAGAAGTTCATGAATTCTTACTAATCTTTAGTGGGATGGATAATTCAGTGCTAATAATCATTAAAGTTAGCAGTTAACAGCAACAGGTTAGTTTTCAGCTCTAGAAACAGTGGGCTAGTCAGTGGTTACAGAATGCACTACACTAACAAGTTATGGTGGGCACTAAAAGTATAATTCAAAATTAGAAAATCCGTGTGTGATACAAAGTAGAAAATTCTGGATTTCATGGTACAATGTTACAATAATAAATGGTAAATGATGCCGTCAAATAGTCTTATGTCCTGAAAGAAGCCATTATTTCATTGCCCTTGAAGAACTGCAGACACATATATATATGTGTATATCTATCTGCTGCACGTGTGATGAGATTGTCAAAACCTTTAAAACTGGCCTCTTGAAAAGCAACAGTCTGTACAACCTTGTGGTCACTACAAACGTGTTACTTTCTCACTGAACATTATATTATTAATCTCCTCTTACTTCGGCATCTCTCTGATACTGTTTGGCAATACGATGCAGTATAGTGGGTAGAGTCCAATATTACTAATCCTGTACTAGTTATTCCAAAATTTAGGAAATCAGGTGTTTGTTCATGTGTGATTTATTTTTTTCTTGTGTATTTTTTTTGTGGGTTAGGTTTTTTTTTTTCATCTCTTAACTGTAAAACCATAAATGAACCACCAAATGGCTGATACTACTACGTGTTTCAAGCCTCACTCCCATGCCCTATCTCAGATTAACTAAAATGAGAGAAAGGGGGATTAAATGCTTCAGGCATTCCAAGTACCACCCAAAGCCTCCAAATAAACAGTAGCTTTACTTTTGCAGCTGCACAATTTCTAATTCCTCATATGCAGCCTTTTGGTGCTGTAGCAATTAAACTGTCATTTGGATGTGCAATGGGAGAAGATGCTTTGTGAGATGAGGCTGATGTTTTGGTTATATAGTGTTCTCGAGTTACAGCTGAATTTAGCCTGGCAGGTATCTAAGTTGGTTTGGGGTTGGTTTTATTTTTTTTTTTCTTTTTCTTTACTTTTCTTGCCACTTTTTGGTGTAGGAAAAAAGGAATTGGTATTTCTGAGAGTACCCTAGTGCTCTGTAAAGACTAATGCAGTGCAAAACAAATGTTTATTTCAGATGATAAATACTAGATGGGACTACCTTTAAACCGGTTTAGATTCAAAGTCCTGGAGCCCATCATAACTTTTTATGAGATGCCAGATATATCACTCACTTGACTGCATTCTCCAATAAAATGCTTAAAATATAAATAGTAAAATAGAGCAACAGTCCTTCTCTTTTCTTACCCAAGCATCTTACCACTTGAGACTCAACTCTTTTTGGTCTGAGACACTCTTTAACAATGTGTGCGTGAAGTCTGTCACTTGAAGGAGCTGAGTTCTTTGAGCCTTTTTAGGTATTTGTTTCATAAAATTATGCTGGTAAAATGAAGTGGTATTTAATAACTGTGCCTATTTTAGAGAGTAATTGAATCACGAAAAATTTGCACTTTTGAGCTAGTGCTGAATTCAACAGTATCTTTTCCTTACAGGTGGACAATGTTGTAGCTGCAGAATATGAACTGGAGTATCTGCTTCTGGAAGGACATTGCTATGATATTACTACCGGACAGCCACCTCGGGGACTCCAGTTTACACTGGGAACTTCAACCACTCCAGTCATCGTTGATACCATTGTTATGGCCAACTTGGTAAGCATTCAACTGAAACTGGCAGCAAATAACTGGTCTTCCAGTCAGCACAATCACTTGCATGAGCTATGAAGTATTTTCTAGTATGTGGGTGATGGATATGTGGCATTACTTACACTCCAGAGTTGCTCACAAATGTATTGGAACCACATCATTCCTAACACTGATGTCTAAAAGCTTGCAGTGTAGTTAGTTGTCTCTTACCTTTTTCAAGATGTACTCCTTTCCCTGCAGCTTGCCAAGAAGGGTCTTCTGGAATATCTTAAATGATGCCAATATTCTTTAGCAACCTCTTTCCAGGGAAGGTCTAGACAGGGTACTCCTTAGACCATCCATTCTGGTACTGTAAGCCTCAGGTAGGCAGCTGTCTTGTTTTGGGACCCATTTCTTCAGGAGACCTATGGAACACATGGAGAGAATCAGCAAGAATAGCTGACATTCCAGAAAATAACGGAAGTGTGAAAGAATGGGAATTGCTTAATTTAGATGAGGAAAGGTGATGGAAATCAGGGGTGAAGGGGTATGAAAAGACCAGGAACATGCCCTGGGTTTTTTTTATTACTTTGTATTTTTTTTATATATATATATATGTATATTATATAAAGCAGACTGGTTCATGAAATTGCATGCACAATACAAAACTGGAAGGGACACAGAAGCATGACTACAAATATTTGTATCTTCTATAGGTGCAATAGTCTAAATCATAGAAGAAAATATTCAGATCTGGAACCTCAAACTCCAACAAGATGTGTATGCAAAATCTGCATTTCACACTGTAATTTCTTAAGTTCTGTAGAAAAGATATCTGTAACTGTATGATATGAATTATGTTACTGTTTGCTGCTGTAGATGAAATACCAGTCTGTAGAGCTTTAAAAATTACCTAGATTTAGTTTTGTAGGCAGACTTTTCATGCACTGCAATGTAGTTACCAGTGAGTGTTTTGAAATCCACTTACTCCCTCATGAAGACAAGCTTTTGCATAAAAAAGCTTGCACTGTTCCAAACAAGGTACCCTGAAGACTCTCATCTATCAAATAATGCTAGACTTTTCCATACGCCTGTCTCCAATGGAAAAAAACCCAACGATTTTGAATAGAACTTCTGGGGTTTTTTCTCCTGTTTTTAAGGACTTTAATGCCTTAAGGTTATGCTAATCAGCTGGCTTACAGATAACTATTTCCAGATTTAAAACAGTGGGTCAAAATACATGACTTAAAAACTTGGTTTTCTACATTTGCATTTTCTGGAAACTGACAAGTATTCTTTGTGCTCTACAGGGCTACTTCCAGTTAAAAGCCAATCCTGGTGCATGGACTCTAAGACTGAGAAAGGGCAGATCTGAGGATATCTACAGAATATACAGGTAGGACAGTTAAAGCAATAATTCAGTCTTTCTCTTGTGAAACTTCTGAGCTAGGTAGGCATTGTAATATGTGAATCTAAAAGTTCCTTTGCCACAGCGTAGTGAACTGAACAGTAAGGTACATTTTGTACTGAACGTAAGTTACGTGAGATGAATGGAATTAATTCATTTTTAAAAACTCAGTGAGTGCATGTTCAGATACTTGTATTTGTTGCATTTCCACATGTCTCAAACCTGTTTTACAATGCTAAGGCTTAAAACCATGTAGAAAAATACACAGAAGAAAAAGAACACATTTCTGCATTGTAGTAAAGGTCAGTATTTTACTCTATTTTCAGCCATGATGGCACAGACTCTCCACCTGAAGCTAGTGAAGTTAGTGTTGTTCTCAACAACTTCAAGAGCAAAATTATTAAAGTGAAGGTGAGTTCAAAAGCTAGAGCTTCTCTTAAAAAACATTGTTTGACCAGTAGTGGGGAAGAAACTTTGATTAAGGCCTGATGATCTCTTCCTACAAACACACACTTAGGGCAGTTTACACAACATTCACATCAGAGTATCAGTAATAAGAGAATTATCTGTAGACATGGTTTTGGTATTTTGAGGCAGGAGAGCATGACATATAGCTGGTATTCCATTTGTTTGCCCATGAGAAAAAATTATGCTCATGTTTTACTGACTCAGTTTTGCTTGTGACTTCAGAAAAAAACAAGTCAGTTTTGTATGGCCTGTATATATACGGTAATAAATATTCAGTGTATCCATTGAGCCAGTATTTTATCTGTTACAGATAAATTTTATTCATCCGGCAATAAATTATTTAAATTAAAAAAAAGATTTTTTTATATATATATATATATATATATATATAAAAATAAAAGGTAAATTTAAAAGGTAAATTAGTAATTTGTCTTTTAGGGTTGCCTATTAGATAAGAAGAGCTGAAAAGATTAAGGAGGACAACTTACAAGACAAGTGATGGTTATCGTACGTCTGGCCCAGTAGCCAGTAATACCATTTAGAAACGTAAGGGAGAGGGGGAGTATTAGTTGGTTTCTTTGAGTTTTTTCTTTGCCAGTCTCCATCACCAAGAACCTCTTTGCATTTTAACCATCTACACTAACATGCCTTAGGTGTCTGAAAACAGCTTTGGCATCCCATCCTGAAAATGCCAGTTCACTACTGAGCTGATTGTCTAAGCAGCTTAGGTTACCTGTCAGCTCATTCTACTGGACGGAATTCACATGGATACAAACAGAGCTAGTATCAAAATAACACTCCATGGCTGTTTGTGAGTTGTGGTTCCAGTCCCTAAAGCAGTATTATATGCTTTACAGGTTCAGAAAAAACTGGATATGATGAATGAAGATCTACTAAGTGATGGTACCAGTGAGAATGAATCTGGATTTTGGGAATCCCTCAAATGGTAAAACTAATTCAATAATAACCTGAAACTCTCTTGAAACTGGAAAACTATTTGATGATAGAGTTTGACCTGTGATATTCCATAGCTGTCCAGTAAGACTGCTTGAATTTAGGGCTATCTTTCATAGGGATATCTTTCGTATCATTTCCTCTGCTGCCAGAGACGAGGGCACTGCTTTGCACCTGCTTGCCTTCCCTTATCCCCACTGCTACCCGGGAGCCTGTGAACATTGTTCATTTCCAGCAGCTGCATCTCTGCCAGCAATCTTTCAATTGATGTTCAGTGTTCACAAATAAACCATTGGTACTTCCACACCTGTGTCTGCAGTACTCTGCCTTGTGGAGGACAGCCTGACCAGCACGGGGGGAATGACACCAAACCCCACAGTTATACTATGTTAAACCAACATTGTAGCAATTTATCATCTGTTGCACTCTCTCCTATACAGCTGTCCCTTACTCTCTTGTCCTGTATATAAATACATTTATCCTTTCAGGGGATTCACAGGAGGACAAAAGAATGAAGATGTGAAACAGGATAAAGATGATGTACTAAATATATTCTCTGTGGCTTCAGGACACCTGTATGAAAGATTCCTACGGTGAGTCCTGCAGTCTCAAATGATAATGTGCCCTGATTTCCACAGAAGAAAGGTTAGAATTTGCAAGAATATAAAAAAGCCCCAAAACTTTCTCAGCAGCTCAGAAGTCCTCTAGATTCTGCATAACACTCACATGTTCAAACCAGACTTGGTTTAAGAGACGGCATTGTCTCTGTCCTACATTTTCTCACTACAGGATAACCAAATCCAAATGTATTGTTAGGATACTATAGAATAAGTTGTAGTTGCTTTGGAAAAGAACTTCCATTCTCAAAGGACTGTGAAAGCCAAAAGGCTGCATATTCTGACTCATTAAAATAAAAAGATTGTGAGAGGTTTAGTTAATCTGTAGATAAAACCAAGCAATTTGCAATAGGCTGCAGCTACCCACTTTTTCTTCATTTGTGAAGATCAAGCTACCTGTCACAGTTACTAGATTAACTGCAGTTAGCCTAGCAATGTAAACCAGCAGTCTGTAATCTGTTACACAGCTGATTTCTAGCAGCTCTTTCTGTAAATGCTTTATATTTTTTCTTTCGATAGCATAATGATGTTGTCTGTGCTGAAGCACACCAAGACCCCTTTAAAGTTTTGGTTTCTGAAGAACTACTTATCACCTACATTCAAGGTTTGTAACTCATTAGAAACTTATTCTGTGGTGGGGAAAAGCTTTTGGTTTTCAAGTTGCAGCCTCTAACATACTCTTGTGTAAGCACATGCACACCTGTCTGTATACCTTCTATTTTGACAAAGAATCAAGCTGGTGTAAGGTGGCAACTCTGTCTAGAAAGCTGTGAGAAATAACAGGCAAGTTGACAGTAGGCTCATACTGCAGGTAAATATTAAAGAGAAGAGCACATATTAGGAAAATCATACTTGAAATAATCTGAACTGACACAAGAAAGGTATAGATTTTAAGATGAAATTCAGGGCTATAAACTTACATCTAACACATAAGGGTTGAAAGATTATAGGAAAAAAGCCTACCAACAAAGCAATACCTGTGACTAGGTGTGGAGGCAGCCCCATAAGAGGAGACAATAAAACCACATTTCAGGCTGATGAGGTTACATGAGTGGTGCATGGTAAGGAGTGATGCAGGCCCTAGGTGAGTATACCTGAAAATACTTATGGATTATATGTGAGACATCATAAAACAAACAGCAGGATTCAAAATAGAAACCATAGGTAAATGAATGTTAAGAGATTGCAACCTGCAATATTAGGAAAGAGCATTTCTGAGAGAATCTCACATGTTCAGCATGAACTCAAGGGGAGGAAATTGGCAGTGTCCCTGTTGCTTCAACCATGGGCTGTGCTGTGACTGCTGTTGTCAGTCACCTCTTGCAGTGGTACAACGAAATGCTTCCCTCCTCTCTTCCTGTAATGGCTGTGTTGTGCCAGCATCTCTTGACTAAACTGTACTCTCCCCATGTCAGAAGGAAGCCTCACAGCTGAGAATGTCAATTGCTTTGACCGTGAGGCCAGTTCTAGTAAAGAATTTCTCCAAATTACTTTCTCTCATTTTATTATTCCCAATTTCACTGCTTTGTAGAGCCTTAAATAACAGTTCTCCCATCTGTGAAATTTTATGATTTGAGTAATGCATTCTTTTAAACTGATCTGTGGATCACTCTAAAACGGCTCATAAGTAATTGTGTGGGGGAAAATGCCAAAATATTTAGTTGTTTGATGGCAGCTGGCTTTATAATCTGTACCAGTCGTTCCGTTGGGGATTATGTCTTTCTTTGAAGTAACAAGGAAACTATAGTTTCTCTTTGTGGTATTTCATTGTCTAATGTTCTGTGTCTTACTATAGGACAGAAGTCTATTTCTTGTAATGTACTTTTCTTTTTCCTGCAGAGGAACAAAGAACTGAGATAAGCTACTTTTTTCCCCCTCCCTCTGCAGGAGTTCATCCCATACATGGCAAAGAAGTATAACTTCCAGTATGAGCTTGTCCAGTATAAATGGCCACGCTGGCTTCATCAGCAAACAGAGAAGCAGCGTATCATCTGGGGTTACAAGATCCTCTTTCTAGATGTGCTCTTCCCATTAGCTGTTGATAAAATCCTGTTTGTGGATGCTGATCAGGTAACACAGAGGTTGAAATTACTTGATATTTTCTTTTTTCTTTAAGAACAGTATGTTCTTGAGTACAGTTTCTGTTATTGGAAAGGTTACAAGTTTGAGCCCTTTGCAGGCACGATTGATGGTTGATTCTGTAACTGTAGCATGCTTCAGTGAGTGTTGTTTTTCCTGCCTGTTCCCACAAAGATTGGTTTTGTTGGCCTGTACTTTTCTTTTGGCTGGTTCCTCATTCACTCACTCTGATTCCTCATTCACTCACTCTGATTCCAGACAGTTTGCCAAATAGATTCTTGTTTCACCCTTCCATTTTCCAGTTGTGACTGTTCTCCCAGCCTGCAGCTCACTTATCACATACGGTATTTTCCTAAGTCACTAAACACTCTCCCACAACCCTTGCTTCCCTCTTGGCCAGACTTGAGTGGCTTTCAGAGAAGCGGGAGGGCAAATCCCCTGTGCACGAAGTCATGTTCTGCTGCAAAGCAAATGGTATAAGGCTTTGTATGTGCTTACTGCCTGGAGGGTCTGGAAGTACAGGATACATGCGCATGAGAACTGCCAAAAATATTCCTTCAAAAAGATACATGAAACTGAGAAGTACAGGTTATCGACACCTAAGTAAAAATGCCTTAGGTGTTTTGGCATATGTACAGTGTGATCCCATGTCAGTTAAAACCATTACAACTTAAGTATCACCTAGTAAAGATTTTCATCGATGCAGTTCTCATTTGAGACACTTTTTGCTGTGTTTATAGAAGATATACTAATGCATTTTTCCCACCAGAGTGATATTTTAAAAGTAGTGTCACTGCTGCATCATACGTGTCAAAAAGACATTAAAAAGCCGCTATCTCAGATGGGTTTGCGAACTTTTCAAGAGGAAAGGATACAAAGGATCATAGCAGAGTTCACAGTGAGAATTCTTGTTGCTTATTAAGCAATAATTTGGTACTCCAGCTGTCAGACCAACCCCTGTCAGTTTATTTTAAGCTCTATTTTAGTTTCTCCAACTCTAAGGGCAGCTTTAAACACCTTTTGTGCTGTTTCTGTACTCCATATGCACAATGCAGAAGACTGCAGGGTATAATGGGTAATTCTTCTTCTGTTTGCTCAGTTTGAATTAAATCCTGACCAGCATTTCCAAAGAACTAGTGATTGGCTTCTACCTTCTAAATAAAATGTCCTTTCCCTTCAGATTGTGCGCACAGACCTAAAGGAATTACGAGATTTCAATCTAGATGGTGCTCCCTATGGATATACTCCATTCTGTGACAGTCGAAGAGAAATGGATGGCTACAGGTTCTGGAAATCAGGATACTGGGCAAGTCATCTAGCTGGAAGAAAATACCACATCAGGTACTGAAGAATTCAGTTTTTTCCTAATAGAGGGGGGGAAGAGATTTTGCTGCTGCCTAGAACTAGCAGAAAACTAGCTGAGGTGAAAACAACGCTGCAGTGAACCACTTGTTGCTTACTGTTGCCTCTTTAAGGTTCCTTTGGCTATGGTCCCTTTGAAGCCCTAGGGGCACTGAAGTCACTTTCAGTACGCTACAGCTTTTACAGATGAAGAACTGAAGTGTTAACTAACCAGACATCTTCATTTGTTAATAACAAGTGTTGGAAGAAGGGACTGCATGACAGCAAAGCTAAGATAGATTTGTTGGAATTATTTCTGTACGTGCCATGACCTTGTTAGAACTGCTTTCCTGCCTTGTCTTAGATAATTTGATGTACTGCTACCAAGAGATTGTTTTAGTATACTGTATCTTGGGGTTTACTGGGGCTGCAGTAAGTTACCCATCAGTCAAATTTCATTACTAATTGCATCATCTTCATACAGTGCTCTGTATGTTGTGGATCTGAAGAAGTTCAGAAAGATAGCAGCTGGAGATCGACTCAGAGGACAATATCAGGGTCTTAGTCAGGATCCTAACAGTCTGTCCAACCTCGACCAGGTGTGTTTTTATTGGGTTTGTGTTGCTTTATGGGCTATAATGGCAGATTGGGACCTCTCCTTCCCTGGCCAAACTTCAGTCACAGCCAGATGCCAGTGGCAGGTTTTAATAGCATCAACTATAAATGCTGGGTGGAAACAACACCTTACCCTTAAATGTCTTAAGACTACCAAATTTTCCAGTATACTTCTAAACAAATACAGAACACAACTGGGTATTTGTTTCTTGGGCTGTCCAGCTCCAAGTACTTCACTGTGCACTGACTTAACACTGAAATAAGACTTGTATTGTGGCAGATGATAAAAATAATACTAAGGTTTTAATCAATTAGGAATAGTTTTCCAAGTTGATCCAGGACAGGTTTGATACTAGATTCATATTATTGCTTTAATACTGTTTGCTAAATAACTGATTTTCAACAAAGAAAGATTAACAGTTACAGTATGCAGTTTTTTCCCCAAAGGACTTTGTTTGGAATGGAATGAAATGTTGTTTCAACACTTATTTGCACTGGAAAAAAGTCACTCTTTAAAAAAATTAAACTTTTCCATACTATCTGGTTTGAGGGTTATTTCTCCCACCCTGTACATACTAACTCATATTCTTCACACCAGGATTTGCCTAACAACATGATCCACCAGGTGCCAATTAAATCACTGCCACAGGAGTGGCTGTGGTGTGAAACATGGTGTGATGATTCCTCAAAGAAGAGAGCAAAAACCATTGATCTGGTAAGTACAGTATGGCTCCTTCAGTCTTATGTCACAATAGAGTGACCAATTTTAGAGGCACTTCCCTACTTCAGATCTAAACGCCTGTATTGTTACGTAAATGTTTTCAGCACTTCAGTATTTTCCTTTAGCTTCTATATTTCTTTTACCTGGAGCAGTGGCATTATTGTGAATTTGGAAAGAGACTTCACCCTGTACTCTGCCTAACCACAGGCATGTGTGGTTCACCAACAACAGATGAAGTCCACCAGGTGGAAGCATACCTCTGTTCAGTAAATGAACCTTTTTTACGTATTAAGTATCTGAACAGTTCTTATGGTTTGTTTGCAGTGTAATAATCCAATGACCAAAGAGCCCAAGTTGCAAGCAGCAATGCGTATAGTTCCAGAATGGCAGGACTATGATCAAGAAATCAAACAGCTCCAAAGTCTTTTCCAGAAAGAAAAAGAAACAGGAATACCAGCTGAGATGCCAGGACAACACACACATGGTAATCTTTCAGGCAGCTTCCCTACTACTTTGAGGTTTTTCCTGTCTCTCTGGAGTAGTGTTAAGTTGCATACTTGCTCCCTGTAAGCTTGCATGATGAAAAAGCTTACAGGGACAAGCTGTTAAATAATGTGTATTTTAATAGGACAGAAAGACCTTGGTGAGCAAGGCTGGTGTAACTTCACCTGCTTCTGAAGCCTAGAAAACAGAGAGCTCTATTGCATGCTTGTTCTAGTTCTGTTAAAGACCCTCACTGTTCCTGCAATTTTATGACCTTGGCCTTATCATAACCCTTAATTAAAGTGCCACTATACAGAATGGGTATGAATTGTACTTCAGTCACAGGTAACCTTGCAAAGAACAAGTCTTTGGCTGTTTATGTACTAATTTTCAAACCAATCTGCCAATTGAGGCAGCTGGAAACAGAGTCTTCATTTTTCTCTTCTCTTCAACAGATCCAGCAGCACATGTGGAATTATGATCCATGGAGAAAAATTCAACTTAGACTGTTTCATAGACAATTTTTATATTGAAAGCTAGGGTTTTTTTCTGGTATGTCTGCAAAACTGCTGAATAATTGAATGGGATGGTGTATGCATTTTTATTACTTGCCTTCGGGTTAATTTCTGCATATGAAATAGGATCAGGATTGCTGGAATTAGCATTACTGGTCTTTTGCACCTGTGGTGGAGATGAAAGAGCCCAGGATGGTATTTGGCATTTCAGAAACAAAACTTCAAAATCCACTGGAAAAGCCAACAGCCTGTTCCTTCAGCTGTCGCTACCTCCACCACTGATGAAGATCCTGTTAGCCTCAGATCTGACTCCAGAGCTTGGAAATCACAGACCCATTGAGCCACTGGCTAGAACATAAGTCCTAACCTTAACAGATGGAGAGAATTTTTCCAGGTACCATTAAAGGCTCAGACTCATGCCTTGAATTGGGATACTGTTTTATCTGCAGGTTTTCAAATGGTCGGAATTGCTTCTCAGATTTGTTCAGTATGCCCTTGGTTTTGTAAAAAAAATCTAGTATTAGATTTTCTATTTCCTGTCTTCATTTACTGGCCAATTTTTAGTGGTTTGGCTTAATATAAAGCTATCACAATCTATTAAAATGTCCATCAACTACAAATGCCTACACTTACAAAGTGAGCAGAACATGGAATTTGACACCCTAGCCCACCTGACTTGAATCGAAGTGCCCTCCCTCCTTCCTGCTCCAAGTTTAAATCAGTCTGCAAAACTGGTAGGGCCTTACTATTGCTGTGGTTCACTGATTCACAAAAGTGTTTTGTTACAAAATCTGTTGCAGCTTGGAAGTTTATCATCTTGTACATTTCATTAACTTTATTTTTCTTCAAACAGATGTTGTCACATCAATAAAAACTTGGGTGTTCTTACGTCTTAAGCTTTAGTTCACACTCAGTCCTTTGAGCATCATTTTTGCTTGCACACTTTACAGTCCTAATTTGATTTTGGGGTTCCTGAATATTTCGCCTGTATTTGTTTTCATTCTGTGCCCAGACAAGACACAAGAATTAATCATCATTCATATCATTCATAGTCATGTCAGTTTTTAAAGGAGATACTGCCATAGTTCTGTTATGAACATACCAATTTAAAAAACTCAAACCTCGTTTCCCTCATTCTGTGGGATTATTGTCTGCTCCTCCAAAACATCGAGAAGTTGAAGAGTTGAAATGTAAGAACTAAAGAAGTATTTCTAGCAGTAAAATATAATTCCCTATGTACTGGGATCGTTTCTGCTTCCCATGTTTTTATACAGGTCAATATTCTGTGCTGTGAGAGCATCACACTAAAGATAATCCTGACTTTATAAACTCTTCTAAAATTCTTCTATTATACATTCTATAGATGTTTTAGAGCAATCTGTTAACCCTATAACTGCTGGCTTGAACTGTTCAATAGGGCAACTGAACAGAAAAGCAGCTCTTCTCCAGCCAGCTCAATAAGGGCCCACATCCCTAACCCAAACTCTTAAAAGAAACATGTTATAAGAAAGAGGTGGGGTCCCTTAAACACACATTGCTGGCACTGGTGACAAGGTCAGTAAACTAATGAGGAACACTGCCCATATGCTTCTGGTGGGTGTCAGAAATGGGTGATTCTAGAAAGGTATTGGAAAGGACAGGTTATAATCTCCCCCTCTCCTGAGGGAAAGCTTTGCCAACATAGGGGGCTGGATATCAAAGCAGGAACTTCAGGAGTATGAGTTATCAGCTGAGGTATTTTCCACCTTGTGAGTTTTTAAATTCAGACAGCTCTCTAAGTTACAAGTGGCTTATGCTTTCCATCAAGACTGTTCCAGTTAAGGACAAGCAGACTTACTCTAAAAGGATTTTTCTTCTAGTGTAAAAACCAATCATGTGCCTGCCCCTCAATTAATTACATACTGTGTTGATTAGCCTGTTCTAAACAGATAATACAGCACATGTAAGATTACCCCTTCTGTGTTCAGCTACCACATCTGCCTGTCTGGAACACATGGAATGAATAGCACAGGATCAGGTAGACAGCAGCTGTCCAACAGTTTCATCAAGGGCAGTAGAGGAGAACAGCTTAGGATGAATGGTGTGCAAGCAGGGAAAGAATCTGCCCAAGCCCTCAGAACAAGAGATACGCTGGTTTTCTGCAAAACAAGACCCTCTCCTATCTAGAACCACATCTTGCTGCCTATATGGTTTGAAGCTAAAAGATAAAGAAGCAAGTAACCTCTTAAATTCAACACAGAATTTACAATGGTCTGTTTGGAGATGAATAGGGAGAAACTATTCTTAAATATCAGTTATAGATTTCTCCTTTTTTTTTTCCCCAGTTATGCTCCTCCATTCTAATAGTGAATATATGCACTTAACTCCCCACCTTTCTTTAATTGTAAGACCTATGAAGCCATGGAGAATATTTTCGTTCCCTCTGGTTAACAGAGACCATGCTCTTCTGTTCAACTCATTTTAAAGAAAAACAAAATAATAATAAACCAATCCAATTCACCACTGATTCAGAAAAAAAACATGAACATGTATTGTGAGATTTGGAGCCTTTCCCAGTACTCTTAAGAGTCCTGGACCTGTTCTCAAGTACATTATAAAATGCACATGGTACTAATCATTTTGAATGTGAACTGCTCCAGTTTTTCCTGGGAAGCCACTATTTATTTGCACAAAGAACAGCAATCATACAGGAGAACAGTCACTTACTGTGAATCTGTGCATAGTGCTCAACTGGGCCATAAAAGAAAACTTGTGACAGGTCCATCTAGAAAGCATCTCAGAGCAAGCTGATTACTGAAACAGAGCTGCTTCTGATCATACCACTGATGGCCTGCTCCTCTAAACTATTAAGACTGATAATCAGAAATAGAAAATGGGGATTACAGAGGTCGCAATGTAGTTTTAGATCCCTCAGACTAGAAAGGCCACTTATGTGGCAAAGTGACATTGTTCCCAATCTTTGGATACAAGCAGCTTGCCCTCTTGGTGAAAAGGTCATATTGAAAAACGCCCTGTACTTTATTTTAAAAGGAAGATTTCACCGCCTTGCTAGAAAACAAATAACAGAGGAGTATGTTTTTAAGATTTTTCTTTCATTTAGCTCTTGGGATGTAAAGGAAATGTAAGGGGTAGGACATGTACAAAGCAGTAAATATCCAGTGACAATCTTAAAAAACCAATTTAATATAAACTGTTTTGCATATCTAAATCTTCTGTAGTCTGTTCAGGAACATACCCTAACTCAGCGTGGCAATGATACCTACTGACCCAAGACATTGGGAGTTATTCTGTAGTGAATGTTACCTGAACTGAGATTACAGCGAGTTTCCCAGTACACTGGCAACAATAGTATCTGTCTAGCCTAATAAAGACTTTAATGTTCTTTACCAAGTGTCTCTCTTGTCACTTACTTTGAGTCTGATAACTGATGTTTTAATGGAGTTGCTTACAGGACATTTTTCACTTTCTCTTGTATTCAAGAGTCAGGATACTGTTGAAAAGCTTCCTAGAAGAGAAAATGAAAGAGTTCCTCCAAGCCAGTCTTGTTAATTGTGGTATTAAAATAACCCCTAAACTGAAAAACTTTTACTAAATGGCAGAAGTGTTTTACACTTAAGGTACATTTATATCTTTTTCAAATTTACCTATAAAAACCCCTCCCAAAAAACCCCATGTGCTTCTACATCAGTTTTGTTCATTTGATTTTTACACTAACAAATTCATAGTGAGCACTCAGAGACGTTAGGATTTTCTCAAATAATACTTTCAACTATAAAGCTGTGTCTGGGTCTCTCTTTCGGTGGTGGGAATGAATTCCAAATTCCTACGGGACTCTGAGAAAAGCCTCTCAACCAGAGCATCTTTATTAATCAAAGAGCTATAAAATAGACTGGTTTTTACAGAAAGCTTGCTTGTATGCCATAGAAATATGTATTTGGTTTCCTACAGCTGTTTGAACCCACACAGGTTTGGAACTGAGAGCAAATCCTAGCAGACGACTAAAATGGGATAAAGGAAGCAGCCAGAAAGAATAAATACATGCCATATGCCCACTGCCTTCTCAACCAAGAAAGGGTTTTGCACCACCCTTCTAATTATCAAAGTAAATATTTAAGCATGTGACTGTACATTGAGAGAATCACAGAATTACAGAATGGATACATGGGTTAATGTCCGAGAGTGATTTTCCTCCATCCCCAAAGTGCTGGGGGAGGGAAGGGGGGAAAGGATGGGGGACTAATACAAGGAACTTAAACAAGCAATTAGAACTATAGTTGAGGAAAACCCAGTTTCTTTATGGCTTGGTCCAATTAGAAGGTGGCAAGCACTGCAGGATGCTTATATTCTCTCATGGTCCTTTCTAAAGGCCATGAGAGAAAAAGGAAAGCAGGCACTTGAAAAGCAGAGGTCCAAGGTTACCTGAGAGCATTATGAGGAGAAAGGGTACCTGCAGAACCAGAAATACACCACACTGGCTGCACCCCCTTGCCTCTGGCATATCAGATCTACACTCTGTAAACCTGCAACCACAGCTTTGCTGGAGCACTAGCTAATCTCTCCAGAACAAAACATGGCAAAACTCCCTTCAGCTCCACATTCCTCCGTGAGTAGCATTCGATTTTGACATAGAGAGCTATCCTTTAGTAAGGAAGCATGGTACCTCTACCAAAGAGTCTGACAAAGAATTAAAGCAGTACTTTACCCAAAGTTCAGTGCTGCTTCTGGTATATTCAGCACAGCAGCTCAAGTCCCACTCCTAGCCACACAGGAGGGACTAAAGGCAGGAGAAGCCTCTACACCCATCTCAGGCACTCAATTCATTTCTTGTTTGCCTTGTACCATTTGGGCTCTAACTGGGGAACAGATCTGCAGCTGTGTGAGGTAAACAAACCACCTTTCCAGACACTGCTCTTGCTGCCTGTTTCCATCTATTGATCAAATACTTGCACTGACTTAACAGTCATTAAAATGCACTTCAGTGTTACACAAATTACAATAGCAAGGGTGCCTTTTACATCAAGGCTTAGAAGTACTGGCAGAGATACCTCATGCAAGTCTTCCATGCACACACACTTTGCTAAGCCTGAAGAGCTCCTCTCTACATACTTGTTTGGCCTGGGTTCCTGTCCAATACACACATGGCAGTGCCTAAGCATACGAAAACATCGCTGCGACTGAGCACACAGCACAACCCAGCACCCTCAGCTGTACTACAGGGGCAACAGGCTGTACCACCACCCACCAGTGAGTTCCCTGCCTTCGCACAGCTCTAAGCCCTTCTAAACATCAGCTAACACCAGTACTCCCAGCAGAAAGGACCACTGGCCTGTCCCTAGCAGACAGCTTGCATCACAACAAAACCCCTGTACATCAGTGTAGGCCATCACAGTTGGCTTCTGGCTGGAAGTTCTTGCTGGGCTTCGACAAGCTTGTCACATCAGTTCTCCCACTACCACTTGGTGGGGAGTGAGGGTGATCGGAGTGTAACTTCAAACCTTGAAACTGGAAATCAGAAAGAACAGAGTTTCCACCACTATTGTAACTCTATCTGGCAGCTGTATGGTACTTCTGCACACATCTCACCAGCTTATAGATGTCCAGGAAATGTCTTCAACTACTTTGTCTGACAAGTCCATTCTGACCTGCAGTCACTGCAGAAATGCCTGAAGTGCACTCCAGGAAAAGAATTAAACCTGTGCTCTCTAGAACCAGGAGACTCACAAAACCTGCTATCTGCAACACAGCCACTGCCAGTAGAACGCAGAGCTCAAGGCTCCTCAAGGAACTGACTTCCCCAGACCCAGCCACTTCCCCAGAGTGGCCTTGCAAGTCACCACAGAAAGGTTGGCTCTGATGCTGTATTTACACTTCCACCTTGTCTAGCAGGAACAGTGTAAATATACCAACATTCAAAGTCTACCCACAAGAAAATTCCTCTACATTTGCTTTGCCTTTCTCCTCTTTGCCATGTAACTATATTTACACAATCATGAGTATTGCCAGTAAATTATACACTCCATCTGTTTTGATTCACACACATGATCTTTGCTGACTTGAAAATAATTAAAGACCTCTCCCTCACTCTCCCTTTCTGTCTGCAGCATGTATGCCAGCTGCTTGTTGGAATCCAGATAATTGAACAGCATTCCCTCATCAGGACACTCAAGGAAAATCACTTGTGACTACCAGGTTTTATTGCTGACTAGACTTTATTAAGATCATTGCTAAGCTAGATTGCCTTGTGCTTGGAATACATTGAATTTGTTCCTTAGTAGGCAGCTTGGGGCTTGATGAAGAGCGAACAGCATTTCTTGTGTGTCAAGATCTGGAATAAAGAAATATGCTTGATTACAGCACAGTAGGGTCCTCTTCTGCTCCCAGGCAGCCCAGGAAACACACCATATGCAATCAAGCATTTTTGCTGCTTTAACTCATGCTGTTACTACACCTGAGTACAAATGCACCTGGAGATGCAGGACCTGCCTGATCACAGCCCTGTGCCTGACGGATACCAGTTTGCTGACAGGACCACTCTGAAAGCCAAAAATCCTTATGGCTCACCTATTTCACCTCCTAGAGATGAGATGTGAGAGGAAGGACTAAGACATACACCCATATTTAAGAGAGGGCAGCTGGTACATTAGCTGAACAGGGCCAGAGGGATACACTGTGTTACTAGTTCCAGAGCTCACCAGTCTCACTGCCTGCTCATTGAAAGCTGTTTTACTTCTCACCATTCCCTCTTTACGAAGCACAGTCACCTCTCATATAGTCCTTGGCTTCCTCCTAAAAGGATACTACAGAACATAGAACCAACTTATCGGTTTACTTAAAATTACTCCCTAACACTACAGCCATGCATCTTTCTCCCTGCTTCTTCCCGGGGAAAGTTTCTATCATTGATACATCTCCTTTCTCTGCTGAAGAAGACATGTCTCAGATATTAGATTCTTTAGTCACCAAACTTTTCTCTAGCTGTAGGTATTTATTTACTACAATAAATATACAGTAAGGAATTCCAGAGCTCAAAGTACTTCCCTCAGCCTTTAGACTGTTGTGGGTTTTTTTTGACATTTCGTGGTTAGCTAGGTTGGGTGTTTAGGTTTTTAATTTTTCAATAAAGAAAAGGAAATCCTGGCACCCAAACTGGATATATTATTCCAAGCATTCCAGGATCAGTTTCATCAACACTGCACGTAGAAAAAACATTTGCGTGCATGTCTATTTCTGTACATCCACATGCATTCTACTGAGTATTTGCCTTTAATACCACCAAGCACCACAGGAGGCCTTCTACCTATCCCACTGAGAATTTCTTTTGAACTGTTTGTCCACTACAATCATGAAACCCTATTTTGACTTAACAATACAGTCCCATATGTGTTGGAAGTCCTTGTGTTTCTCCTTCCCAGATGCTAATTTCAAATTTGCCTTGCTGAAATGCTTTTGCTGTTCTCCTGCAGAAAGAGGCCCCAAGAAATCTGCATTGCTGTGTATGATTCACTGCTGCCGAACAGCTGTCACCACAATTGCTTCCAGACCTTTACGAAAGCACTGAACAGCACAGATCACTGCAGAGGAAAAGAATCTCAAACACAGATTTGATAGGGATTCCCACTAACTATTACTACTAAAACTTTGCTAACTGGTCCTTAAACCTTTCAACACATGCTCTAAGGATATATTAACATCATTTTGGAGCAATAAGGTAGGCGTTTGTGAAGCAATCATGTATACCCTCAGTGTTGCTACTAAACCCAAACCTGTAATTCCTCACACACTTTTTGACAAGAATTATGTCCCATAAAACTCTCTCAAGAGTCATTTCTGCTCTCAAGGCACCACTGATGTCCCAGGAGCTTCCTCTCTGTTTTGTTTCAGACAGATGCCTGGACAAGTAACTCTTTGCTGTGCTTTTCTGGAACACGTGCCTTATCTTCCACAGTTTATCAAAAACTAATGTCATTGAGTCAGTGATTTCCCAGTCATCTCTTCAGACTCTTCCTAAACACCAGTTATTGAGTCGTCCCTTCGGAGAACACTTAAAATATCAACTGCTTCATGTGCACTGCACCAGACTGATGAAGATATCCCAGTACTATCAATAACCAAGATGATTTTGACATACAGCACACACATACCTAGTAAGTATCCTGCTTTTCATGAAGCAGTTTTGCCATCTTCACCTAGGAACAAAGCTAAATGAGTCTGGAACATTTTTCCTGATGTTCTACTTCTTGTCCTTAAATTGAACTGTATTTAAGATGTGTTCAAGATTGTGTTTCTCCCTCTTGGGTAAATAAGGCCTTATCTGTTGCTGTACTGGCAGTCAGAGGCCAATTAGCAGACACGCTGACCGAATTATGCTCCTACCCCAGGAATGTGCCTCTCACTGAATGGAGACACATTGGCAGGCTTATATGGGAAAACTTGCTGCTGTTTATCTGCCCAGATCTTGGTAAGAACACATTGCTGTGTTTTCACAAGCCATTTGACTGGAGTCTTCCAAAAAAGCCTCAAAAATAAGAGACTGGATCCTATTTCCCTCTTGAACATTTTGTTTGTCCCAGGAACACTGTTGACTGCTGGCTTGAAAGGTACCACTCAAGTCAACGAATCCAGTACCTTGATACCACAGCCACAGATTTAGCCAAATCACTTTAAACTAGTTGGGTTTCTCACTCCCCCATCTTACTGCTGGGAAGCTGTTCAAGCTTCACACTGACAGTGATTGAAATCATCTTCCAGCTGCCACCTAAACTTACACATGGCAATTTCGCACTCATGTTTCCCCTCATGCCAATATTTTTTACCCACCTCCCTGCTACCGCCTTCACATGCGGCAACCTTACTCTTTCTCACAGAACAAACAAGACAAGTTGGAAGCTGGCTGCTCACAAGTGTACTAGCGGACTCATTTTTTTTGGCTACATGGTCCTTTTATGAACGTAAGTAACTGAAGGAAAGCACTCTGACCACACTACACAACGATCTTAGCAGATGTTTCGACCTGTAGATGGAGCGCTTGCACTGCCTAAAGAGTCCCCAAGTGCCTGCTGATCCCTTCCCAGTAATTTCTAGCAACTTTTAAATTGGGAAGTATTTGTCCCGTGTGGTTTACTTCGGCATTCCATCAAAATCCAAAAGACAGAAAACTGGAGCTTGGCAAACTCTACTCAAATCAGCCCCAAGTAGGAAGAAAAAAACATTCTCATGCCTCACAGCTGCACCCTGGCTGTGTCGCATGCATGTTAACACATGCAATGTCTTTACATGCAATGAGTACTCTCTGAAGAACTGATATACTTGCTAGACTTGCTACTATTAAGTTAAAAGGCTTTTCAGTGAAGTTCAAATATAGTTACCTCGGAAAAGTCTAACTGCTTCCAGGAAAAAATGCAGCCAGTCATGAACTTCTGGATCTGCTGTGGGTGGCTTTTTGTTTGTGTGGCTGCTTTGTTGGTTAGGGATTTTTTACAATTTATTAGTAATAAAATCCTGTGGAAGCAATTTTATTTCACTTGCCATCAACTTTCTAGTGCAAATCATGAGCCAATTCATTCAAATGAACACTATCATCCCTTTTTAGCACTACACTAGA
The DNA here is from genome assembly GCF_963264785.1 of Psittacula echo. Taxonomy (NCBI): domain Eukaryota; kingdom Metazoa; phylum Chordata; class Aves; order Psittaciformes; family Psittacidae; genus Psittacula; species Psittacula echo. The sequence goes on along the minus strand of NC_137740.1, from coordinate 60,895,822 downwards.
ACTAGAATGCCTCTTTTAGAAAAAATGGATTGGTTCTAGGAGAAATGGGCTGGAAACACAGAAATCTTTACACTACATTGAACCAGGTTTATTTGGTCCACTGCCTTATATCTAATCATGATTAAAACAAGCTCTTTGGCAAGAGTGGGCAAAAAGTCTTGTAGAAAGCAATTTAGAAACCCTTGCATAGCTCTAGATCATCTCTCTTCCTCCCACTATGGCAAAAAGGACTCGGACGAAAGGGTAGAAGTCTGTATTTCTTACAGCAAAATCATACTTCCAAGAGAAGCCGTCATCTTGCATCCCACTCAGAGAAACACTTTTGCCTGGGGTACACTAACACCTTAAGAAATCTGGAGAGGGGCTTTTTACAAGGCTTGTAGGGACAAGCCAAGGGCTTTGAACTGACAGAGGCGAGATTTAGATGAGACATCAGGAAGAAATTCTTCCCTGTGAGGGTGCTGAGGTGCTGGCACAGGGTGCCCAGAAAAGCTGTGGCTGCCCCATCCCTGGCAGTGTTCAAGGCCAGGCTGGACACAGGGGCTTGGAGCAACCTGCTCTAGTGGAAGGTGTCCCTGCCCGTTGCAGGGGGTTGGAACTGGATGAGCTTTAAGGTCCCTTCCAACCCAAACCAGTTTGTGATTCTATGATATGTTTTCAAGACTTTCATTCTATTCACTGATATAACTGATTAAGTTCTCTTCCTTTTTGAATGGTGAGCTCTGGAAATAGTGTATGTTGTGAATGAAACCATCCCACACTCCCACACACCCTTTTTTTCTTATCTTTTAAAGCAACTAGAAGCATTATTGAGTTCCTTCATAAAAGCACATGCTATCATATGAGCGGCACCTGAGGAGACCTAAAGCTATGCTCTGCCTATACTTCCCAGCATATCTTTTTGTCTGAGGCTCCAAATGTGTTTCTGCTTACCTCTCTTGGACAAACCCACTAGGGAACAAGATGCAATCCCTCTCTTCCTCATTGTCAAACTTCCTGCCTTGCCTGCTTCCCTTCCACGAGACAGCTGACGCATGAGAAACCTCTTGCCAGCTCATATCCATGGAACAATAAATGTACCCAATCACTTTGTGTTGCTGATAAATTCAAGAACTGCATTTTAAAAGCAGAAATCTGATCCGAAGACAGTGTCAGCCCTGCCAAGCATAAACTGAATATGTAAACATCTCAAAGTTGATTTTAAAAGCTCTTCCTCAAAGCCTAGTATTTTAGGGATGAAGGTGTCAAGAAATGAGGTATTAGAAAGCTCTTGTTATAAGGAATGCAACCTTGCAACCATTTAAAAGTTGTCCAACTTGTTTGCTCATTCATTCATTTACTTAAGACTGCAGTTTAATGCCTACGTATCAGAAAACAAGAGAGAAGCTCCTCTTCTAATGTTGCTTTAGATGTTTCTCAGTATTCTAAACTATCACTAACTGATTTCAAAATCCCTGAAACAGGCACATTTTTTTTTGTTTGTTATCCCTTTCTTATCCCCATTTACACTGGGGAACAGCAGGTAAATCCCCCTTTCCACATACCAGCCCTACTATAGGCAACACTCAACACAGCTTCTGGTATTTAAACATAATTAATACAACAAAGAAAAGGCAATTTTTAGCCAGCGAAAAATTATCCAACCCCTTTAACATTAAAAGATGTTCCTCGGACAGACCATTCTACCAAAATAACACACTGTGTCTTACATCTGCTTTCCTAAATTTGGCAAACCCTAACACAGACAGCTCAACCAGACATGCCCCAGTGCCCTGCAGCCAGGATAACGAGGTGAACACATACAGGAAACGGAGGCCACAAAAACTAGAGAGAATCCACACTGCCTGCTAATACATCCAGGCTCTGGCTCTCCAGTAGGCTCTCTTTACACATGCAAAGGAGCAACATTCACACCTTCCCTTACCTGTCCACAGCACAGAACTAGTAAGCCCCAAGTCCCCACACTTCACACCCTTGTCTGGCCCTAACCTGGGGAAGGAAAGGAGGAATAATGCCAGGAAGGCAGGTGACCAAAAGCCTTTGTGGGGTTTAGGAGGAAGAATTTCTAAACAAAGCCCTATAAGCAGTAGATGGGGTGAAGGAAAAGGGAGAGGTACACAGTGCTTCCTCCATTTACCCCTCTGAAGTATCCAGCTCCAGAGGATGCAGAAGTCTGCAGGACCAGGGGAGCACCAGAAGACAGCAAACAGTTGCAGGGACTATAGAATTGCTGGTGAGTATATCTGAATACGGCACTGTGATTGATTCAACTGAACTCTGAAACTGTGGCTGTGCCTCTAAAGGCCTTTGGGGAAGTGAAAGGGGAAGGACAATTGCACAGAATAATTGCAACCAGGACAGTTAATGAATGTAGGAACTATAAGCACATCTTTTTCTTTCAAAAGAGAACTATTTTCCACAAAAATTGAAGAGTGAGAAACAATCACTGCCCTACAGCAGCCACAGAAAGCCAGGTCCTAAAAATAAATACTTCTTTTTATTTGCTTTTATTTTCCTTCTTTCTTCATATTTGAGTATGATACAGACATCAGAATCTGAGCTACAGCCTTTTCACACGCTCCCAGCGTGACCATCAGATTCTGACCCAAATTCCCTCCTGCTCGGCTCTACAGCTTCGTGAAATTAGGTGGGAGGGGGCAAGGAGTCATATGCCTGGAACACAGCAGGAACCTACAACTCAGAAGTGTCTTAGAACACTGTTTTGTTTAGCCCACCCAAACATGGAAAAGAGGGGAGTGGTTTCACAAACTACCTCCTATGCTTTCTCCAGCAAGAGTTCAGAGACACCAGACTCACTCCAAAACAAGGGCTCTGCATGCTTTCAGTTTGTATGTCACAGGAGAGCAAGTAAATAATTCAAGTCTTACTGAAAACAGTAGCCAGGCTACTCTGATAATAGAAATCCAAAGCAGAACCAAAAGGGAAGATAAAGAATTAATTCATCATCTAATTAGAAAACAACACACAACCTTCTCTACCTAACCTAAGTGGCAGGAGGCAAAGTGATCAAATTAAAACAAGCACTACTGAATAGCAAACACATAAAAACCACGCAAAGCAAACCACTGGTATTTAAATGATGGACTCACAAGCTGAAAGCAGATACATTATTTATTCCAAGTATTTATGTCCTTATTGATTTCCTTTTGTATCTGATTTGCTGTCACTGGTGAGTTACAAGGTTATTAATTATGCATAGCAATGAATAATATATCCAGTCACACCAACTGAATTTTATCTGCATTTAGAAAGTTTTTATACTTGGGCTTTTTCGGAATGGTAGCTATGACTTATATAAATAGATCAGTTAAAACCTATAAAACAATGCAAATATTTTGAAGCAATTTCTGGAGAAGCAGCAAACAAACATGGAAGTAGGCAGTTGTCTATTTCAGGTCAAACAGCTGCCAGGAGACTGGAATCAAGGTACCAGAACTTTGATTAGGAAGTCCAACACAGAATACCTCCTCTGTCATTCAGTCTTCTGGAGCTACACCTTGCAAGAACATTTTCAACTGTTTGAATTTATTACAAAAAATGAAGATCCTCACAAACCACACAATCCACCACCTCTCATCTTCTCCTGCACTTGAAATGGATTTTCATGGCAGCAAAAGAGCTTCCCAGGAATGTAAGAAGTGCCATTCATTTAAAGACTTGTTCCACACAGTACCACCCAGCTTCATTGTGAGCATAGCCCAAGGTCATGCTCAAGAGTGACCCTGAAGAGGAGAAAGTTAAGTCATGAGCAGCTTAGGATTCCTAAGCATTCATGTAGGAGAAGATAAAATACAGCATGGAAAATACCATTTTCACTCATATGAAAGCAACATCATGTGGCCATACTTACATGTCCAGAGCCAAAAAAGACGTGAAGTATGCAATAAGAACACAGAAGAGACATCCTAGCTTTAGAAGGTGAAATTCTGATTTTTAAAACCCTACCAACCTAGCATTGTACCAGTACTTTTTGTTATTAGTAGTAAAGTTGTAAATCAATCCCTTCTGAACATCTCATTGTAAGGAAACTGCAGGGTGGGGTACCACAGGTACACTCTGACCTCATCTACTTCAAATGTAGTCCCAGAGAAGGCTGGTCACAGCCCCGCTCCTTTCACCCACAGAATTAACTACAAACCTTTAAAGCAAATAGACTCAGCAAGCTGATCTGATGAGAATAAATATTGGGAGGTTTTTTGGTGGGGTTCTTTTTTACCAGGCCAACTTTCCAAACAGGCTGATTCTAAGGCTGCATCATCACTACAGTGGGAGCACATGAATTAAAAAACAGAACACAAAAGAAAACCTATCTGTAGTGGAAGGGCAGAGAGGGGGTGGTGGATGGGACTTAACTTATTTTAAGTTAATAAGCCTCTAGCTATTGCTGAGAAAACAAATGAACTACTTGATGCCTGAGCCAAGTCACAGAATTAACAACTGCTGGTGCCATTAAAGCTGTAAATAAGCAGCCTAGAGAAACTCCCTATGTACACCCCGTGCAGTGTGATAGATTCACAAAGTATTCACTGAGCAGTGCCCACCTATTCTTTCAATGTTTGAATGTAGTACAGCAAAGTATGATCACATTCCAGAACTGCATCAACTCCCCACAATGAAATGCAGAGAGAGAGACTCCAAAGCTAATTGTCATTGAGCTGTGAGCGAATTAACGGGGAGAGGAGCAAATTATAAGATCAAGCACGAGACTGTCAACGAATTTCAAACTTAACAATTATAACACAGCTGCATGAGTGTGCGGAAACAATATTTATCGGACAGTTAAAAAGCAAAGTAACTTAACAGAGATTCAAAGTCCCCCTGTCGGTTTACAGTCAACAAACAATTTTGTGACTAAGCTTAATGTTGCTTACCTGCAAGTAGAAGAGTACAACATCAACAGGCAACAGCTTTCAAGTATTTGCCGAGACCAGATCCAGAAGAGGTGTTCATTTTCTCCGTTATCATAGAGCCTATAATGAAAACCAGAGCTCAGTCTAATCAGCAATTTCAAGGTAATAATTTCACACCACTCAGCTGAAGCAGAACTTCATAGCTCAGGTAACAAGTGGAAAAATGATTTTTGTCCTGAATTACTTTCTGTTGCTGTAGTGAAGATACCAGCAAACCCCATGTCATCAGGTTTTACTGGAAGCCTGTCTAGTGCAGAAGCCATGCACAGGGAAGAATTTCATCATGGAGGCTCAACAGTCACATTGACTGGTGACTATGAACTCTCACTTTTGCTTATCAGTGCTCTGCAAGATATTAAAATACATCACTGTGTATAACATCCTATGTATATTCTTAATAAAGAACATATATATAGTCTGTGTGCAATAAATGGAGCATGTGTTCAGGTGCAACACAGCAAAGAAAGAGCCCTGCTTACCTCCAAGAGCCTTTATCTTACACTGCAAGCACAGAGACACCTTGCTAAAGCTGTGCTACCTGAAAACATTCCCATTCTTTGCTTTTTTTTTTTTCTGCTGTTCAACCAACAAAGATGCTCACATGAAACAACACTTCAGGCAAAGCCTGTCTGGTTAGGGAATTTTGATCACTCTGTTAAGGCAGAGGCAAGTTAAGAAACTCCATGCAAACCACTCCTAACTTGTAGGGATACCAGTTCCCTTGGCAAACAGCACCGGGAAGTATGGCCTGATCCAAAGATGCTTAAGTTAGCTACAGACTTCAATGAAATCATTGCACCTTTGTGATCCCTAAAAAGCTCTCAGCAGTGTTTTTTTTAACAAATTATTATTATCTCAATCTAACCTAGTCACATTTAAACTGATCATGGTTGGCGTTGTCACTAACAAACTTCTGGAATAAAAAGCTGCAAATCACAAGAATTTCAATCCTGCAAGTCATGGTAAACCATTCAGCATGAGCCACCACAGCTATATTGAAATCAAAATGCCCTACTCTGCTTATTCTGATCCAGCAGCCTGCAGTACAAGCAGAATCCACAGATTCTGAGATTCACAAAGTTAACCAACAAACCAGAAATCTGCTCCTTGTACCGTTAAAGCACAGCACAGAATGGTACACAACTGGCTTGGAAATCAAGAACTATTAGCCTGGCAAAATAAAACTTGAATACTGCTGTTCTACACGTTTTCCATAGTCCTTCCCATAACCAAAGGTGGCAGCCAAGCTGGCTTCGCTTACATGCATATCCAAAAGCAGCAGGGAATATCCAGAAAAAGCAGATGCACAGTAAATTTGCTGAAAACTGGCTGTTGTTCTAGCTTGTCCCTGTAACATTCTATTACCTCACAAAATCTAGTGCAGCAAGTCCAAAGCCACACATTTGGTCAGAATCCTACAGACATCAACGGTGACAATGGAGAGGGAAGTCAGGACATTCTGAGAGTCAGAGAAAACCCCAGGCTCAAGCAAAGAAAGAAGCTTTACTAATTCCAGCCTCTTCCCACCCACCAAAGATGGGCACTTTGGGGCCCCTCACACATTTTCTTGCATATGCTATAATCTCAGCAGCATGGCATGGGATTTGACTACCACAGCAGAAAAGGTGTGTGTAAAAGCCAAGCTTTCAGGCACAGGCTGAAATACAGAACGTCCAGGAGATCCACACCTGCTGCCCTGGCTGATGCTCAAACAGCTGCTCTTGCCAGCCTAGGAAGGCATGGTTGTGTACTGTTCTGTTCCTTCCCAGAAGTAGGGAGAGGCAGTTTTTGCACAGAGTGCAATCAGTCCTGGCACTTTAAAAAGCTTTTGGATCAGGACCTTAGCTTCCAAGAAACACAAATACTTGTCTCAGACTAACTAGGGGAGCAGAACCTAAAATTAAATGAATGGGAGAGAAAAGTTTAATAAGACCTAGCCTGTAAGACTTGACACAATGCTCATGTGGCATGGAGAGGCTAACTTTTCCAATCAGAGCTACAGAAACCCACCCAATTCTGCACTGCACCATGCACAGCATCTAAGGCCCCTTTGTGTATGTAACTGACTCAAAGCTTAACTGTATGTTTCTATGCAAAGCATGAAATCAGAAGGGTTTACCCAGGCTTTATGCCAGGTACTTTACATTATATGCAAACATCAAACCGCACTAAGCTTTTCAGACACCCTCAACGTCTAGATGGATTGGGGATCTAATTTTCAGTACCGGACTTGCACCATCTTCCTTTACTGACTGGACAAGTTCACATGGCTCTGTGCATTCGGGTACTTTGACAGCAGTATCACAGTTGCTCTGCAGCTCACGGACAGGCAGACAGGCTTCCAGACAGGTTAGTTACTCAATCTACTTTTAAATAGTCTTTTCCTTCTTTCCCCTCCCTCCTTTTTCAGGGCAGAGTTGTTTTTCTCCCTCTTGGAGTGAAGGGCAGGGAGGCAGTCATGCATGCACACATCTAGCAGCTAACTGTGCGTGATTCCCTCTGGCAGCCCTGTCAGGACCTCAGCATTTTTATGTACAAGATGTCACACCAGGAAGGGTTCTACAACACTGAGCCCCTTCAAAATTCAAACCCAAGAAAGCTATTACAAATGAAAAGCCCTTTCTTTTCAATTCCCGTTCCTGGCTGTGTTTTTTTGGTATTTTTTAAGAGGAGTCCAAGACAAAAGTTGGCACTGATGTTCCACAACATCAAATGCAGATTTCCTGAAGATTTTGGTAAAAAATTAAAGTGCTGCAGTAAGGAGCATTACCTTTCCTGATCCTTGGAAAACACACTGCTGCACCCAAACAGCAATCTACAAACTCCTCCATAGCATTTCTGTGGGAAATTCCCTTATCTGGAAAGGAGATTACTTCTTGGAGCTACAATTAGAGATTACTTTCCTTCTTACCAGCACACTTCTAACAGGGAAGCGTGAGTACTTTCTCAGCTCTCTTTTCCTTTTTAAGCCTACTTACTAAGGTCCCAGTTGGGCAAAATGCTTAGAGGACTGAACACAAGCCTCTCTGTTTCCAAGTCTGGCAACAACCAGCAGGTACCAATACTTCCTCAGGGCTCCCAGGGAGAAGCCCGGATTTACTGGTTACCTTTGTGAGCCTTCAGCAGGAACAGCCTCAAGTGAAGCAAGTGGAAATGTTCTCAAAGATATTACTGAGTCCCGCAAAACAACATAAAGGCACGAGTGCTTGCTCTTGTCACTGCACCACTGATGAGATACAAACACAGCAGGTATTGCACAGAGCAGCATCGAAGGGAGAGGCAATCAGACAAGACAGCTTCTGCTGCCACAGGGGTATGGAACGAGCAGACCCTACTGAACTGTTGACTTTGAGAGCACATACTGCCTAATCCTTGCTTAAACCCTGCTCCCTTCCTTTCACAAACGATGCCAGCCCACTTTAGCTTTCAGAAAATTCACTTATTCACTTATTCTGCACGGGTTTTATCCAGAAGAGTCAATCTGGATTGGTAATTCCTTCAACACTGCATGCTGTGCCAAATCTAACAGAGTAAAGCATGGGGTAATTAAAAGGAACAGATAATTTTGCCTGAAAGGCAATGAAACCTGAGCTGTGAAATGAGCAAGAATAGATTCATTTGTAAGAAGCTCCGCTGTGATAAGATGCTCAAAATAAGCAGGTAGCTTGCAACAGGATAATGTGCTGTCGAACACCCTGGTTACTGTGCACAGAGTGCTGATAGTTATAAAAGCTTTGCACTCGTCATAGAGAACATGCATAAAACAGAACAGATTCACGTCCTCTCTATCATTTCTTCATTTGCAGTTCAAAAAGCTACACAGGTCTGGTTCACCACACCTTTTATCAGCAGCCACAAAAGGACATTACTACTGAAAACAGTCCATATCTGCACATGGACTTTACCTCTTGAGTAAAAATATGGAAACAATCTATTTTGGTGAAGCTTCGCAACTAAAACTGTTGCTGTTGAGGCCATCAGAATTTCCCAACTTGATTATTACAGCCTCTCCTCCTCAAGCTCTCCCACACTCATGCTGCCCTCTCCCATCCATAGGGAGAGCTGCTGCCAACAGCTTCCTCACTCTGACCTGACCACCTCCCTTGGCTTTCTGCACCTCTTTCTCCTGCACTGTACCACATTCAAACTTGTTGCTCTAAATCCCAGGACCACGCACAATCTTACTTCCATCAAACTGTCCTCTGTCACATCCCACAGTCTGTCCAACTAACATGCACCTTCTGAAGGTCACTCAGGCCGCCTTCTGCCTTGCAAAAAGCAATCCAGACTCCAGACGTAAGTTTTAAGAGCTGGTCCACAATAGTTCTTTGTAACAGCTTAGTAAAAATTACACCCTAATGCTTATAAAGCCGAGAGCAATGGCCCAACTGTGCTATCACCAGTACTTTCAATCCCAGGATTTTAAAATTATGTTAAAAAAAAATTAATCCCCATATTCTTCATCATCCAAGTTTTTCATCCTTAAAGTGTATGAAATCTTCTGCAACCTAAGGATCTAAAAAAGGTTGTTAAAAAGATCTGTTCTGCTTTAGGTTAATTATTTCAACTTCCTTTTTTATCATATGCTTCCACATACTTGAAGTAGAGGGAAAACAAACAAAAAATTGCCAAATTGGTGCCAGCAGCACTGAGAGAGGCACAGTTCACCCCCACCACTCATTAAGCTTTTACATCATACTCATGCTCATTCCTCAAACCTACCTTGCTCTAGCACTGTTACAAGATCTGGAGACGCAAACCAAGAAATTCCTGCAGTCGTTACAGTGGGTCAGTATTTTTCAGCTGCATGCAGGATAAGGAGATGGGGTGAGCCTCTGCAGACTAGGAACGAAGATTGTGCTGTAGAGAACAGCTGCTGCAAGAAGTTAATTTCTGACTCCCCAAGAGATCCCACTAAAATAAGAATTCCCCTCCAACACTACCAGAACAAACAGTGGATAACCCCACAGACAGACAACTTGGATCCAGTGCATCTCCTATAGTGGAGGTGACTTCTGACAGTTCAGCCCAGCTCTCCCATGAATATCCAAGAAAAGTTTGGGCAATCCTCCCCCACATTTTCCTGTGATCTAACCTAACAGCCAGACAGCACAACCTGCCCCCCCCCCCCACTGTGTGCGTCCTCGTAGCCTGTTCATGGCATGTGACTTTCCCAAGTGGAAGCCCCCCCAGCTCTGTGGCTGGAGAACAGAAACCCTAAATCACACCTCCATCAAACAGCAGTACAGAAGCACAGGCAAAAGACAGTGGCTCCAAGAGGTAAGAAAGCACTGGGGATCTCCACTAAATAAGACAAATTCCCTCTCCTCTGTGATAAGCCCTATGCTCCTCCTTGGAAGAACACGTCAGAATGTGTGGTCCTAACCCTCTACAGTTCCTGCACTGCAGCACTCATTTGGCAGCACATCTCAGAGAGCAGCAATTAGTGGTGTTCAAAATTACCTTCTAAGTGAGTAACTGGTTTTCAGGCGGGTTCTAATATCCTCTACCTTGAGTGTAAATCAGAACTCATCATTTTCTGTGTATAACTGGCTATGAAACTCTGAGCTGTAGTTTCAACTCTTCACTTGTACAACCTTGGAAAGTTTTCACTCCAAGAAAATAAACTGATACTTTGTATACTCACAAAAACCTCACCTCATAATAGGAGAAAGTTTTCAGGGAGGAGAAGGAACAGTCCATCTGGAGATAATAAATCTGACGAGACAGAAATTCCAGGATGAAAGACAGAACTTCATTATATTAATTAAAAAATGCTAACTTTTGAGAAAAAAAGTGGTGATTCATGCACCCTAATGGAGCTTGAGAGTTCAGTCTCTCCCATCAGTGTCATCACATCATTGTCCCCTCAAAAATTATGGCTTATTCCCTGCTCTGTAGATCAGGAAAACATGATAGAGTAATTAGGTATTTAAACAGGGTGAAGATAATTTTAATAAAGAATTTTGTATTTTTTACATGCCCCAAAAAGCCATTTTAAAATATACTAAAGGAAGATCTTTTGACATTAGTAACACTCACTTCTGGGGAGAACTAAACGTAGATCTGAAAAGCGCCAGCTTTTATTTGTTCTTAATGAGACAAGTTCACAGGCCTTCACACTGTTAACAGTGAGAGACTCCTAATCTTACCTTACTGTTAAAGCAAAGATCACCGATTATGCCATATAATGCCAGAGGTGAGGCAAACCCAATTCTCCTTTCTCCTAATTTAAATCACAGCATCCTGAGGCAGGGTCTCATTGTGTTCTGTCCTTTATGGCACAGTGAGGGCATACTTAATGAACTAGGATACAAATGCTACTGCATTTCAAAAGAATAAGATGCATGAAAACCTGCAGCATCTATTATGTATCAAAACACCCAGACCAAACAGGTTGTTTTGTTTGATTGTTGTTTGCTTGGTTTTTAGGCCAGAACCTCTGCAGAGAGGGGAAACAACTGAGTTCTTAAACAGAGGAGAAAACCACCCCTCCTAGGTCAGCCTTTTAAGTAAGTTTCCCTGTAATTCTTTTATTACCACACACCACCATTTAACAACATAAAGGGCCTTAAGAAATACAATAGGAAGACTACTTTGGCTTATGCTCAACATTTAAATGGAAGCTACCTGACGTGGCTGACAAGTTAAACATGCCTGCAGTTATCAAGATGGCAGGGAGATCAAGACAGAGTAAGGTAGAGAAGAGGTGGGCAATTAATCAAGACAACCTTTCCATTTATTTTATCACAGCATCATCTCTGTCAGCAGTCTGTGTATCAGCCTGCTTTGGCATATTTCCAATTCCAACTGTATTTCCAACTGCAGATAGACACTTCTCTACATTACCTGTTTTATAAACCACACTGCAGAGTGTGAAGCAACTATGGACAGCTCTTGGCTTCTGGTCTTCTCCACTATTCCACAATGAAACATGCATTGTTACTTTAATGTAATTCTCAGAAGAAAAGTAAAAGATTCATGTATAAGAAATTGCCCTTTATAACAATGTGCCGCCTTTCTGTCACCCCTCCCCTAGTACAAAGTGAAAGAAATGTAATGGACACTTAAGCTTTTGTGTTAGCCATTTTTTTGCATATTGTTCAGAGCATGGAAGAATCTATGCACACTTCAATGGCATAAGAGAAAAAAAGGTCAACAATTTCAGTACAGTTATTGAAGCTACAGCATAACAGCCCCATTTCAAGAAGATGCTTAAAGTCAAAGCTCCACCACAGAACCTTCTGTGCTGGCTGTGATGCAGGGAATTTCCTGTATGGTCTGACACCAGAGTGAGGAAGCAGCAGCATGCCACACTGGGTTCCAGTGACGGTCCTGTACTACTGCCACAAAAGAATGGCAGATTTTTGGGTTCTGCCCTACCCTTAACAAAGGATGACATAGTTTGGTGACCACTAGCTTGTCTATCTTCATCCCATCATGATCATCCTCTCCAATATTCATCCTTCAGCTTTCTAAATGTTTCAGCATCATTTCAGTCAAAGGAACTTAGTATGTAAGTAAACTGATGGAAATGCAGAAGGCATCAGACACCTTACAGGCATAACTACTAGTTCTTCCTGTAAGGCATCTATGCTTAACAAAAACCAAATATAACATCAGTATGAGAAGAGGGGCTGAGGGGAGAACACAATCGAGAACTTGAAAAAGCGGGTTTTGAGAGAGAGGAACCCATGCAAGCACTTTTAACACACAAAAGGCAGCTCTGGACTACCCAAGAAGTGAATGATAGGAGGCAAGGGCTGCTAAAAAGAACGTATCACGTTCCACCTACCATCTTCCCATCCCACCTCCCCATCCAACCAGAGATATCTGCTGCCAATTACTGTGGGTTTTGGCTAACCCAGACTTAGGCTAACCTACCTTCACAAAGAATGAGGAAGAAAGATAAAGCAATTTGTATTCACAAAGCTGGTACAGGAGGGTGGGGGGAACACAACCAAGAACCCACAAGCAAAAATGTAAGACAGCTAATGAGATTCCCAAACAGAGAGAAAACAAAAGTAAAATATGCTGATGTGGTTTGTAGTTCTAGTCCTGCAACAGATGTCACAGGCATTGTGAACTGTAAGTGCTTCTACTTAGTAGAGCTCTTTTCCCTTGTCAAGATAACTAAAATACACACAAAACCAAGAATGGGCTTAGAGGAGAAAGACCCTAACAAGCAAATACTAACAAATGGCAGATCACTTGATGAGGAGGCAGTAAACAAAGAACATTGGCAAGCAAGCAGAAAGCTTTAGTGCTAAAATTGTTCCTCTCAACACTGTCCCTGAAGATGTATGGTTTCCTTTTCTTGTGGAAGTCCTTACATGTACATATAAAAAGTCAAAGCTTATGATCTCAAAAGAACTGGAAGCATTTCTTAACTTTAACCATTGCTTAAAACCAACAGTGAAATAAAGTCCTAACAAAAGCTTTATGCATAGGTCTCATGCACCTAGACTGAACCACTACTTTACAGACATCATTTACAACAATGGAGAACTTATGGAGTACAAAATAAAGCCCAACATTCCAGAGAAATAAAATATTACCAGGGAAGGGAGAATCCTCTCCAGACTTACTAGGAAATCACATGAACAACATCTGCAAAACTTAACTTCCAGGCTAACAGCCATCTCTGATGCAGGGCATCACTGTACCATAACCAATCCTTGCCATAGCTGCTCAGTTTGTCCAGTATTCGGGACCCTTCTACACTTTTTGCCCATCAAGGCCTCCCCCGTCTTAGTGTGCTATCTTAGCAGAGCTAGTCTTGGGTTTGTCCCTGTGTTGGAGCAGACAGCCATGCTAGTGCCTGTCACTGCCTCACTACCTGTGGCATGCATGGCAATGCCATGGCATGGTATGAGGTACTTGCCAGAACAGACAGGGAGATGGACAGTTAAAATGATCTCTAACTTAAGACATTGCAAAGAGGAAGCAAAAAGCCTGACTGTTCGCTCCAACTGAATGCTGTCTCCAAGAGGTTATAGACTTCTCTCTTCAAGGGTGACCATGAGAAACTAGGGATGAGGCCATGCCCCATCAGGGCCAAGTCTTAAGCCAGCATTCTGGTTCCCAATTTTACACTTTCCTTTGACAAGCTTTCCAGGTGGAGGAGAAAAATCATTTGCTTCACAACAGTATTCAAAAATACACGCATGAGAAACTATGCTGAACAGTTGTGATAGCACCATGATAACACCAGCTAGGTTCCTATCAAGAGATTACTTCTCAAACAGGACCACTGCCTCTACTCCCACCCCCAAAATGACTGAACACTGCTCATTTTAGCTGCTTCAGAAGGCTAGACTGCCTTCAAAACAGATGACCACATACTCCTGAATTCTTTGCAATTACTCATCACTTCATCTTGACCACAACAAAAGAAACTAACAGATTTAGAGCAGATCTCTCAATCCAGAAGGCCATACATCTTTCCCAGTGGCACTGTTCTCCAGCACCCAAGTTTTCCCATCTGGGAGCAAATTAACCACCCCAGAACCCAGTACTCAGCAGCACGGCTTTAACACTTCCAGTAACACAAAAGGTTTACCATTAGCCTGGTAAAACTTAATAGCCTTCAAGAAGTTGGAACTAATTGGCATAATTTTATAAATCCTCATTTAGCATCAAAATATTTGAAATTAAAGAAACAAAGGAACACACCATCAGTAGAAACATGTACTGTTGGGGGCTGTTGTACACAAAAGATCTGAGCACTCACTAATTTGGATGCAAGCTCTTGTTCAGAAAACAATGTCTGGCAATAATAATATGATCCCAAAGAAAGGGCTCTACAGGAAAGTTATTTACTCTCTCACAAAGGCCATATGATTTATACATGTTGTCACTGCCTATGCCAGAAAATTGATGACTGATTACCACATGTTCATTTCAGTATCAGGTATCCAGCCTGAATTAACTACATTAGGCCTTACGGAATTTCTGAACGATTTACAGCACAACTGATTATAACATTTGGTTTAAGTCAACAAAAACAAGCAGCTTTTAAACAGAATCCAGTAAGAACTAGAATATATTTAAGCCACATTAATTACATGTTTATTATTTATCACTAGTTCTCATTTACTCCACAAACATCTGGATTCCATTACCGCAGCTTGACAGGATGACAATATTGAGAGAAAAAAACCCATATAAATAGCATATAGGTCGTTAAACATCTCTAAAGCAATGCTATCACTCATCCATTCCCAGCTCCTGAGGACAGGTATTCAGCTATTCCCTTGTGTTGTTGGCTGGATATCGATTAAGAAGTTCTGTTATCTCGGTTCTGCAGCTCCCTGTGCAACAGCCACAAAATCCCTGCTTGAAATGTTGCAGGTCCTGTGTAGCAGGACCAGGGAGCAGGCAAGAGTAAGGCAGGGACATGAAAGCACTCAAGAGTAAAAAAAGACTTTTGAGAGCAGCAAAGACAGAAACGAGTAAACTCATGTCAGGCAAAGAATTTCTAAGACCTAAGAAACAGTACCCCCTACCAAAGCACCTGAATATGCTATGGGATGGCCTGATTAATATTAATAGATTGGTAATTTTATTCATTTTAGGCTTGTAGATAATGCTTGCAGCATATGAACATGTATGGCTTTTTCCAAGCCCCTTACTTCCCAGATCAATTGAAGCACACAGAGCCTTGCTAGTGAAGCTTCCCTCACTTGCAACCTCCGATTGCTTTACCTGATACCTAGCAATGATCTATTAAATACCGTTCAATTCATTGATATTTCATTGACTATCCCTTTTAATTCGAAGGCTATAAGTATATATAAGTAATAACTCTAGTAAAACAGCTTTATTGTCAAGCCTAGAGTGTTCTTTTAGTCTGCGTATGAACATGCCTTAGTTTCCCCCTGCAGCAGAGGGTCTGAGTTGATGTACCAAAACCAGCCATGCACATTTCCAGCTGCAGAAAGCCTAGAATTTTATCTGTATATAAAATTCACATCACTACTGTAAGTACCACTGAAGTACTACATCATAAAGTGTTACGAGCTGCAGTGCATGGGGCTCTCCTAAAGTCTGCCCACTTTTACAAACTCCATCGAAACATGCAGTTATTCCTAGATATACATTACGCAAAAATCTCCATCCCTCCTCCTGCTCTCTGACAAAGAGGCTGTCCAGCACTATTATGGACCCACACGTGAATCCTCAACAAGGAAAAAGGAACCCGTACTACCCAGAGATCAATCAGTACACAAGCCCTTAGCCATTACAGTGTTAAAACAGCCTTGCTCTGCTCTTCCTTCTCCTGAAGCAAGAAAGACGCTACTGAGGAGTTACAGTAACTCCGTGTGAGTGCATGAGGCAGAAGAAACAAAACACAACCCTCTGACAAGAGCTCTGCAGCACCTCCTCTGATATGCTATGGTGAGGATCAGCTTTTCCATTCAGGAAGAGCAGGCTGTCACCTGGGGCAGCAGGGCAGCCAGGGGCTGCTTATTGTCAGGGTAACACCAGGATGTAAAGGAGGGCACTTTCCAATTAGCCTGAGGCAGCATATCCCCCAGAGGCAGCGCTGGATAGTGTAAACCGACCAAACATAACAGGAACATCCTGGACTTGAGCATAAGGAAACTGAACATTCATTGGTATAAGAAGGAAAATATCCCAAAACCAAGAACAGAATACTCTGGAGACTCTACCCTCAGTAACCCATTTCACCACTTCTTTTAAACTGTTCTTCAGCATCCTTTCTGCTCCTTTCCCCTTCTTACACCAGTTCTTGCAATAGAAGAAGCATTCCTTCCATCTGCTTGTGAGCTAAGCTCTCTCCTTTTCCTGGAGGCTTCTAGCTGTCATACAAAGGAAAAACCATCATAAAAACGGCGCAGACAGACTGCATGCACATGAAAGCATTTTGCCTGCACACAATTTTTGTGACATACTTCTTAAAGTATCTTTCAGGCTTTAAAGAATATAATTGAGGAGAAAAATCATGCTTTCAAACCACAGTACAAGGGCTCCCATGTAGTAGAAAGACCTGTGTCCACACCTTTAACACCTCCTGGAAGGACACCAGTCCCTGATGGTCACAGAAGCACCCGGGCCGCAGCAACAGGAACGCCCATGCTCACAGCACAGCCTGCCCTCATTAAGGTAACCAGGCTCTTTGGTGCCTACTCTACATACTGGAAGAGTGGTGCTGGCAAAGCACCCCACAAACTGCAGGAGGCGGCTCAAACAGTACTCAAAGCCCCTTCTGGAGGGCAGCACCGCTGCAGCCACCACCCATAGCCCACCACTGAGAAGCCCTGTGCACAAACCCCAGCGAGGGCTGCAGAGCACACCCCGGAGGCCCAGCTCCAGCTCTTCCACTCTGGGCCTGGAGCACCCACAGCCCCCGAAAGGCCGCCGAGCCCTCCCCGCCCGCCTCACTCGGCCCACGGGAGCTAGGGGGTGCCGACACCCCGCCCTTCCCCGGGGCTCGGAGGGACGGGCTCACGCTTACCGGAGGAACAGAGGCGGCCACTAGGCGGGGCGGTACCGTGGAGAAGGGCGACGAAACTGACATGGAGAAGAGCCCGTCCCCACAGCGCCGCCATTTTGTGGTTGAGGCACTGGGCGGGGCGGGGGGGCGCGAAGCCGCCGGGCGCTTCGGGAAGGTTCCGCGCGCGGGGTGAGGCGGCGCGAGCTTGGAACGGTGTTGGGCGTTCACGCGTCACTCCCAACGGCCGCAGCGGCGGGAACGGTGCGGGGGAGCCGTTAGACTTTGAGGGGTGGGACGTGAGGGCTTTGCCAGCAGCAGGCTCATGGCACGGCCTGGAGTGAATGACTGTGAAGCTCCTGTGCCTTTAGTGTGGTTCCCTCACACCTACCTGGACCTTCTGCCAGTGTCTGCACCGCCCAGCGAGTAAAATGAGCCCCTCAGCAATACGGGTTGGTGCAGTGCTGTGTTCCTGCTGTGTAATCATGCGTTTTATTTGGAAGGGCTTCCAGTAACACCAGTGGGATTGCTTTCAGAGGGGGGAGAGGAAAGAAGATCCAAGCAGCACGGCAGGGAAGGTTCATATGCTGCATGCAGCTCCTCCAGCATAGATGGTGGAAGGTGTGAAGTGCCATGATGTGCGGGTGAAGTAACGGTGGTGTTGCCCATGCTCGCATGATCATCTGGCTGTCCTCGGGGAACTAAAGGACTTACATCATCATTTTCTTACCCCCTAACTTACTAACTTGCACTGTATCAGAATGAGGTGCACAGCTTACCTCAGCCCTGTAATTGGGCAGCATGTTCATAGGTCATGTTTGGTGAAAGTACTTCTGAAGATGAAACAGAAAACATTGTAATATTTGCTGTAACAACCACCATTTATTGCCTGCAAATCCATTCATTGCAGTGACTATTAAAAAAGCTGAGAGTACTGTACAGTATTAAAGGGAGTTACGAGGTTCAAGGGCTTTTTGTAACGTTGACTCAAGTGTAACAATAGTAATAACCAGACTGTGGTTTCTGCTTGAGTATGCCTGTGTTAGGAGTCTGGTTTTGGTAGCAGAAAACAAATACTCTCCGTCAGCTTGACTGGCAGCTTTATCTCTCTGCAATACAGGACACAAGTCATATTACACTGGAACAGCATGGAAAGACCAATGCAAGGACAACACACACAACAGATGCTCAATTGTAGGGTTTATTTCATCCGCTAACATTCATTCTTGAGCTAGACAAAAACAATTCGATGATTTATTTTTTTTTTTTAATCCAATTTTTCTTGTGGAAGAAAAGGAAAAAAAACCTTTTAACGCTTTTTGTAAGATGCTATAAATAAATATATAAAGCTTTAAGTGTTACTTGGCTCAAGTTAAACAGTTGTCTGTCGTTTCTTCTTGTTTTTAAGTTCCTGAAGTGGAGGAGAAAAAAAAGGTGCAAACCATACACATTCAGCCCAATGGAATGACTCCAGCCACAATCACTTTCAGAGAAGCTGAATCTGTTTGATCTACACATCATGGAGGATGGAAGGCGCGTGGGGGAACGTTTGTATTTGTTTACCCTCAGTCACACAGCTCCTAGAAGAGAAGAACTGAGTCCCTTGGTACTCGGGTAGGTAAAGCACGCAAGAAGGGGGAAAGGAAAAGAGTCCTGCCTGTATTGCCCTCTCCCTTCCCTGTGCAGACTGTGCAGCAGAGAGGAAAGAAGAGGCAATCTAAGCAAAGCCTCAGACAAAACCAGATGACAATGAAAAGTAAAATTGGATACCAGCAGGGAGGGTGAGAAATCCTGTGGCTGTTGCGTGTTTGCCTGGCAGACTACACACAAACACAGAGGAACTTCACATTGAGAGAGGGTGGGGGTTTCTGTCTTCTCCTCATGAAAAAAAGATGAAAAGGGGCAATAAAAATAAGTTAAATCATATTCCAATATGTACAAAACAAATCATGCTCAGTAAACCATTTGAATATAAAATCATTCATTATAGTACAACTCTCTCAACCCAGTCTACAGAATAGACACCTGGGGGAGAAGAAGGAGGGGGAAGTGGGGGGCTTTGAGGGATGAGACAGACTCATTTGCAAATCTTGATTTTCCTCAGCTTGCATGGTTAAAAATTACAGGGAAAACCACCTGCAGCTGGGATGATACAGGCTTTAATACCCATGTGCTTATCAGCACTGCATTCAGTTTGGGAGAACTCCTGTAGATGGGGCAAAATAAACAGCTACAGGGAGCTCAGACTGTGTGCGCAGACATGAGCTCCGCTGCTCCCTGGTGTATCTGAACTGCTGCTAACTGACCTGTGCTTTCAAGGCTTGGCTCTACTGCTGATCAGCCAGCAAATCCTGCGTTCACTTCTGCCACTGGGACATGATCTGCTAAATATTAGTAAAGACAAGAACAAAAAGATAACACAGCCAACCCTGTGATTCGAATCCAGCAGATACTGAGTTGCATTTCAAGCTGTACCCCTGGAAATACAACATTTAGCATTAGTCTGTGTTGCCAATTCCTGTAGCACTACCCATTTTTGTGACATTCTGAAAATTCTATAGGATAGAAGAGGGTCTGAGTAACTCTGAACACCAGTGAGAAGCTGGAGCTGCTTTTAACCCCAGGATATAAATCTCAGTCAGGCCCTGTTCTGTGATGTTAGTCATCACCTTCTGTAGCTCTTGGGGGGGTCTCTGTGAAGTGATTTGATGGGCTCAGAGTGAAAACTTCCTAAGTGCCATGTGTCTGTCTGCCACTGTGGTGGTCCTTCTGTCTTGCTCGTACTCTCAGCAACGGCGCTGCCCTTTCTGCTCCTACGGGACAGCCCTTGGAGAGAATTCAAAAGCTTGTTGGGATCTTCCTTATGCTGCTTTCATTGCCATCCCACTTTTGTAAGCAAATAAGGGACTATGGGGTGCAAACCCATCAACCTGAAGTGCTCCAAAATGTTGGGCATAAAGGGAGAAATTCAGACAAGCCAGAAATTCACTGACCCTTTTGTGAGAGGTTTTTTGTTGATGACTTGGAGCCCCATGACAGCCTGGCTTTGCAACTTAACCGGTCAATCCTGCATTTTGTGACCTGGGTAGGGTACGAGGTGGCATCTGTGTGGGAAACTTTGGAGGAGGCAAACTCCAACGGAGCCAGGTTTGATGAGACAAATGAGCACTAAAAAGTCTTCTTCAGCAAAAACACCTGGTAAAGTTAACACTGTTCAGGTGACTAAAAGTGACAAAGATCTTAGCACTGCAGCATATCTTGGCCTTTCCACCCTCCCAAAGCAAGAATTCTACTTCTTACTTCTACTGGTAACTCCTCACTCTGAGTGTCACCCTTCGTGGCAGATGTGCAAGGCTCTGCACAGAAATACCTTACACAGCTCCATTTGTAAAGTCCTTCCATGGCAGAAACACTGTGGGATGGACAAGCATGCAACTAGGTAAAATGTGAATTCAAGGGGAACTGCCTCTCCTGCCCTCCTCCCTTAACTTATCCTGACCTGGATCATGGTGCACTGACAGGCCCCTCAAGAAACACTGTGTAGTGAAGAAGGTCTGAGTGCATCTGAAAGTCATAGGAAAAATGTTTTGGAAGAAAGGGGCAGATACTGAACAAGAATGTACTATCTGGCCAATACTTCTGCCAGAGTGCCTTAAAGCCATTGTTCTCCATTCATTTTAAAACTACATACACGTTTTTTTATGTTATTGTAGCATCAAATAATCAGTCCTAAAAATTAATTGTACCACGTCAAACTGTAGTACATATAAATCACAAAAAACCTACGTTCACATTATGTTAAAAAAGCTCCCTTAAACCCACTAAACGAAGAAGATAGTGCCAGGTACATCCTGCAACCCATGCTCTGGCACACAGCACTTGCAATAAATGAACCCATGGCCTACAGCTGTAAAGAGACCAGCACAGCAGGCAGGGTGAGGGATGGCTTTTTGGTCGTTCACTGTATTTCCGATACTTAGACTCTATTTCAAAGCGCCCTATACTTTTCATGGCTTGGATTACCTCTTTAAAATGCATAAATTTGTTATTCCCAATGTACAGGTGGAGGAATTGAGGCATTTGCTGGACACAAGTTTTGAGTCTAGACATTTCTGCCTCAGTGCTAGGCTGAGGTCAGCCCTCCTTTTGTGGGTTGAAGTGAAACTGTTAACAAGACAGTTTTGAATATAGTTTCATTTCTTCTGCTTGCTACTGTAATATATTACAAACAAAATGTTGGAACAAGGTCTTCTACTGACATGCTTCTAAGGTCAAAGGCTGCCTCTGATTTAGGGAACCCTGCAGACAGATCAGTTGGAATCTAGCTGGATACGCAGAGCCCGTAATGTAGAAACAACTCAGGCAAACCAAGCCAAGAAATGTTACCGGTCCTAATCATGCACAGTCCTGTTTATTGTCACCCTTGAGAGCAGAATTAGGTACAGGATGGCCCTTAGAATCAGTGCCAGCATATGTGGACCTGCCTGGGCATTCACTGCACGGCCCTGTGCCGATGTGCACCTCGAATATGGATTAGCTGCAGGAACCACTTGTGCATGATGGATCCGTAACATAGGATGCACACTGAATTGCCTTTGGGGAAAGCTGGGAACTGTGCATATAAAGCAGTTGCTTTTTATATCTTGTGTATGGGGTTTGTGGGTAAACAGCCTGTAAAATTGCATTTTTTAAAATATAAATGTTTTCTTTAGTTACAGCAACACATAAAAGCGCTGGGAATTAGCAGACGTAGCTCCTCCCAGTCTTGGAATTCAAAGATGAGCAAATGGAGTTGTAATACCTTCTGCCCCCAAGCCAACAACCGAAAATTGCTTCATTTTGCTTCCCACTTTTCAGCTAGGAAAAAATGCTTATGGCCAGGCTATACATCTCTGGGAACAGGGGCCATTTTGTGGCCAAAGCACTGACAGAACCTTACAGACAGCAACACCACTACCAAATACTGGTACCGGCTGAATGCATGGGTAACATCCTACTGTCCTTGTATATGGATGAGCATTTGCTTGTGCACTTTGCAGCCCCAGGATGCAGACCTGGTCGAAACCCATCTGAATTCACTAGGAAGGGCATCCTCTGCCTTCAGTGGACTTTGGATCAGGGCTGTTAACAGGGTTGTATTTGAGCCCAAATTGCTGTTTGCATGTTCTAAGTTTTCAGTCATTTTGACTTTGGAGAAGAACATCTCCAGAAGCAAGGTGTATCCCCCAGGGTGTACACAGAAAAAACAAGGCCGCTCCTCTGCTTAAAGCAGCCCCTCCTTTGCAAAACTCAGTCCGATATGAAACTGTTGGAAACAGTGTACAGAGGCAGAGAGAGAAATAAAATACAAAACAAGCAGCACTTCAGTGGCTGTGTGATGGGAAAGGAACACTGTAAAAGCGACATGCTAAAATTGAATGCATCAGCTCTCTGCCTCCCCTCCAGTGATTTCAATGCCATATTTTATTTGCAGTTAGCATGGCCTTTGAAAATCAAATTATATTCCATCTGGGTCATAGTTTACCCTAAACAGTAGCTGGTTCAGGTCTTACAGGCTCAGTAAGAACGGGGTGAGACATGAAACAGGCAAAAACTGCTTCATTTCCATGCTTCCACCCAAACAAAGAAGTGCTTGCAACAGCAAAAAGTAAGCCATACTTTAATTTGGTGAGTGGGAAGAGGAACTGGACAAGTCGTTGTTCTATGACTCAAAAGGCAGTAAGCAGAACCTGGTTAGACTGTCACCACATTGGAGGATTAAACTCACATCAGTCCCTAAAAAACAGCATTGAAAGATTTCTGCTTTGAAAGTGGTCTGAGACTAAAAAAACATCCATGATTCCCCTTTCCAGTTTATGAACACAGCTTGTCCATGTAAAGTAAGAGCTCCAGAACAGGCACAGTGCCAAAAGACAGTGTGCTCTGTCTCACAATGAGTTCAGACCCATAGTCAGAAATTTGCACAGCTCTGGAAGACAGCCCCATCCTGTTCCCCTTAAATCAGTCCTGGTGACCTCACTGGAAGCAGGCTGATGGCCACTATCATTTGATAAAAGCAAGTAAAAATAACTGAAAAAATACAGATACGGGTACATCTGTATGCTTGTTCTAGTTCAGCATTTCACATAGCAACAAACAAAACAAAATCACCCCCTCATCATCTTCCCATTAATGACTAATTAGTCGCAGGGTCTTCCCTGGAACCTGTCGCGCAGATTTATGAGGGAGTATTGCTATTTAAATTCTTCCTCCTTTTTTTTTTTTTTTGTATTTAGAAGAGGGTTTCCATGTGCTGTTAACACATAAATACTGGTGACAGCATGAGCGGCAGTTGTGTAGGATGACAGGATAGCATGTGAGTGCACATTTGAGCCTATGTGGAATTTGGTTGGCTTTTAACTTGTTTTGGGACCTACCTGTGAAATAAATCCGGGAGCTCTGTGCATGAATTTCCTATTATCTTTGTGATGGAGTTGCGTATGTATACGTGATACCAGTGCAGTGTATCAAAACCTCTGTGCTAAGTACATATCCTAGGCCACAGTCAATTTGATTTAATGTTTCTTGTCCTCTGATGTTTTTCTTCTTTTGGTTTTTATGGTGGTCTGCTTTCTGGCAGTGGCTGCCAGCTGAAATGAAGTGACCGCCCTTGTGCTCAGATCACAGCCTGACAGGATAACACATTGTCAGCTTAGTCGCTGTTATCATTTACTTACAAACAATGCAATTCCCATCCCGGCTTCAAAAACACCCACAGAAGAAAACCTCCATTTCCTAGGTTTTTAATTCTGTATCTTTGTGTCATTATGCTCAGGGCATAAACAGATCTTAAAAATCCTACTTTTGCCATTGGTGTTTGAATTGTGAGGATAAGAAACATTCTTTCGTGATTGGCCTTAAGAGTGGGTAACTGCATTTGTGCATGGTTTACCTCTGCATTATCATGTTGACCTTTTTTTTATGTCTTTATTATTTTTTTAAGAATCTCATTGGTCTTGTAAGAAACAGTAAAAAGACCCCCTGCGTAAGGAAGCAATCTACCTTCTGTTTTACAGACTTGCGTTTAAATAAAATAGTTCTTGTTGGTTTTTGCAATTTTACTTCCATGATCTTTTATATGGAAACCCTAGAAGAATCATTAATATAAAAGTCTGCCTAGGCTACCATTTCTCTATAATATGGCTCATGTAGTCCTCAGTGGGCAAGCGTCCTTGCTCTTCCGTCTCTTCCTTGGGAAGCGCTTCATTGGACCGGTGAAGAAGCCTCTCTTCCCGATTCTTTATCCTCTGCTCCATTCTCTCTAGCTGCCGTTTGTACTGGTAGCGCTGTTGGAAGAGGTCCTTTGCATAGTCATAGAGCTGCATGTCCAAGTCATTGAGCTCTTCGATCCTGCGGATGGTGTCATTATCAACCTCCACCCCTCCTGCCCTGGTACTGTTGTACTGCATAAAGGGCCGGATGAATTTCAGATTAAAAGTTCTCTCAAACAGGTACTGAGTCTTTCTCTGGAACTCTGTCAGGCCGAAGAAGGCCATGTCTTTGAGGTTTTTTTTTGCACTCTCCAGCAGGATCTGTGCTCGCTTGTTCTCTGGGATGAAAGACATGTTGTAGCAGCCCACTAAGCTCAAGTCGGCCAACATCCTCACTTGGCGGTTGTTGGCCAGATTATACGGGCAATCCATGAACTCCTGCAGTGTGCAGCCTGACCAGTCTGTGCCTTCGTAGCATGACGGCAGCTCTTCAGGAGTTGGTGTCCTGCCATCACACATGTGCAAGGAGGTCTTCCAAGTAGCTCCTCGTTGGACGTGACGCCATTCGCTGAGGTAACGGGATACAGGGTCTCTCAGCAGTGTGATGTAGTAGAATTTTCTACAAGAAGAAGAGAAAGGAAAATAAATACTCTGCTAGTAACAAGATGCTTGGCAAGCTGAGATACAGTGCAGATATCAGAAAGACAAGAGGAAATCAATACCACAGCATCCATTCCACTGTGCTCTTGGGTCATCTTCTTCTTGCAATATCTTTGCAAAGTAGTTTGTACAACATTAGACCTGTGTTTCTCATAGCCCACCATTTTAGTCTTGCCAAGTAGCAATCCTTTCACCAGGACTTTCGTTTTAAGCCACAGACTGCAAATGTCAGAACAAATCATCAAGATTCAACCAATCTACCAGCTTCAGAGAGCAACTGTGACTTCAGGGACTGCCTGGCCTTTCACATGGCCATATGCCTTCTGAATCAGCCAGGGCTTGCTCTTCAGGACAGCTCAGCAATTGGTTTATGAGCTGGGCTATCATTTTCGCTTCATGCAGATGGCTGACCAGGACACCTACTGCTTGATTGATCTGGCTGCCGAGTTGAAATGTGGGAGTCTGCAGTAAGTAGCAAGATAGCACCGCACAAACATACGTGCAAAATAATGGGAAATCGGGAATGCAATATGCTTTGTAGAAAATGAAGGCATGAGTTAACAATCAGTAATAGTAGCAATAGTTCACTCTCAGCTAACCTGCTATAGGTTCAAACAAACTTAAGACACATGAAACTAAAAAGGAGGAAAAAGCAAGACAATCAGGAGGAACACACATGGTGACATGGGGCATTCTTGCTGTCTCAAATATAATGAAGTCCCCAAGAATACAAGCTGTCCCTTGAACTGCAAACATGACAGCTGCCTTGTACAGAGAGACCCTCCAGCTTCAGCCCACCTTGTGCCTGGGTAAAGTTCTGGGATTGATCGTGATGGCAGTCTGCAACAGCCCTCTGTAGAGGCAAATGGACCTGTTCCCCTGACTTCTAGCAGCTTGGCACTGTGGTGTCTCTTGAATGTTTCTAGAACAAGGAAATACCTACTCCAGTTGCTAAAGCTGGCAGAGAATCAAGCCCACATGTGCTCCCAGTGCACAGGGCTGTGTGACACTGCACTGGGGCTGTAGCAGGATAGCGCACATAAGCTACTGGAAATGTTTCATATAGGGGTGGTGGTGGATCATTTCCCCACCGGAAATGCATTTTTGGAATGCTGCTACATGGCTTGCTGCCACCAGCAGGGCTTGGAAGAGCTCAGTGTGATGGCCATTGTGAGGGAACTGCACATCTTTTTAGGGAAAAAGAAAACTAAAAAAGGTAAAAATTCTGCTTTGGCTAATACTAACACACCCGTATTTCCTTAGCACCTTCAATATTATTATTCCTAGCAGTAACCTCAATTACTGCAATAAGCGTAATTTAATTTTAAGTAAATACATCAAAGACATTGCCTGGGAAGCCTGATTTTTAAGGAATGTTTGCTTTCCCAAATGATTATTAACTTGCTGATGGGTTGTTCCAAAGCAGTAAATTTTGTAATCTTTCCAGCAACGGCAGTGCGTGTCCACTTGGACTCCAGCTCTTCTTCTCTTTCTGCCTTCAGAACTAGGCCTGGTAAAGACATTTGCTATTTTTGGAAGCTTTTCCATCTCTCTTCATAGCAAGGGTATCATGCTGTCTAGGAATACTGTCTAGTACTGTCTGTGTACAGAGGGAGAAAGGAGGGGGCAGAGTGCATAAGAGAAACACTTCCCTTACATTTACCTCTTTTTCCTTCATTTACATTGCAGCCTGTAATGATTCAACTACCCAGACTGAGATGCAGCTATGATTTACATAGGCAGTGCTAAGAAAACTCTAACAGATGGGGATAAAATATGACAGTGGAAGGAAAAGGAAAGCAATGATGAATGCCAGATGTTCAAGCGACAGACACTGATGCTAAACACTACCAGCACTTTCTGACTTGTGAACTGTAGTGGACTTTTTATTTACACCAATGTAATCTAAAGGCTGCATTTTTTTCCCATAGCAGGTAGAAGCCAATTATTATTGCATGGCTTGCAGAAACAACTGCAAGTTTCACCTAAGATCAGGGACTCATTTGTGCGGTATCCAAAGACACAGGAGGAACCAATTCGTGTCCAAACCTGCAGTCTATACAAGTACAGATAAGGGAAAAGAAGAAGCATTAGAAACTGTATTTTGTACACAGGGGAACTACCAATAGAAAATGATGGCCATAAAGTCAAATGGGCGTCTGTGGCAGAGCTGGCATGAATCTGATTCTTGTAAGCCTGAGTCCAGTTGGTCTTCTCTCTCTCTCTGTTTAAACTTTAGGGATCCATTAGTAAATACCAAATACAAAGCTTGTAGGCTCCATTGAATCAGAGACAGCTTGAACAGGACATAGGTTGAGAAAAGGTTAGGAGCAAGTATTTCTTCTTTCACACCTGCACTGCAAGAGCTATTATCTTAGTTGAAGCGATACACTGGTAAATATTTTACCATGAGCAATCTCTTAAGATTCATCTCATGGACAGAAAAAAATGGACAATAGAAATAGTAAACAGAATGTTTTTTGAAAATATACTGAATTTGATGTGCCCCTTCCCAGGTCTGTCACGTACAAAAGCAGAAGTGGAGCTTGCCTCCTAACACAGAAATAAGATGTATCTTTGGAAACAGGAATACTGGCAGTGGAACCAGGCCCCTGGAGGTACATTAGGAAGCTGCCCCAGTGGAGCTTAAATTAAAATCCAAGCAAACAAACAAATAGACACTGCAGTGCAAATGAAAAGTTTAAACCGCCTAAGATGAGATGCACCACTGATATACTGGAAGTTATTCTCCCAAACCTCTATTTAGCTTTCTGGAAGGATACTACTTTCAGAGGTGCAGATTCCCTCAGCTCTCAGGAAAGTGAGGAGCACACCTTCAGGAAGACTGGGGCCTCAGGAACTGGAGAGATGAGCCACTTTGATATTAGATGAATGACCATGTAAGCATTCACCCAAAGTACTTAAGATACTGAAGTCTGCATTCATGAACTATAACTTGGGGATTGCCTTCAAGTGCAGAGAAAAGTTAGCTATCTCACTAAAGCATCGCCCATTAGCAGCAATGTTATTAATATCGTGAGCCAGAAAGCAGGGGGAACTTTGCGCCAGCGTGGTTGAGAACACAGGCAGTGCCACTTGTCAGCAGTGACTTGCAATTTATGAGGAACCACATGGCTACTAAGTTCTCTTTTGTCATCAGAGATAAAATAAACCCATAAAATACACACAGCTGGGAGTGCCCTTCCTTTCAGCATGGTGCCCCAGACAGCTACTTAAGTTAAATATTCCTAAAGGCTCATTTCAGAAGTGTGGTCTTCTCCTAGCCCAGATGGTTCCACTCAATACTACCTTATAAAAAACCCAAACAGCCCCAGTCTGATCATGCAATGCCAAGTCTCACTGGCTTTCCTAGCATTAACAAGCTTGAGTAAGAAAAATGGACATTCTAGTTGGTAAGGTACTTCTTTTCCTGTTCTTCCTATATGAAGCTGGGCAGAACAGCATTACTACTCTTGTAAGCTCCCCTTCTACATATCCATGGGGTTGTGATCCTCAGGAGGACAAAGAAAAGCAGAAGCCGAAGTCCCACCTCTGCCTTTCCTTCCATTATTATCCCTGGCACTCCCAATAGGAAAATCCACCTGAAGCTCCCTGGAGCATTTGCAACGACAGTGTTGCAACTCAGATCTGTATGCAAGCTGCGCAGTTTTGTCTGAGGAAAGAATCACTACTGTATTTATTGAACAGAGCAAGATGAAATCATGGTTTTGGTAAACAATCCTGTATTAGAACTGAAGTTTCAGGGAGGAAAAAAATCCAATATTAGAAAGGAAGGGCAATCTTGCAATTGTAATACACACCAGCAGAAGCACCCCTTGTGTTAAAACTACCCTATGTGTCCCAGGCAGATCTCTCTTTCTGCCTCAGTTTCCCACGTGTGAAGCGCTGACAACGTCTCCTTTGTCTATTTTGGCATTTCAAAATGTAACATCTTTAGGAGCATGAGCTGTCTCCCTCAGTGTTTATGCAAAGCCCCTGTTTCAGCCTGGATTGAGGACAATAGTTAACTTGAGGCGTATTTTCATGACACAGGCGTCAGGGGCACTGTTGCCCTACAGGATTCCCACCCCAACCTCTCCTTCCCGTTCTCCCATAGCAGCACAAAGCAGCCTTGGTTTTGCCAGCAGAGTTGGGTTTGGTTTGGGTTTTTCGTTTGGGTTTTTTTCAGGGCCATGCTGCACATGCAGTCACTGAGCAGATATGGGTTAAAACTAACCCTTTCCTGCAGACATGAGGGGGTGGCTGAAGCCCCCCTTTAGTAATATTCTGCCTTAATTCCTGCCAGCAGGTTCCTCAGCTAATGAAAGGGAAATGAAGCTCTCCTTCCTTTAAAAAAACAATTCCTTCTCTTTTGCTAATAACCAGTCAACAATATTCTGATGAAGTGACATTCTAAATGTGATGCTATTATCTCTCTTCAGTTCATTTCCATTTATGCTTTCCTACATTCCTATTCAATACACCCTTCTTACTTCCCACTGATGGTCTCTAAAATCTACCAAGAACTGCTTATTTGACTGTGCAATCCCCTATTCTTCGCTGTGATTAAATGCTTCCCTCCCACACAGCCAAAATATCTATTTCTACAGGCTCTTCACTGAGCTTTCAAGTGTCCCTCACAGGAAAAGTCAAATCTATCAGAAGTCCTTCTTGGCTACTGTGGTGGCCTTCCGTCAGATAAAGAGCAAAATAAGGATAGCCACTTCCAATCGTAAATGCTTCATTCCGCCTGCCAGGAGAGGGAAAGGGAAGGAAGCTGCACAGGTCAGCTTCAATCATATAACCCCAATCTGTCAAAGCAACATGCCCCCAGGCTACAATTTTTCTACCGCTAAAGAAGAAAATAATAAAAACCTCTTTCTGTGTCCTTGCCGAATTAACTGAACAGAACAGAACAGGGTGTCCGCCAGCTTGCAGGAATGAGAAACACTCTGTTTTGTTTAAAAGAAGTACCAACGTCAAATTTGTGGCTGATTTAAGGCATCTTTATAAGCCAAGGCCATGTATTACACACTCCTCAAATCATTTGTGAGGGTCCTTATTCAGTTCATAGTCACTGTAAATAGTTTATCACTAAAACAACTACCGATTTTGCCTCCCACCAGCAAAATGAAAACAGGCACCTACCCTGCCATTAGTCTGCAGGGACCAAGGAAAGAACTAGAGCAAGGAAAGAGCCAGAGCAGTCAGCACCATGACTGCAATCACGTAAACCCTCACCTTACAGACAGTTAAGAGGATTATTAGGCAATGGTTACCTGCCCTGAAAATGGACAGTGCATTCTAAAGGAGCAGTCCCAGCAATGGCATACAGGTAAATAACAAGTGAAGGTGAGTCAAGGGTCTCTACTAATGGCTGAGCTGAGAATGTGGCAGGTGAAACTTTGAAAGGAATTTATCTTCTCACTATAAAGTCATACCATGTGTTACCTACAAATAACAGAGGTATGGAACCTGTTTTACCCTTCTGCACGGAGCCACAAAATGCCGTTCTACTACAGTGGGGTGCAGAACACTCTCCAGCCATCCCCACTGCCTGCTTCTGTACAAGTTGTCTCCTGCCTTCTTTACCACCAATACACCAAATCCCTGCTCACTACTTTTAAAGCCCAGACGTGGGAAGACTCCACGTGTGTCCCTTTTTACTCCACAGTCCGATTTCTTGCATAACAAAACACACCCTCAGTTAGAGATTGGAATTTAATATATGTACAATGATTACTTCCTTTGGTAGCAAATAGCCCTAATTTTCCTCAGTCTATTTCCTCTCATCTGGTGTTCATTTAGACTCTTCCTGCATTTCACACACAATAAACTCTTCAGTCCTTTAGAAGTCATAGAAAAAGAAAGAAAACCCCAAACAAACAAATAAACAAAACAATCAAGTCTCTTCTGTCTCCTATGTTTAAATAAAGGTTGCAACACAAAACACTAGAAGCCAAGGAACTTCACAGCAAAGGCAGTCCCCCAGTACTCAGCCTGTGCAAACACCTACCATCAACATTTTTCTGTTTCCAGTGAAGGAAGGGGCTGTCTTTAAAGCAAGTCAGTCCTTGCTTTGGTAACTGGGTTTGTTTTGCACAGTTGTGTTTGTTTTGCCTGATGGTCGCTGCTCTTGGGACTCTGCTGTATTAAAAGATGGGATGTTTTGAAATGCAACAGCCATCACACAGGCTCTGCTCACCCTCCAGATCTTCACTCAGGGACTTCTCCTAGGGTCTGATCTCACCGTGGGCCATGCTGCTGATAGCCCACCGTGAGCTAACCATGAAAAACAACACTCGGGCTGCTTCAGGAGGCGAAGGCAGAAGAGAATACCCTCATACTACTGCCAAATTGACATGCTCTTCTTCCAAATGGGAAAATTAACCCCTCAAGGCTCTCCTGGCTGGATGCAATCCAGAGCACATGTTTCCAAATACACGAGGGTGGGTTTCAGCAGGTAAAATTGGGTATTTCAGTCCATCTACCCTTTCTGTAAGCACCAGCAGCCCCTGAAAAAAGAGCACTTCTAGAGCTGGACATTTATATGGCTTTGAGGGCTGCAGCTTTACCTGCTGCCCTTCCAATGCACAGGATAATCGTAGTTGGACTGGATGATCATCTTAGGTCCGTTCCAACGGATCTATGCTATCCTATCCTATCCTATCCTATCCTATCCTATCCTATTTCTCTTTTCCTCTTGGGGATGAACAGATTAAAAATGGAAAAGCAGAGTCAACTCTAATTCCAGCAGCTATAACAATACTGGCTGAGGGTGTAAGTAGATCTGTAGCAGATTTCAGAGTGTAAATGAACCTGAGGTTACTTAGGTCTCATGTTCTGGATTTAAATAGCTGCAGAGTCAGAATCTATTACATATTTATATTTTTTAGCAGGAATTAAAATGTGTTATATTCATTAAATATACACTTAAAAATACCAGTACTATATTAACTTGGGAGTTAAAAAACAATGTAACTGAGTGGGCATGCTTAGAAAGCCACACCTCTCTTTCTTCCCCTGTGTGTTTCCTAAAATGTGGAGGATTTTGAATGCTTCACAATCCTGGTGATGCAGCCTTTCATCATACAATGAATGGTCACGCTGCAGTGGCAGGCGGGGAGCGTGAAGCTCCTGTGTGCCTGTACCTGTGTGTTCCAAACACAACACATATTTCTTGCAAAGGCAGTATAAAAGATGAGAGAAGTGGACAGTGAAGAAAGAGACACAAGAGTGAGCAGTGGCTCAGGCATTTCACAAGAGGAACAACCACCCCTCCATCCACTCAGAACAACTTTAAACAGAAGCTCTCCTTTTGGTGTTTGCAACAGACACACAGGCTTAGAATCACGGCTTTAAAAACACCGGATAGCGTCAAACACAATTGCAAGGGCCTTCTCCAGCCTGGTGGCGGTGAAACCTGCAGATGTGGAGCCAAGGAAAACACGAATCTGTGTGCTCCTGTAGCAATTGAGCCTCAATTTTGGAATCTGTAGGAAAGATAATGCTGTGTGTCTGCATGTGCCTCTGCACACATGGTAGCTGTGTAACAGCGCAGTGTGAAACGTCTCTATTTGAAGTTGACCTACAAAGAAAGGCAGGTCTACAAAGCAGTAGTTGGAATACTATTACATATATATTCCTTTTACATCGGTTTGTGTCTGGAATCAAATGCAGCATCAAGACAGGTATGGATTGCTATCAGTTCCTCTGAAACCATCAGAAATGGACACTTCCAGGCTCACTGTCTCCATAAATGAAATGAGGGTGTGTTTGTACCTTAGACCTCAGGATTGGGCAGCACTGATACTCGCTGTGTTCATAATGCGTTAGTACACACACCACCCCAGGTCAGATTTGCTAGCAAAGGACTACCGACAGGCTTTCACCCAGGAAACAAGTACGGTTCTATCCCCCTCATGCCTCATGGCTGTTTTACATCCAATTAGCAGAATAGACACAGACTGTGGGTTTTAAAAACATCTCTGCTCTTCAAGAAAACCGAGCTGCTGTGTGAGCACAAGAATTTCCTGTTGCAGTGTCTCTTGCAAACAAGTTAATCTATAATAAGACACATGACATGTTATGAACCTCAGCTCGTTTTTCAAAATGACAGATGTGATGAAAATTGGCCAAAGGCTTGGAAAAAAAAAAGTGGGGGTCAGGGTGAGGGGAGCAGATGTGGGGCGGAGAGGAAGGCATTCCAGAGCCCTCTGGAGCCTTGGACTCCTCTAGGACCCATTAAAAGCTTATGTTACTTGCACCGTTTATAAACAAGTGCTTTCTTTTGCCATTATAACCTTCCTCCTATCAAGCGCTTAGGAAGTGTTGACTGCTGTCTTCTACTGAAGCAAGGCACCAAAAATGACGGCGTGTTACAAATCATATACCTTTGATTTATTACCTTTCCCAAGTTTCAGGAGGTTTGTTGTGATTCCTAAGTGACCTTAGTAAACCAACTAATCAATAGCACATCTGAATGCTGACAGACTGCAATGGAAAGTTTCGCTGCCAAGAAGGATTACATCAGTGCTGGCAGAGGACAGACAGTAGAAATGTGGACTGCAACCTATGCCTGTTCTTTGCATTCTTTAGCTTTTATTATTGCCCCTGCTGTCATCAAGGTAGGAGATTCAGGATGAGAAAACACTGCCATTCTCCCTAAGAAACATGTTCTCTCCCTTCGCTTATGGGCTCTATTGGAGGGACTTTCATTTTTATTGATTTTAGCATTACACAAAATACAGATTTTAGTCACACACTGCAGCCATATTTACTGTAAAATATTTGCTCTAAGGGTACTGTACCCATTAGTTTTTTGAGTTTCTCCCTGTATGCTGGACACATTAGAATCAAGCAAGAAACAAATCAGCCCCTGAAGAGACATTTGCAATGAGACTTTTCATCTCTGTGTCAGTGTGGCACTGGAGAGGTAGCAGAAGATAGCGGTTTTTACCCTAGCACTAGACAGGTTAAGTGGAAAACATTTGGGGTCTTATTCTAGCTCCCTGGGGTAAGTGCTGTCCCCTAATAAAATGCCAGTGGAGGCTGCCAGGTTATCAGGGAGGCTGAAATTTAAGTCTCCTACTTGTCATCGAGACTGAGATGCACTGGTTCTGCACAGAAATCTGCACAGCTTTGTACTGTCTTTGCCCTGGGAAGAAAGAGAAAGCCAGGGATTCAAGCTTCCCCAGGTGTCAAGATGGATGCAATGAATAAAACAACTGCATATGTTACCTAATAAAGCAGGATATCTGCATCTGATTCCTGCAGACTTCAGGATGGAGTTTGGGAACGATTAGGATATTGTCACACAGAAAGAAAGAAAACCAGAAGCAAGTTGAAATAGTGCAAAGACAAAGCAGAAGTAGCTATGCAATATGCAAAGATATTTATCTGCATCAGCTGCAAACAAAGCAGCTAGGCTGGAATTTGCATTTCCTTTTGATCTGTAAGCCAGCTTCTCCTGCGCATCACAGGAGTTCCACTGGCACTAAGATTCGAGAAGTGTAACAGCATGGCAGACAGGAAGTATGTCTTCTTGAGAAAGATTAAATTATAAAGAAACCATATGGGAAGATGAAGAGAGCAAGAGTAGTCACAGGAGCAGATATTGATAGCTTATGCAGGACAACTGAATTCCTCAGCAACTGCCTGCCTCAGCCAAAAGGATGCAATATTTGTGTCAGGCAGCTGCAACTGCAACGCAGACACCCGCAAGTTGCTTGTGGATCAATCTTGTTCCAGTCAAAACCTGATGGATGGCTACTTGTATTGATCAGAGTGGGAAGACTCAGGAAACTGAATTGAGAAGCACAGGATTTTGAAACTAGATTGACATGTCCTGGACAGGCGAGTAAACATTGTAACTTCCAATTGGCCAGGGTATGTTAAGGAAACAAGACAGACATCTCAAGGAACTAAAACATACAGGGCAGCGCAGCCCATTCCTGGAAGCAACCACAATGCAAGCTGTTGCAAGGACTGGTTTCCAGAGAGCATGTCTGTGAGCCAGGTGGGGCTGCTAGAGAAAGGGAACAACTGCTGCCCACTCAAACATAATCCATGTGAGCTACATACACCTAATGGCATAGGTGACTGGTCCTAATTCCATTTACCCAGTGCTGGGAGGGGTTCCCACACTGCTGCTTTTCTTGCGAATGGTCATATTAGTGGCTTACAAAGAGTACCAAAGCTCCCCCTTCTCAATTAACTGGCTTTCCCTTGCTCAGGAATAGCAGATGCTATCAAGCAACAAATAGATAATCCCCAAGAAAGCAGAGCTACTAATCAGTCACTTCTACATTTAAGCTCACTCAGAGTTGCCACTGCCTTATACTGTTTTTCTAATTAATTGCACTGGAATGCACTTAAGCAAGCCCCGGATCAAAGAATCAACTGCAGAGATTGAAATAAATCCTGTCTGTGTTGCTAATGCCTTGGAAACGGATGACTTGCTAAGCATTCCAAATCCTGGGTACCAGTGTTTTAAAACTACAGATAGTGTGAGACACTTTGAAAGGAACAGATTTAAGAATAAAAAGGAACAAACTCCCTTCACTGGCTTGTAAAAGACAATTAAACAAAGGCAATCATTCAGCTAATTTATTGTTAAGTTTGTGTATCTTAAGTTCCTTATTCTCTGCTTTCCTATCACCAGAAATCACAGCGCAGGAGTGTCAGTTTTTGTTATAGCAAAACTATCATTGTTACAGATTTCTTTTTCTTCTAAATTTGCTTTTATGAAGGGTTGAAATCTTTTCAAAAGAATGATAAATAAAAATGCCTGGGGACGGATGCGTTACCGGTTGGTGCAATAAATCACTGCCTCTTCCTACATGAGTCTCTCTCTCCTGGTTTAGAATATCATCAGAATGCCTTCGATTGATTTACAATTTAGTAATCCAGCCATCATCATCCATAATTCTACAATAAACCACGGCACTTAATGTAGCTGTTACAGATGTGCAGAAGTTCATTCCCTGCCTTTTAGGAGGTGATACCTAGAAGGCAGCTGCAGACACCAGGATTAGCTGGGGAAGAAAACTCTTGTCTTCAGCACAGGAAAACATCCCATTTTCCTGTAACAATGCCCGGTCTTTAAAGCTGAAAGACAACCTTGACATATCCAGGTTCCATTATTAAACACCAAATATCTATATGCATATATGCACCTCCCTTGCCACCTGGCAGGAGTAACAAAATGCCTGGCTTCTGTCTAAAACACATTATTTCCTGGGAAAGCAAGACATTACTGAAAGCTGTAGGCAACCAACCCAGCAAAGGGTATGCACCTAAAAGCAACTGGTCTCACAGGCCAGGCCAGCATCAAGATACCCATGCTGCAGTGCATCTGCATGTGACACAGTGTCCACAGTCAGACCTAAGGCAGGGGTTAGAGTTTGCTCTTAAAAACCCCACAGGAGTGGGGCGCAGGCAGTGCAGCCTGAGGAATAGGGTGCTACTCATTCTCCTGTTACTGTAACCAACATTAGCCCTTCCTGACAGCACAACTGGAGACATCATGGGCATTGTTGCTCATCTTTTTGCTGATTGGAAAACAGTAGGTTAATTCTAATTGGTTTCAACTTCTTTTGCTACAGCCTGAGAGCAACACAGTGTGAGCTAGCCTGCAGTTAACACTTTTGTTAATACCGTTTCTTAAATAAAAAGGAAAATACGTAACATGCATAATACAAGGTGCGGGTATTTTATAGCAAACAGCACTAGTACTCTCTGCCAATCTCACAGCAGCCACAGTTCATTTAAAGCACGCATACAGAAATAGCCAACAGGAATTGTCAAAGTGATGGTCTAGGTCACAGAAACAATTTCTTTCCTGAAGTGAATCACCATACTGAGGAAGCTGACAAAGACTGCAGAATTCATTAGCTGAGCTGTGCTGGAAAGGTTCTGCTCCGAAGCCATCACTGCTCTGTCTAGGCCAGCATCCTGTCTCTGACAGTGACCTGTCCCAGGCACTGCCAAGAGAGGTGCAAGGAATAGCAAAGATATTTCTAATTACAGGAATCCCCTTGTTTCCTCTAAGCTGCACTCTCAGGAATCATAAATCAGACTTGTGGTTTGGGTCGTCAGGGATATTGGAGTCTTTGAAACTGCAGCTATCACTGGAATTCTCAGCTGTGTCTCAATCAGTACATTATGAGGCTGAAAGAGCTGGCAAATCTGCACGAGTGTAGGGTCCAGTGACATACCAAGCGGCTATTTCACAGGGACAGCATCCCTGGGTTTGGAGAAGGGATATCACACCCTAACAAACCATGGGTTCATCTGCTTCTGAGGGTGGTAAATGATAGCCCCTGCCCTGTGGCTAGCAGGGGCACTTAAAACTACCAGAAAAGTGGCAGTGCGTTGAATGTGATTTTGCAAAGCACCTTTTTGATTAATAAATCCTTGAGATTCTTCTCTTAAATACAGCCCAATGTTACTGCCTCAACTTCTATCTGAAGGACCTTGAAGGTGTCCTAATTGGCTGAAAGGCAATCAAGTTCCTCTGCAGTTCTACTGCAGATAGGCCTAATTATGTGCTTACAAGTGTACACTACAATTCTCCAAAGCACTGCTTTCAACTCAGAAGAACCCTTTGCATCTCTTCAAAGAAAGCACACAGTGGGACTATTCCTCCTGCTCCCCCTACAGCCTGGGAATACCCCCACATCCCTCCACAAGGGAGGAAGAACTCCATTCTCCCTGAGAGCCAGCTGGGCTGCCAGTCACCATGGCTGGGTACCAAACACCGCCTCTGGTGGGGTGGCACGACCGAGGCTGAGGGTGGGCACAAGCACATCCTCCCAAGGCAATTCCCTGCACACACAACTTTCCTTCCAGGGGGACTTACAGTACTTGCCACTGGTATTTACATTTCCAATTTAACAGCTTATATTCACTGCTTACACAAACATGACATACAAAGTGCTCCTGGCCTGCAGGTGATGTTCACAGAATCACAGGATGGTTTGGGTTGGAAGGGACCTTAAAGCTCATCCAGTTCCAGCCCCGTGCCGCAGGCAGGGACACCTCCCACTGGAGCAGCTTGCTTCAAGCCCCTGTGTCCAACCTGGCCTTGAACACTGCCAGGGATGGGGCAGCCACAGCTTCTCTGGGCACCCTGTGCCAGCGCCTCAGCACCCTCACAGGGAAGAGCTTCTGCCCAAGAGCTCATCTCAGTCTCCCTTGTCAGTTTAAAGCCATTCCCCTTGTGCTGTTGCATACATGTGTTGAGATTACAATTCTGTATCTATAGAGCGTTTTGCTTAAGTCTGCCTCAGGCTTGACTATGAAATACCACCTGCAACAAAATGACCAAGGAGTTTTCTCCTCATAGGCTTATATTACACGGAAAGGTTTTGCTGGTGTAGCTGTGCTGTGAGAAGAAAATAATAAGAGAACATGTCAGCCAAATAGCAATGCCAGCAAAAAGTTGTGGATAGCTATACAGCTGTGTGAATAGCTTATTCTGTCCAGGGAAATGGGTTAAGTTATAGAGGCAGAGGAACACTTGCCAGTGTGAGTTCTCTTCCAAAAAGGGTTTACCAGCACAGCTCTGCTAAAGTAACCACATTCTGAATGCAGGCATGTGCTCAGTCTCTCTGTCAAAACAATTATCACAGAGAAAGTTCCTTGTGTTTGGTAAACTGTTGAATAACAATTTACCAAAGGCAGTCAGCATCCCTAGAGCATGCTGTGATTAGGCCTCTGCCCACTGGGATCTGCTAGGCTGAGGCCACCAGTTCTTTCAGATACACTGGCAAACTGCTGAGCTTGGAGAGGCTTTCAGTCACTACCAACCTGGGATGGATGAGAGCTGGTGATTGTGTTATATGAGGCTCCATATCCCACAGCCTGAGTCATTCAATCCTCTGACTGTCTCTTCACATAAGAATTTATGTTTTCTTCGAGCATGCTGCCAACGGGAGCTGGAGGATTGCAGGGTCATTGCAATCCATTTCTTTGAATACTCTGTGGGATCTCAGCTTGGTGTATTGCGATTTTTCATCCCAAAGAGAGGGTGTGTACAAAAGCAAAAGATGTGGAAAGCTTTTAGCATCCCAGGAACTGAGAATACTGCTTCATTTGTTTGCTCCATGTAGCCTGATGATGGTTTTTATTATCCATTAGCTCAAACACAGCAAAGCTACATCTCTTAGTCGGTTGTGGGACGCAGGTATTTGGGTTCAAATTCCCCTTGTTAGCCTTCCTGAGAAGCTGGGCTGATGCTTGTTGTGCATCCTGTTATTCCAGTCAGCCTACAGACAAGTGCCAGAGCTGGCATGAAAGGCACGGATCAGAGACAGACAAAACCAAAAGTAAATTCCTCCCACTCCACACTTGGGTTTGTTGTACCTGTTGCTACATGCGTATCCTCCTTATGCCAGCCATTACAAAGGCAGAAGCAGTTGTAGAGAGGGACAGAAAGGGGATTGCTAAACCAGAAAATTAATACTGAAAGAATCAGTACAGTAAAGGTTCACAATGTTCACTCTGGGAAGACAAGATCTTCCTTCTGGATAATTCCCTCAGGAGAGGAGCAATAGCAATAGATTTGAAGAAGAAAAAGAAAGAAGTCCAATCACATACTGTGTATATAAAAATTGAGAAGACTACCAGCTGCAATTACATTCATGATTAAAAGATCTAACAGAAGCATATTTACATTCATTAACTTGGTCCACACTTTACTACCTCAGGAGACCAGCTGCTGCTGGAATACAGGGCAGCAAAATACAAACTACATCTTGCTTGTACTTGATCAAAACCTTTCCAAGTTCCAATGATCTGGCTGTTAACATCTCTTAGGTGATAATTAGACTCTCGGGGCAGAAAGCATTGTTCGGAAGAGAAAATGCACTGTGGAAACGTAAGTAGTGGAGCCTTCTGCCTTGATGAGGAGTCAGTTATTCCACTATATAAAGAAAAGGCAGGCAAAGGCCGTTTTCAAACAGAGACTCATTCTGTCTGTGTATATCAGCAATCAGCAGATGCTCCCCTCTGTGTAAACTGTTTACTTTAGTTTTTGCTCATTTCTGGCAATGTATGTTTTAACCAGGGGATTTCAGCCACATGAGCACAACTCTCCTCTGGAACAGGCACTACATAGTTTTTCCATCGCTGCTTGACAGCTGTTTGGTAGGAGGTACCAGCTGGGGCTGAGCAGATACTGCTCCCAATTCCCGTCCCCCCAAGCAAGGTCCCTGGTCTGCCTCGGCCTCCTGATCTCTCTGCTCGGGGGATGCTCCAGAGCCTCTGGCTGTAGGATGAGGCTTCAGGGCACTTCCAAAGGCACTGGGATGAAGCCTGTCAGCAGGGCAGATGCACAACAATGTTCTCCATCTGTCCCAGGAGGGCACTAAATTAACATCAGAGGCACTGACTTACTTCCTTCCTGCTATTGCCATGGGAGCTATTTCCCTGTGACAGAACAGGAAGAGACTTTAATTATAGATAACTGTGAATTTCTGTTTCTGGCTGGGTCTGACACGTATTCTGTCCTTCTGAAGTCTTTCTCTTTGTATGCTATGCTTGGTTGTGGTCTCCTCCATCCTGCAAGACCAGGCTCACCTCCTCCGGACAGAGACCTTTCTTCTCAAGAGATCCTGCCAATAATTGTGACAGTTGGAGTCTCTCCTGCCCTTCCTGCACAGTCCCCCATAATCAATTGCAAGAAATCCCAGAGGACAGAGTTGATCTTTCAGACAGACAGCTACGTGTGTGTCTGTCCTGCCAGGCTGACATTCTGAGGACCCATTTCAGGGTTTTAGTTAGGATCCACGGCACAAGTCTACATTATGGAAGCGTCCGCACTCCCTCTGTGCCTTTGGGAAGTTGCACCATTCCTGAAGAGCTGTAATTCACCTTGAAACCAGCATATTTAGACACCATCTACTTGTGCCACATGAACATCAGTTTCTCATTGTCCACAACTGTAACTGAAGTGCCCTGGTGATATGCACAGGAGCAGGAACAGCCTCCTGCTGTCTGTGTCCCTTCGTTCAAATGAAGTCAGCAGAGATGCAGCTACACTGGCAGTGAAATGTCCCGCTCAACTTTGCTTCCCCTTTGTCACTGAAGGACTGGAGAGATCTAGTTTGTTTTGCTTTAAACGCCAATATAAGGCAACTGACTTCCCTTGAAAGAAACCTGAAAGCCAAGAATAATTTGGGTTTCAAAGTCACAGCTTCAAAATGCTCCCTTTTTGAGGGCTGGTGTGGCCATATCTCGAAGTTGAGCGTATACAGAGCTACTGCAGTGGATGGAGAAAGAAACTCTTCCATGACTCATCAGCCACCCTCCATGAGCAAGGATATAGTGACAGGATTAGTCAGAAACACTGTAAATGTGACCAAAAGCAAGAGATGAAACTAGAGGAAGAAAGTAGGGAAGAGGATGGGTACTCTTGGGACCACTGGTACAAAAGCTCTACACCAACTTCCCATCCTAAAAATATTTGCTAGTGACTTAACATGTTTCTGTCTCATAATCAGAATTATACACAGTCTCAGATCCTCATTCTGATGAACAGTAAACACATTTTTTCTTGTTAGATATGGGAACATTTGTTATATTGTATTTCCAATACATAGGAAGATTCCCCTTACTGCCATATTTTTGGGACAGTCCTTAATATTGCTTCAAAAGTAAAAAAAACCACGTGCTTAAGTCCATTACAGTATGAGACAGCTTTCCTGAATGGGATCTGGAATTCAAGCTGAGATGAAGTTACTTACAGCAAAACCCAAACATACTTCATGCAATACCTGTGCTCTGTGTGTGACTTGGAAAATAATGGGATGACATTTTGTGAAGGATTTAAATGAAATCGTGAGTGGGTTTTTCTCTTTCTAGAGTACTCAGTCTCGAGAGAAAAGGAGGTTATTTGCATCCCAGAGCAAAATGCCCGCTAATACTATGAACACAAAGAACTCTAAGGATGAGGCTTCTGATGGCACTTACAGAGACTGAGTGCCAAAGTCTCTTACAAAGAGAGATGTGCCTTGCATTGTTCTTATCATCCAGGAGCCTGTAAAGGCTGCAATGAGTCTTGAGATTGGGTACTGAAGCTGGTGGATGGCAGATTTATGAACCACATCCCCATTTTTTAACCCAAAAGAAGCTTCAGTACCTTTTACTACCCCTTCCCTTCATCCGAAAGTTATGGGTTAGCCTTGACAACAGATAGCTCCATCTGCACTTTTATTCATCCCCAGTGAATAGTTGGGTTTTCTCTAAACACAGATTCTCATCTGTCTCAGCATTAAGGAGCAGCAAAATATCCAGGGAGAAAAACTCAGGATGATCCAGATGACAAGATAGGGAGGACAAGGAAGGAAGGCGAGGAAAGAGGAGCTTGAGATGAGTTGTGATTAAATTTGTTAAGTTTAAATTTCATTAAATTTGGTAAGATTAAATTTGCAAAATTACTTAGGAGTATTGAACATCTCAGCCTTGAGTTCACCATCAGGTCAATCTGTTGTAAAACAAAGGGCTTCCCTTTGAAGAGGTAAGACAAAAAATCTTAGACATGCTCTCTTTTAAAACCAGTTTATGCAGGAGGGGATGTTCTGGCTGCAAATGACATGATTAATTCTGGTTTTGGTGAATATTTGTTACTCCATACACTCTTCTGCCAAATTCTCATTCCATAATGGCATGATCCAAAGCTCATTGAGCTCAATGGAAAGGTTTGCAGTAGTTCTGAGGGAACTACTAGGTGAGGACACGTGAGGAAACAACATGGGAGAAGCTTGAGAAGACATGGGGAGGGATCGACTGCTGAGGACCCATGAGGCTGGAGACGCACTCTTGGAAGGAGGGAGACCCCTGAGGGACTGTGGTCCATGGAGGACTCATGCTAGGGCAGGGACAATCCTGACGGACCCTTTCTGGAGCAGCAGCAGTAAGAAGAGCAGAGTGAAAGAGAAAACCAGTAAAGAATCGTGGAAGAGGGACAGAGAGAAACGATTACACCATTACACACTAGAAAACTCACACACAATTCTGCCATTCATGCCCAAACCCTAGTTTAGAAGAACAATCTCTAGGTAAAAGTAGGAACCTTTATCTCCATGTTGTTTAAATGCTGGACCTTTCTCAGAAAGGGACAACTGTGACCCCAATGGTGAGATATCTTCCTGCAAAAAGGGCAGCTATGTTTTACTGAGGACGTGTTGACCCTTCTCAATTTGTGTTCATAGGAAGAGTTTTTGAGATGTATTGGCTGG
Organism: Psittacula echo; assembly: GCF_963264785.1. Classification (NCBI taxonomy): domain Eukaryota; kingdom Metazoa; phylum Chordata; class Aves; order Psittaciformes; family Psittacidae; genus Psittacula; species Psittacula echo. The sequence continues at coordinate 60,852,282 of NC_137740.1, read as the reverse complement.
AGCTACTTTGCTTTCTGTGTCCCTACCAGTTCTCTTAGGCTATCAGATCCAGGAACTCTTATCCAGGTGGGATAACCAGTTTGTCCTGATATACAGGTGTGCCCCAGCCACCCCATCCTGTGGTTTCAATGGGCTGGAGGAGAGCTGTGGGCTGCTCCAGGCAGGCACCTTGTCAGCACAACAGAGGGATTAGGGTGTAAGGAATTGCCACAGAACACATATCCCATACCTTAGACAGAAATAGAGTGACACACACCCTTGGGGAGGACAATTTGTGAAAGAAGTGATTTTCAAGCCTTGAGTAAGGAGGCAAATACTGGTTTATCCCAAGAATTATGTCTTATTTGCCATTATCACAACATCAACCTTCTGTGCCCAGTTTGTCACCTGGTATTCTGCTGATCTCATTGCCTTCAGCAGAAGCCCTGGGGACTCCCAACTGTTCAACAGCAGCCAAGAAAACTGAACACTTCTCCCTTGTTAATTCACGGAGAAGCTAAAAGGTAGAAAAGAAAAACCTTTGTAGAAAGTTGAGGCCTCTTAGTTCAGTCAGTGCTCTGCCATGAAAACACCAGAATCTCTCAGTTCATTCATGTGGCATCTGCTGACCCTGAATCCCCTCCTGTCCACATGTACATGCCAAGTGGGTTTTATACTGTTTGTGGCCGATGGTTCTAAAAGCCAAAAGATTTATGAATTGCTAGATTCATGCATTCAGAAAATGTGACTCAGGCCCCTAGAAAACCACCGGACCAGCTGAAAAATTCCACCACATTAAGCTGACCTCATTCTGCATAACTCCAAGTACTCTGGCAGCAAAGCCTAGGATCCTTCTAGCTCCAAGTCATTCACTCTAATAAGTACACGAAAGCTGCAGGAGGTATCCTCTGCCAAACCTCCTTCCCTCACAGCAGCGATGCCTCTGTTCATCAGCAAGCAGTCATGATTTCTGTTAGTTGTGGCCCAGTTCTGGTCTATTTTAGGATTTCTAGAAGCTGTTAAAAACTAATATCCTCCCACTCCCTCCTCCTAGAATCTCATTTGTCACTCTGCTTCTTGCACAGTTATACTTCTCTGTCTCTTAGCTGGCAATTTCTTTCCTATCATATAAATTTGGGATGACCCTGCGGGGTTGTAAGCACATGGGTGCAGTGGACCAGGCTACAAAGTGACAGGGAAAGATTTAAACAATTGGGACTGTTAGGAAAGGGGGAATTGTGCTAATTAAAAGGAAAAGGAAGAGTAAATAGCCAGATACAAAAAGCAAAGGTCCTCAAGCAGGAGCACCCTGGCAGTAGAGGAGCTCCTTATGATCTGTCCTGCTTGCAGTGCAGCTCTTCTCCAAAACAGGGTTATGAAATCCATCAGTTTAGTAAGAGACAGATTCACTCTCCAAGTGTATTCCGTATCATGTCTGCTGATTTGAGGTATTTTTAGTACATTTTTACAACTGTTTCCACTACAGTCACTATAGTTTCAGGCATGCCAGTTGACCTCAACTTTGTCTTGGGTCTCATAAATAGAACTATTGTTCATTAAGCTTGATAACCAGATTCTATCCCAAATAGCACTTGGTTAGCCACATGGTGGTGTAAAGATGATGAAAACAGTGCATGCAGAGAGTTTGCAAATATGAAATAAGGGAAATATTTTGGCTTATAGAACCTGCACAATAAAGAATGATGCTTAAGACAGCGTGGCTTGATGATCAGCTACCAGGCTGCATTAGTTGGGCCCACATAAGAAGTTCTACCTGCAGTCTCAGTAGACCCACATATGACTGTGAATCTCATTCACAGGGATGTTTAAATGTAAGAAAATGCTAACTACAAATAAGATGTGGAACTAAGAATAGGTGCTTGGAAAGGGAATTAGTACAGGAAGAAAAACAGCTTTCCAAAACCACTGGACTAATTACACTACATTGTTTCTAAATGTCAGCTAAACGTTACTGATCTCTTCCCATATGAACAGCTCAACTTTGCACTAAAATACCAGTTTACCTGCATGCATGGGTACGAGTGTGCATGTGCAAGGAAGAACTCAGGGATCCTCTTCCAGAGCAGCTGTTTCTCAGGCTGGATCCTAGTCAAGTACGTGACTCTCTCTCCAAATCTAACAAAAGGGCTTTTTTCTCACAAGTGGCACCACTCTCGATGCACTGGCAACCCACTGGTTCAAAATGTCAAGGAACACAATTGCTCATGGGGCTGTCATTTGGTATAGAGCATCTATACGCAACCCATCACCAACCTGCTCTGCCTCCAAGCACCATGGCACATCCATGGCTACAATCAAGCATGTGTAATACAGGTCAAGAAAGGGCCAGAGGTAGCCACTGAATGTCACTAATCTTGAATCTGCCTTATGCCTAGTAGTAAACTGCAATAGTACAAATCTTGGCTTAAGTTTACGGGCTGTCAGGGGCTCCTGCGGCCCAATAAAGCACAAGGGGATCAGTGGCAGCATGTAGAGAAACTCACTCTGATTCCCTTAAATTAACACTGGGGAGCCACAATAAAGACTCCAGGATGCAATAGCGTTCCCCCTCTACTGAGATGATAATTCAGGAATCAATTGCACTGCTGTAAGTAGTCGACCTGGTACCAATGCAGATCAAAGCTAGCACCACAAAACTTCTGTCTCTGTCTGGAAGGGCAATGGAAGGTATATGTGATAAAGTCTACCTGGTGTGAAACACTGCATAATGTCTAACAGACTGATTATGGCACCAAACATCACTGAGCATCCTGTTTCATGCACAGCTCACTGTCTTGCTTTCAGACAATCAATATGCCTTCTGCTTTTTGTGCACATTCACATACAAAAAGCAAACAGACGAAGCCGGATTTTTCCTGCCTCTCATCTCATTACTGAAATTTTCCTTGCAGCTCACTAATTTTATTCTCTCGCAGGTATGAGCACTCCCAGCAGCAGGTTTCCAGCAGCAAATTAGACAAGCTAAATTACTGGAAGTTTACCAAAGGAAAAGGAAATAAAGACCTCAAACACCTTGTGGACTTTTCTCTCCCTCAAATCAGTAGCTTGTTTATTCTAATAATAATAAAGCAGGCAGGAGGATGTAATTAATGTCAAGCACAATTCATTCCTGTTACTTTGAGGTACTAAAATAAAAACCAGAAATCCTGACGTTGAAGCAACATACACCAAAAACACAAGAAAACTTTTATATGTGCAATTTTCTAATTTAGGAACATCCATGAGCAACGTGAACTGCTCAGCAAATTAAGCCAGGAAATACATTAACTGGAAGCTAATTTAGGGCACAACTATTTTACCTCATGTTTGAAACTGTTCCACCAGGCTATTTCACTGCAGAAACGACATTTTGGAGAGGAGAATGAGCACGCTAAGGGGAAGAGAGAAGGGAGATTTCGCACTGTGGGTTTTTGGCTAAAATGGAAAGGAAGCTATTTCTGGTGAAGTGGACCCTCTTTCACACCAGATTAATGGATAGATCGTGTAAGAAAAATGTCTCCATCCCAAGGCAGGCCCAATTACGTTCTGCATTAACTGAAACATATGGGAACATTTCTGTATAAACAACAACTGCACTGTATGAGCACTTTCCAGTTCATTTAACCCTTGCTAGGGTGCACATTAAGTACAGCCTGAGATTACTGGTATAACACTCCACTGAGTATTTTTTGGCTTAGGTAATGCAGGAGTAACTCCCGGCTTTTATGAACTGGAAGACTGCTTACATCTCAAAACACTGTAGGCCCTCTTCTTTACGCCAGACTGTTCAGCTGAAGGAGGTGGATGTTATGGTGGGCTTTCTGAGAGCATCCATTCAGAACAAAAGCCAGTCTTTTGAACAGAAGGACGGCAAAATCATCCATGAGAAGGATGCTCCTAAATGCTATTCATGGGAGCTCAGGCTCCCAAATTATCCGACTGCTTTTGAAAACGCTTTGTTTTCGCTTCTCTTTCCTAACTGTGCCCTTCACATTCCAGAAGCACCTTTCCCTGGCTGCCATGGTGAACACCTGCAGTCCTGATGAACTGTGACGACTCAAACCTTTGCTGAAGTTCATGTGCCTCTGGGGATCCAGAGCAGCCCAACCTGACCAGGCAATGCAGCGAGGCAGCCTGCTTTTGGCTTGTCCTTTCATCTCCTTGGGCTCCTTGTTGAGATCTGCCCTGCTGAGATGATCAGCTGCCCCATCATTTTTATGTCAGGTAGATGAAGAGCAATCAAGATTCAGATAATTTTTTTATGTTAACCCATCTACTTATGTTTCATTTCTAATGTTTATTATGAGAACTAGTTTACTTTTCACTTTTGAGAGCACACTGACAAAAAATCACTAAATGTACCTCCAAACTCTCATATCCTCCTGACTGCTAAAACAAGCAAACACCAGCAGCTTGGACACAGCTGTAATGAAAAGCTTCAGGTTTATATTTTCTTACTCTGTGTGTGGCAGGAAAGAAGCCTCCCAAATCAAAGTGGAAGGTCCTTCTGCCATGGAAAACAAGGGGAGGTATTTCTCCAAGTCAGTGCCACAGTATCAAGTGACAGGATACACGCTGATTTTCATGTCTTGACCAAATCTCAGCGAAACCAGAAACTTACTCCTCTTACTGTCATTCACAGAAAGTAAACCCACAGAAGACTACTGCAATTTTGACTTCTGAATTACAGGAGCCATTGGGCTTCTATGACTTCATTTTTCCTTGAATTCAGCATGTACTTGACACAATCTCATGTCAATTTAACTGTTGTCAGCAATGCTCTACCCAAAGCAACCCAGGGAATTTTCTACCAGTTTAGTCGGAGTTTGTATAGCTTCATCTTTCTTCTATCTATCAGTTACTGCCAGCTTGCTGATCCTCTTACATGCCACAAATCATTGACCTTTTAGACTTAAGCTTGAACCCAACAGACTGTTTTCCAGTGAATCCTCCCCTATTTTCTTCTGCCTTCTCCACTGTGGGCACCAAAAGCGAGGAGGGTGAATGCTATGCTCAAAGCTGCAGGAGGTGCAGTCACAACTGTCCTGTAGTACAGCTCACATGGGAGGATCCTGGCAGCAGACCCCAACTAACATTCCATGGCCCACTTCAGACGTTGGCATGAGCCTCATGCTGCCGTGTTGGGATATGAACTGTGTTCATAAACTGATCCCATCTCAGTGAACAGACTGCCTATCTCAAAAAGGGTATAAATGAAGTAACCATAAAGAGGAAAATACTGACAGGGATATTATGGTCAAATTTCACACTCTGTTACACTGAGAAAAAAGGATCTGAAATTGCTCAGGATTGAAAAAGAGATGTTATAGCATTTGGTTTCAGGAGTTTAAATCAGATGGAGGAGGGTAATGAACAAAACCACATTATCATCTAGCAGCCACTAACGAGTTTCAGTGGCTAGATGAATATAGGCTTTTGCTGACTGGCAGTGACAGCTCCAGTTTTAGCGAGAGCTGTCTTTGTAAGGAGGTCTGGAAAACTAAGTCAAAATTATGAAACCAAGTAATCCTGGGATACAAAATCACTTGCAGAATGGCAAGTGAGGGGTAGTGATTTCATTTCTAGGTCACATATATCACAGCTTATATCCAGACAGGAGAACCAGTAATGGGAAGCAGTTAATGTTTAGTGTCCTGTGCTTCAATCCTGAGAGCAAATACCCAGGATGACTACCACAAGCAGCAGTTGCACCAAAAGTGATGAAGGGATAGATATGCCCAACTCTCTACGCTGGTGGAGGCCTTACAGGAGTTTGCAACCATCAGCTTCCATGATTTTACTTTGGTTGGCTGGGCCAAAGGGAGGTCAGTATGTAGCTGTCCTCCAAGCAACCGTCTCATAAAGATAACTGGATTGTCACTTTTAAAGAGAACTTTCCTTCCATAAACAAATGACTTTTTCAGCGATCTGTGATACAAATGAGGAGGGTGCCTGCTCTCCCTCCAAAGGTCTGGACTGCTTTGACAGTGCTGCGATGCAGCACGGGTCCCCTTCCTTCTCCTCTATGTGCTCTGTCCTCGCTGTTCGACTGCCTGACAGATTTTCACCTTTCTTTCCCAAACGTGTTTTTCTTTATGGCTATTTTTCATTCCTATGTTAAGGACAAGCCCAGTAATATTCAAGAAGATGACAACTGTCAGACCTACGATGCTCTAGTTGATTAAATGATTTCGCTTGTCCACTGCTGTCAGTCCTGGTACTTTTCACACCATTTGAGATTCACTTTCAAATGTGTCATCTTGGCTGAGGCAGGCTCTCTGGCCTCAGAACAACACCCTGCTGCCCTAAATCCTCCCAGCTCAGAGCAAACCTACTGCTATGGAAAAGCCTTGCTTGGTTTGTGGACAGAATCCACCTACCTCCCACAGACACCCTCCGTGCCAGGGTTAATGGAGAAAGGGGCCATGCATTTCACTGCTCTGCGTTGCTGCTATTGGCAGCAAAGATAAACCATAAGAAGGAATGTCAGGAAAATTCCAGCAGGAAGTATCTGGGCGAGGCACATTGCAAAATGCGCAGCAGAGGATGGCGAATAGACGGAGCCTATGCAGCCTTTGTGATTCTGCTGAAGCACTGGGACAGGCTTGGGAAGAGGAGCATAACTTTTTCTAGCTATTAAAAATGCGCTAAGACTCTTCTCATAACTGTTTCTCTACACTCCTTAGTTAAACTTTCCTTGATGAGCTTCCCCACTCCTTCGGAGGGATGGTGTAAATCACAGATATAAACTCGCACACAGTTCTGCCAGAGCAAGCATTTTTCCACAGCAAGTCCAACTCGCTTCCTAGGTGACTGGAGATATTAAGAGGTTAAATCCTTCAAACTACTGTTGCAAACAGCAGCACTTGACATGGTGACCCCAGACTGGAATAATCTTGGACTCCGATCTAGTTAAACATCCTTGTCTAATAACTGCCTCAGGCTTTCAGAGTGCAAAACTGGGACCATAAACCTCCATCACAATACAGAAAAACCTTACTCGTGTCATTCCTGGCTAAGAACCTGCTCACCTTGAGCTGCCAGGTCAAATGGGCAGGTAGCTGGGAGTACTGATGGTTAGGCAGGAACAGACAATTCAGGCTGCAGTTTGTCTCTGAATGAAACCAATTACCCTTCCAATGCTCTCAGCACCTTTGTTTCAGCCTGTTACATGTGCTCTGTGAAGCTTCAGTGCTGGGTGAAGTGGGCTTTACCGATGGTGGGAGTCAGGCTCCACATCTACACTCACTGCCTGCTTCTGGGAAGCATTTAGATTGCTGGAGCACACACAGGAAATCCCTGGATGGTGACATGTGGAAATGGGGTCAGGAAGGACTGTTATCTGGGAGCACAGAGCCCTTTCTGGAAGCAGCATGCTGCCAGCATGTTTGTGGAGAGAACTGCAGAGTAAGCAAGAGCCTTGGAGCAGAGCTATGTTACACACTAAATGATCCCTAGAGAGCACGAGGAAACCTAAGAGCAGCAATTCTTATATAAATAATAAAAATTAAGAAATCTGCAGTAAAATTAACTGAGGCCACACTCAAGGGCGGGAAAAAAATCACAGTGCCAGGCCCCATTTCCCATTGGTGGTGGCCACGTTTCCCAGACGGCTCTGCCTTCCAGTGCCGCAGCGCGCTTCTTTCTCTTTCAAACACTATTCAGTATATTAGCCCTCTGCCAGCCGCTCCCAGCCCTGCCAGCCGCCGTTAGTATCCGCTGTGCTGTCAGACAGAGGTCTGCAGAACTGGGAGGCAAAGCTGGAGCAGACACATGCCACCTCACTGGACTCCTGGGCCCCTCAGAAGGCCAGGCTCCACGACACCCTTTTTGGCTCCCAGTCTGATGCAGATTACAGCACAGTGCTGTTTCAACCACTGGGATAGGATGGAAAAATTAGAGCCTTTAGGGTTCATTTACCACACGGCAGGTGTAATATTCAGAGTTGTTAAGAGACCTTTCTTTTGCTTTTCAACAGTGGCAGCAATTCAAAAACACCCTTAAAAATTCCTTTTTGTGCACTGTCCTAAGAGCTGCAACTACACGCACCCGCTCCTGGATGGGATCCAGAAGTGTCAACAACAGCCTGAGGGTTAAGTCCCTTCCCTTCTTATGGAAAACAATAGTGTAAAGCTCACCAAGAAACTCTTTTGTTCCCTAACCTCTACAATGAGGCCAAATGAGACCCCAGGGCATCCCACAGTGATAATCCAGCCTCATGTAACTTGCCTGAGGGTCTGTGAATTAACATTTGCAGTGATTGGGTAGGTAAAAACTTTCCTCACAGCCATTTTCTGGCACTGCAACACCCATCAGAACCTTAAGTATTCCTATGGTGGCCACACATTGTGTAGTGTTTATCGTGGCCTTTTTACTCCATGCACACGCTTTGGTAGAGATCCAGTATATGATTCCTTCCTTCCATGTTTTTCTGGACTTCTATCAATTAACTTTACAGATCCATATCCCGCTTCAAAGCCCATTTCTACTGGAGAAAACCCAATATTCCTAACAAGTTTTTAGTCTATAATGGGCATGAACAACCACCTCCTCAACAAAACCCAGCAACCTTAACGTAGTTGATTTAATTCCTTGTGACACACTTGCCGTTCCTGTAATTTTGCCTCTGGCGCTGGCATCCAGCCACAGTGGTGAGTCATTGACAGTTCCATTTCAAGGGTTAAATTTACATGTTTTACATAATGAGTACACACGTTTTCCCATTCCTACTAATTAAATTCATTGAGTCTTCTGTGACTCCACTGCCACTATGTAAATGGAGGCAACCTACCATTGTTGAGAGAGGCTCAAGGCTTACTGGGTCCAGCTCTCTCTGTCAGTCACTCTCTGGAGCACAGCCAGGCCTTTGCAGGGCTGCGGAGATGACCCAGACACTACAGCATGTACTTCTGGACCTCTGAGAGGGGGGAAAAGTATAAAGTCTGGAAAAATAACAGCATCTTCCAGATGTGTCGGAGACCAGGGCTGTCTCTGTGCAAGCTGGGAAGCGTCAGGACTTTTATTATTTGCCACTTGCTGGTTACACGTAAAAGTGCTCATTAAAATGAAATTCCCTATTTTAGTTTCTGTGCTTGGAAATTTCCTCCCATCATCTACAGATTTCTAAATGCCCCCTGCAAAAGGTTCTCTTCCCTAAGTGTCTTGCTTCCTGAGGAACAGAAGGTACCAAAAGGCACAAAAAGGCAGCAAACCTGGGAAGGAACGGTTTGGAGCTATTTTACCTCAGACTTGACAGACTCACGAGAGTAGCAGAAAAATGCAGTGCAAACCAAAGATATAGTTGTAACACAGCAACAGAAAGGAAACACTGCAAGCTTTCAGGGAAGAGACAATGTCCCTGCCTGTCTTTGTGTACCTATCACTACTATTCTGATCTTGATTGGCATCCTGTCTCTCTATTGTAATTTAAACAAGCCAATATATATGTTATCTTTAAATTACTGAGCTTTTCAACAGCCGTTCCCTGGAACCTCTGTGTGATGGGAAACATCAAGTGACCTTGTCTCGCTCCTTGCAGTCCTGGACAGATTTGCCGCTCCAAGGCTGCTCCAATGCCCCTTCTAATCTTTCGCTTGCCTTGCATTCAGGGAAGCACTGGCAGAGCTGGGAAACAGCAGGAGGGAAGCAAAGCCCAGCACGGCCCAGTGGCACCACATTGTGATGGGGCTGCCCAGGAAAACCCAAGCCTCCTCTACTGAGAGCATCCCTACTTGCAGCCAGTGGTTAGTGAAGACAAAATATAAAATGTACTTCTTAACTGGACTTGTTGCACTCCAAATGGCCACAAATTATTTTGCCTCCTTACTAACCTCTTCCCCAGATGACTTTTAAGTTGCATTTCTGTACCTCTGATACATGTAAAATACTGACTGAGGTAATAATAATCTTACCTTTAAAGTAATGAAGGTGAGAGGGTCACACAGGGATATCAAAGCCATCAACAGACAAAGCCAGGTCAAACGAGAACAGGAAAAGAGAAAGACAGAAAAAAACACAGTTAGATTTGTATTTCACTATGAGCATGCCAGCTAAACAGGGGGGAAAAAGAATTCAATTTAGTTTGATTTCTCCAAGCAAATGATAAAGTAAAAACAATGGAGCAAATTAAATAGTGACACAAAGTGCTTTTGTCAGTGGATAAAGATTTCAAAGATTTATGCAAATCATTTTTCACCAGCATTCCTTTGTGACACTGATTTGCTGTCTTCAAAGGAGTAAGAGGAATATCTTTTATGTACTATGAAATTTAACACAGACACATACCATTCCCCTTTTGAACAGTAAGTAAAGTAATGGATGCAGATACAGAGAAAAGGTATCAATACATCTGTCTGCACACACTTAACAGTATTAACTCCTTGGCAAAGCTCCAGTTCTCAGTGGTACCAGCCCAGCCCATTGTATTTGCAGCGTTATCTCAAAGCCTCAGGCACAGTTTTAATATCTAGTCACTTTTCTCTATATTAGCAGTATACTTCCGGCACTCGACCAAGGAAAATGCTTTGGAGACCTGTTAAAGCTAAACCAAAAATCCATAAAACAACAGAAGTTTGGTGCAATGAAGGGGTAAAAAGGGGAGGGGAATAATTACTTGCAAGGGAAGAAATAAGCACTGTTCTGAAGTCAGAAATTCTGAGTTTCCTGTGGGATTTATCAGAGAAAATGAAAGATTTCTAGTGCTACTGAAGGAAGCAGGCAAGAGGCTCAAGTCCTTTAATTGTCTCTTCATTAGAGCTCCAACACTATGGTAAAAGGTTGGACATAAGTGTCTGCGACTAAAGGAAATATTGCAAGCAAATGGGGAATTCTGTCTCATGTCATCTGTGTCCCCCCCCATGCCTGCATACAGGTGTCATGAATGTGGCATGGCATGTTCTAACTGCTTTGATAATGCTTTCTGTTTTCACTGATGATAAAATTACAGCCCTATTTTTTTCTTTTAAACATTAAGAGGAACCTTTTCAAGAGTGTCAAAGTCAATGTTGCTTTTATGTGAAAACCTTTTACAAAATGGTGTCATATCTCCAATGCTTGACCCTAAATGGCACACATATAAAGAGATGTTCTTCCAGAGAAATTAAGATTATAATGCAAGAAAAAAGGCCACAGACAGATACAGAAAGCAACTTTAATGTGCTGGGGTTGTACAGCAAACATGTCTATGGTGGTGGATGGATGAAGATACACACCCCCTGTGTTCATCACAACCTTGCAGGAATACGTTAACCAGACACCTGGTCCAGCTAGGTCAGGGCTATGATTGCTCAGTGCTGCCTCCAAGCTCAATTAGCCTTACTGGTGGCAACATGCTGCTGCCTGGGCATCTCTGCTCTGGCTCCAGTTCACAGGGCAGAAATACTCTGTGATAACAATGAACTGTGAAATTCCTCTCCTCCCCTAGGCCAGAGCTGCGTGCTGGGAAGCTGGCCCTCTAGTCATGGAACACGTGTGGGGACAGGCAGCAGACAAGTTTCAGCTATGACGCTCGCTCCCGCTCATTGGGAGGTTATGACAAAACTAAGGGCCTCCTGCCAAAGCATTTCGCCAGTGTATTCTTTCATCCACCTTCTCTTCTGCTTATGCAAGAAAGACAGGGAGGAAATGAAATCTTGGATAAAGTCATCCTGCTGAAGGACCCAGCAGGGTGGAGGGCCCATAGCTCTAAATACACTCCAGTTATGATCTCACTCCTCAATAACTACTGAGCGAAGATGAATGAGAAAACACCAAGGGCACATGCAATGAGAAGTGCATTTCACTGGATTCAGATGCTCACAAAAGTAAGTGGGAACATGAACTGTCTCTGACTTTCACCCCAGAACCTTTACAGGCTGTCTCTTATTGCCTCAGTACTTGTCAATGTATTGAATTCACTCAGTGAATTCAATTTTTTATAAGGAAAGCAGCGAGAATGGAGGAAAGTTGTTCCAAAAAGAACGCGGTAGGTGGAAGAGTGAGCTTGGTAAGGCAGGAGAACCCAAAGGATCTGGTTCAGAGGGTCCTCTGAAAGCAACAGGGAGTTTTGCAAGAACTTCTACATGATTATTTATCTTTTCTTCTGTCTCAACAAGGCCCTTTAGCTCAGTTTCTCCACAGAAAGAGAACTAGAATGAACTATAAAGCACATGCCCTTCTGCTATAGGGGACTGGAACACTGCAGAAACCAAGGAAATTGACTCTGTATTTCTAAGATACTCTGATGCCCGGAGGTGCAATATTAAGGCTGCACTATACAATCAGCAAAAGAAAAGAGTCCTGCACAACTAATTCCAGACAAAGATACACTTTTCTAGGTGAATATGTGCTTTGTGTCTGACCAGTTTGGGTTTCAATTGAGGGCAACAGTGCTCTACTGGAAGATGAATTAAAAAGACAAAATGGAATTACTAGTCTTTATTCCTGTGCCAAATGCTAGATGAGGTGTGTGAACATATTTGTTTATAAGGGTAACAACATACATGACAATTTCTTGGCACTTAAGAGTACCTTCTACTGCAGGGTCAAAAGGAACCTCACAAGTATCAGTGAATACAGCCCTCTAGTGCCCTTGAGAAACTGGCAAAGACTGGGAATTCCAAAAAGTGGGCAGGAAAACTGAAGTGTAAGAAAGCCATAATTAATGATACATAGGAGGTGGGTGTCTTACAGCTGCCTCATCAGCAGTAAAGCCCACAGCCCCAGCCCTGGCTTTGGTCAGGCTCTGAGTGCTGGTTGGTTCTAATGCCACGTGCTAAGCAGGGAAGGTGCAGTTGGGTTGTGGTGAGGGGCTCAGGAAGGAGGAAAGGATAAGGCCCAGTGGCAGCTGAGACCTGCTGCTGTGCCCACATCACATACAGCTTCCTCTGGCTGCTGCTACCCTTGTGATGATGGCTGGAAGAGGCCAGAAGAGACTGTGGAGCTGGGAGCCCTCGGGACAGACATGCTGCTCTCACAGCATCCTTGCTGCTGGTCTGGATCCTCCCCTACGAGTTGTAGATGAGTAGCTGAGAGGTAGGAAGTGAGTGATGCTCGCCATAATGGGCGTTCAGTTCAGGCTATTTTAAGCATCATCACTGTGTTACTCTGGTCCTGCCACACAAGCCAGCGCAGGTACTTATAACACAGGCTTGAATCTCAGAAGGATTTAGGATGCTCATAAAGATGGCTGAGGTATCAAAGGCACTTTTAATGGTTTTTTTTTGAGTGGATTTTGAGTACTGATGGAAATATGTTCTGTTACTAGAGATGAACTGAAGATAACATTGTTTGTATGGAATTGGACTCTGTCTTCAACACTTGCTCTTAAACAAGAAAGCACTGCTCTCTGTCTGCTGCACTTCACTCCCTGCTGAGCCCAGGGCAGATGCCAGTCATTCCAAACCTAAAGAGGGTCTTAAGGGTTTAAGATGGAAGCACATCAAAACTCAGATTTCCTTTTAATTTATTTTCTTTTACCCTGTACTGATGGGCACAGTGTCTCCAAATCAGCAAAAATAAAAGCATCACCCAGTAAATCTCTTTCCAGGGGTCAACATGAGAGCACAGAACAACTGTCTAGGGAGAGCAAGATTATTTGCTTAATTCAAACCCACTTTTTTCTCATTAGCTGGCAGAGAAAGGGAAGAGAGTAGAAAAATCAATAAATACAATAACTTTAATAACCATCACATAGGGAAAAGTTGAAATGAAGTTAAATAACTGAAGTTTAATAATGATTTTTAATTACAGGGGCTTTCATTTCACTTTTTAAATGGATCTTAAAAACCCTGCCCTTGTAAACCTCACTGTATTTATGAAATAATGAATAATTCAGCACAGCTGCAGTTGACACTTTACACACCACTGATGGTAATAGCATTGCTGTGATCAATCTGCAGAATGCCTTTCTTTAAAGTTCCTGCATCTGGCTGCTAATACAGCTCTGAATCATGCCTTTCGCAGCCCTAATTTTGTGAAGAGATGCACGCAAGCAGAACTGAACTGCTTCCTAAGCTTCTGCATAACAACTTACAAAGGCTGGATTGCTCCATGCGACATCTCATTCAGGGCTGGAGCTGGAAGAATGAAAGAGCAGTCTTGGAAATTACAGGGGGATGGATCCTGGCTCTTAGCTTTGGGCAGGGAGAGGAGAATGCTCAGGAATGTGCCTGCAGGATGAAAGCACTTAGATGTGCCCTGGCACGCCAGCTGAACAAGTGAGTTTTGTGCCTCTGAGTTCAATAATCCCTGGAATCTTACAAATGGCAAATTGTTCTTAAGATCTGAACAGGAGAGTAAAGCAAGAGAAACTGCCTGCTCATTTACCATACAAGAAGCCTGCCTCAGCCCTTTTTCCTGGAACATCCCTCCACCATCAATGCTCTGAAGTACTGTTTGAATTCAACAAGGAGAAAGCTACATATTGCTGAAGCGAGCTCCTCACAGGCTGGTGGATCCTCATCAAAGCACCAGGGATGTACAAAGCCCTGAGCATAAAAGAAACGAAAAGACTACCACTAAAAGCCAACACCAGCAAAGCAACTTCCAAAAAAGAAACAACAAAGACATTCACACTTCAGAAGGAAGTTTTCCAGGGAGCACAGAGCTGTCACTACATGTCATGACAGCAAAGTAGGATACAGCTTTAAAGTCCTGCCTTAATCAGAACAAAACAATGACTTGAGAGACTCACCTGCACTTCATGCTAGTGTTTTTAAGGAACTGCAAAATTAGTAAGACCTTGTGTCATGTTACGTATTAAGCCCATTTTGCAGATGGTGGACTCTTAACTCTGTGGGAATACCTTCAGGGGACAAACCCAAGCCCCTTAAAATCATTTATGCACATCAAGTTTTGGACGCTTGAATCTGTGGACATTTGGAAACTCAAACGTACACGTGATGCAGACGGTGCTCTGTAAACAGCCATGCGGTTGAATAACTTCATTCACATGATCTGTTTCACTAGCAAGTTAATGTGGAAAAAAGCCTCATTCATTTTGACTGGCAGGACTGGGGTGCCTTGATGTAGACATAGGGTGTGATCGTAGTTCCTTGGGTTCAGAAAACTACTCACAGCTTATTAGCAAAAATGGTTATTTTTATTTCTTGTTCTCCTTTGAAATGCTGCTTTACTCTAACATGTTGTTTGCCATGCAGAAGTGCCAGGAGCTGTGCTGTCTGTTCATACATCACCTCATGAGTCCCTTCCAAAACCACATCCCACAAATACCAGGTGAAGAGGAGTTCAGATTTCTTTCAGATCCCACTTGTGGGAGATGCCACAAGTCTTCATTCTGTTCACAGTCGGTCACTCATTGCTTTCAGCTCACTTTCGTGACAACTAAACAGAAAGGCCCTTCAAAATAACCCACGCTTAAATTCCAGTCAACATTTTAAAAGGTATCTAGAATTTACTTAGGAAACATTCAAACAGTAATGGCCTTTTGAGCTGGGGCTAATCCGAGGGAAAAGCCCTAAGTCTCTCAGGAGACTTCAGGTTTTATCTGTCATTTGGAAATTCAGACATTTTAATGTAACTCATTAAAAAAGAAAAAAACCCTGGAAGCTCATTTACCTGCCAAACCCAAGAAAAGAGCAGTACTAGAGCTTACCAACCAGCAGAAAAACATACCATTCACAGCTATAGGAAAGGAACCTGTGCTGAGTGCCCTCAGGCATGCTGGAGGGGGGTGAGGAGAACCTGCTTTGTGGTGGCATCTACTAAGGTGTCCCTGTGGCTGACTCAGAGGCTTCTGTAATGTCTCCCTGTACCAGGCTTAGAGATATCCACTGATATGGAGGGAGGAGAGATTGCGGCTTTGGATCCTTCCCTAAAGCCACCTATATTGGAACCACCAACTCCAGCAGGGCAGCAGGAGGGAGAACAAACTGTATTCCCGACAAAGATTTGGGATTTAATCGTTTCTGTTACTTTCTGCAGTGTCTCATACAAGCAAACCAGGATTTCCTTTGTTACAGGGCAGGAATACAAATCTCAGTCCTCAGGTTTGGTAGGTAAATGTAAGAAAAGGTTGGAAATGCTCCATTTTTTTTTTCAAAATTAAAAAAGAAACAACCAAAATCCCAACAAAGTGGGATTTACGAATTAATCCTGCTTTAGGTGTTACACCTGCTCTAGGCCTTCTGTGGGAAGTCACTGTTAAACTCCGCGGGAATGCTTTCAGAGCATGGAAGACTATACACTAACAGGTAATTCCATCATCAATTAGGGATCTTATTGTTACATGTGGGTTTGGTATTTAGAAAGTATCTTTGAAATCAATCTAAATGCTAATAAGAGAAATAACTGTGGCAAGCTTTCCATGCTGAAGATGCTGTATCAGTTTTGCTATAGCTCCCCTCAAGAGCCGATACAATAGTCTCAGCCAGGGTTTTAATCTTACAAAACACAGACGTGCTGTTCCATTTGCTAAGTTATTTACCTAGTGATACAAAACCTGGGCACGGAGCTGGCATCCCACTGCGTTTAGACAGACCCGTGTACTAAGCAAATGTTTAGTACCATCTCCCTGAAGTCATTGAGATAGTGCAAAGCACTGATGTCCTGTGAAAGCTCAAGTGCTGTATCAGTTACAAAGAAAACACTCACTTTACAGGAGTGCAAATTCCTGTAAAACTGCCTTGAGATGGAAGTGGAGTACATGAAAACTCCTGCTTGGGAGGCAGGCTGTGGTTCTGCAGCACCGGCTTCCCTGCAACCTGAGTTTTCTTAGCCAAAGAGAACAAAAAGCAGAAAATCTTGATTGAACAGATTTTGTTTTGTTTCTTTTTTTTCTCTTTCCTTCAAAAGAATTGCTGATGTCAAAAAATGTCAAAACACAATTAGAGAGGCCTTTCCTCCTCTTCTGTGTGCTTTCTGACAGTATTTAATCATTACCTTCCAAATTAGTTTCAGAATGATGGCAAATAAATGGGGAAAAAAAAAAAAGCACAACCAGGGATACAGAGCAGACAGGGCTCATGCTTACGTTAGAGCCTGTTCCTCATGCTCACGTTAGAGCCTGTTCCTCATGCTCGTTGAGGTCAGTGGGCCTTCTGCATGTGCTTTGGCACTTTCCTGAGAGGTGATGGGCTGCTCACTTGAGATCTCACCTACTTTCAGTGTCTCAGTAGAGCCCATCATTACACAAGCTAAATGGATGTTGAACCAACCTACAAATAGCAAACCCTGATTCTGCAAACCCCTTTCTGTTCTGAGAAATAGTAACAGAAAGAAAAGTATTGTCTTGAAGGAAACCAGATTTCAGGCCAAAGGCAGCACTAGCGCAGCAAAGATCAAAACACAACCTAACCCACTGCAGTGTTTGACCTTTGATTATAAGGGCTCTGACAAAAGCTGCCTTCACCTGACCTGCCATACAATAGAGTTTCAAGAAAAGCTAACATAAACAAGTAGGAAAGCACTGACAGGAATGTGGGGCTGGAGCCAGCATGGTGTGATTGATGTGGCTTTGCTCCTGTGGAGCAGAGTAAGAAACTGTATTTGGAAAAAAACCAAGAGGGGGTTGAAAGCCACGTAATACTTTGTTCTGGGTTCAGCATCCTCACTGAGAGTCAGGCCAAACCGCATCCAAACCAAGTGAGAGAAAAAGGAGCTGGCTTTCACCTACTTTGATTTTTCCCACCTGCAGGCTAAGGCTGCTGCAGACAGTTGCCATGAGCCACCACTCAAGGGATTCCTTTCTGGCAGCACTGAACTGCTTTCCAGCTCTGCCTCTTTCCCCACCTGGAACATCTCTGCAGCCCATCCTTCGGGCTAGCAGAGCTTGTGACATCTCTTGTGTTTCATTAGGCTGTAAGCAGTTGGAAGCTGGAATAGTGCTACATGTCTTGTAAAGTACCTAGTCCATCCAGGGTGCCATATGAATCAAACCAATCACTTCATTTGATGTAACTTAGTCTTCTGTTGCTATGTGGAAATGTCAGGGAGAAAATGGGGGGAAGGAGGGCTGGTATTTTTTTAACACTATTCAAATTGCCTGGATCTGCAGGATGGCACGTGGCTATTACTGGATGCTGAAACTGTTTTCTTTCCTCCTATCCCTTTAGGGAGTCTTTCTTCAACACTTGCAGCTCCATGCTTCACAAATGGATTATCTGCCTTCTGCGTCTCCACCTCTGAAATCCTAGTTAGAGGAGAGAAACCTAACCAAAGACAGAGCAAATTGTGCAGCTGGAGGGGAGAGAAGCAGAAGAGCATCCCCCCAAAGCTGCCTGCCCTGCTACCCCTGCCTCTGCTGCCTGCTGGCCTTGAAGAGGGCTGCCTACAAAGCTGAGCTGGCACTACAGGCGATGACAGCAGCGCTGCTGATAATAGATTTGGTAGTAAAGAGCTTTGTCACTTAGCTCTCAAAACCTCTTAATTTTACTGAGCAGGTAATAGATAAAATCTGATCAGCTGGATAACGGGCCTACTGCACACCCCTGGGGAGAGTGCTGCGTGAGCAGTGCCTGGATTTTACTCTTCCATGTTACTCTGTCGTATAGATTCCAATGAGAATTTAGGCAGATTAAATTCTCCCACTGTCTCCTCTTTGCACACCTGTGGACAATAGTGCCAGGCCAAACAGGGAAAAAGTGAATGAGTTAGGACCTCCCACCTACGCCACGCATGCACACAGTCATAGCTTCTATCAAATAATAAGTCCTGAGTTTTAAAACCGTTCCTTCCTCGCTATGGAGGAGTCAAAATGAAAATACCATTTCAGCAGCTGAGATACAAGGAAAAACGCTACAATGGTACTATTTATAAAGCCTCCAATTAGTAATACTGCTGCCATTCCTGATTCTGGTGCATACTTCAACACTTCCAACTCAGTTTATTGAAATTCAACATAACGCACCTCTGTGTACAACACATAGCAATATAAGCACTACTTCTTACAGGTGAACTCTGTAGTGAGTAATCAAACAAACACATATATATTTATCTCCTGTCCCCCCACGTGTAAAATGCTTGTGAATGTAATTTTGTTTTATGGAGCCTTCACAGCTGGGTTTGTTTGTTTGCTTTCACAAATAAGAAAGCAGACAAAAGAAACATGCTGGCAGGATAAGGACTGCTTTTAAAGCTGAGCTGTAACTTGCAGTAACAATTTCTCTCAGCTGGTTCTTCAACCAGTTCAGCTGCAAATGCTGGAAGAGTCACCAGCAGAGCTTAAGACCAGCCTCAACCTACAGTCCTAGGGCTTCTTCTTCTTCTTGCCATATAAAAGGCAGGAGAAGTTTCCTCAGAATTAGAATTCTCTGTCACTGAGGATTTCAGAGCGGGAGGAAAGGTTTCTGGGTCACCAGGTCTACCTTTGCTGAAATAACTCCAAAGAGTTTAACCTGCAATACCCATGGATGTAGACTCTGGCATGAGGTACCTTACAAGAAGAAATCTCTTTGGAGAGTGGGAAAGAGAAATATCAGCTCTGTCTGCAGCATGACTCTTCCAAATGTGGCCCCTGACCTGGCTGCCCTATGTAGTACCTGTTGTTTAACACAGGTCAGGAGTTTGCTGCACGGACCAGATGGCACAGACTGGCACATGTCTGAAGCAGATGGGAGATGCTGTCTGTCTCCCCAAGGAAAGTGCTTTGACATTCAGCGGGAAGAGCTTGCCACCCAGCTGACAGCACTGCAAAAGAAACCTTGGGATCCATTTTGAGAATCTCTGGGATAGGACGGTTTGACTTTCCAATTTCCAGAGATAACCAAAAGGCAGGAAAAAGACTGACCTGTTGAGGCAACGAAGCCAAGTTCGGGATGTGTCCTGAGAACATGCTGAGGGATGATAACTGACAAAGAGAGAGACTGCTCAGGTGGAATTTGAACAAGACCCTTGCGAGTCAATTGTTTTTGGCAGTTTGATCACTAACTGGTCCCTGCAGAAAGATATAATTACATCATTTTTAGGGATACAGGACAAAACTACCAGGAGAATTCAGGAGCGGGGATCTACTTTAAAGAATTGTTCCAGGATCTGCAACTGCATTCTTCCATCTCTGATAAATTATGGGCATATTATGCATCTCTTGTCTCAGATCCAGGACTCGTGCACGTAGAAGAGGCACTGAGAGTTCCTATTCTTCCATGTACTGTGAGAGAATTAGCAAGCCCCAAAGTCTGCACGTTTAGAGTCCACTACTGGGGAATGTGGTGGAGCAGAAGCAGCCAACATACATCACAACAGTAGAGCGAGGATGTCCTGAGGATTCTCAAAAGACATTCTGAGGGAATTGGGCTAAGCGCCTATAAAACTTAGACCAGATACCAGTGAGGCTCTGTTCTGAGCTCTAGCAGAGAGATGGTCAAAGCCGCTTTGTGCTTCATGACCTCATTTAGAATCATGTTTTCTCATGCACCAAAAGATATTGCTCCTGCAAAAGGGACTCACAAAACTACTTTCCTTAAGAACTTCCCATTTGTTTGCTAAAGGTCTTCTATCCACCTCCTTCTGTAACCCTGCAGCTGGCAATAAAAGGAGATGAGCACATTGCATGATAGCTTTTTCTTTTCCTTAGAGAGACTTTTGAGGTTAGTGAATGATGACACTACAAAATATATGGAAAGGAAGAGTGATCTGCTGGCACCTAAACTTGCATTTTCTGGCAAGTTTTGATGAAAATTAATGAGAAATACATGCACTCGTGGTCATATTGTCCAATATTGAGTCTCTTGGACTAGTTACCAGATGAAATCATGCCCTGGAATGCAGTGCGCTTTGCCAGAAGCATTATTTCTTTCTGGAATTCAATTTTTCAACCCAAGAAACAACCACATTCTGTCTAAACTAAAAATACCAGACAGGAGTGTCACATTTTAAGCGTGTACTGAAAGTTCGAGTAAAAAGGAAAACAAACAACCCTTCTGCCTCTTTACCTAGCTCTGTCACTTTAGTCAAATACTCCTTTCAAGCTGCAAAGAAAAAGACCGAACACTTTCAAAGATCTGGCTGTCTTCCAGCACTGTCAGAAGTCAGCACAGCCTATTCTGCTGCCACGTTTCCCTTAAAATGAGGGGTCTTCTGGCACGGGAGCAGCGGGGGACACACCAAAAAGTGAATTCTCTCAAGCCTGATTCAGAGGAACACTCAAGCTGACCCTAGACCCATTCCCACTCGGGGCAGGAAGCCTTTAAGCAGGTATTTAACTTCAGGCATGTGCTTAAGCCATGGCCACTCAACTGGGAGAATGTGCCTCTGTGTGTGTGGACAGGGCCAGGGTCATTTCAAAGTCCTGGCCTGAGGTCTGACACGCACTTACACTGGCAGGTTTGGAAGAGGCAGCTCTGGGGTGTCCTGTATCAGACTCAGTGCATACCCACAGCTGTCATTTAGCTAAGACCTCAGAGCACTTGCTAGCCAAGGTATCAGCAGGATGTCACCTAAAGGTGTAATGCAGCAGTTTAGCCCTAAAACCTCACAGAAGGATATATGTTTATGCTAGGAACAACAATGTAGGTGGGCAAGAATCAGTGTATCATTTTGCTAACTGTAGAACAGAGAAAGATGAGTGAGATCTGGTGATGCTAGACTTCTTTCTTTTAAAAGAGTGCTGGTAAACTGCCTGTGCACCACACTGCAGACAACAGCAAGCTGCTTCTGGTCACCTAGTCAGGAAAATCCAAGCCCTACAGCTTGCCAGCCTATTCTGCATCTATTTGCATGCATGGGAATAAACTTACAGGTTGGAGAACGAGCAAGCTAAGAAGCAAAGCTGAGATCAAGCAGGCTGCTGAAGGATGTGCCAGTCATATATCCTAAGAATGCTCCCCTCTGCAAAAATGAACATGCTTTAATTCCTGCCTTGTACGCTTGTCCCGTACCTGAGGAAAGCTAGAACATGATCAGAGCAGGGAGATCACTGATCCGGGCCCTACATCTGCATTCAGAACAGTATTTGCTTCCTTTGAATGTAGCCACTGCATTCAGGTGAAAAAAGGGCACTTTATAGCATGGATGCAGTATTCAGGGACTGCCAAGGAAAGGCTGCAAACATGACACACCTGTCTTACACTTGTTCAGATTGATGATAGGGATGTGAAGAGAAGCAGTGCTTTTGGGCTGTGGAGGAATACACATACCCCTGCAGGAGCTGTTTGTTATCAGGGTGTGCTGTGGGATCTGGGATGAGAGAGGTTTTTGGGTTTCCACCGAGGTGGCTGGAACTGACTTGAGACCATGAGAAAATTCACAGCTCTTCTTGTGAGATTTGCTTGAAGCAAGTGAAAATGAGAGTGGGGAAAGGATAATGTGGGATTCACAAGTGCTCAGCCCTGGTCCAGTTCAGCTACTGCTGAACTCAGTGGAGTTTTATCAGTTAATTCAGTGGGAGTGCAGCCAGTATTGAATGGTACTTTATTTGTGGCTGTGCCTTAGGAGGGACAGGTCATCCTTTACATTTACCTCTCTGTATTACACTAAAGCACCACACAAAGGCAGTTAATCTTCACTTGGGCCAGCAGGAGCCTTTTTGCACTGATTGGTATGTTAGAAACGTGCTGTCTTTGATACTGAAAGGGCAGTGATTTCCTTGCAGCAAATATGCATATATGTCATGGAGGTGATGTGTTTAGAATAGGGAGTTAGGAAAGAAAGAGAAAAGGGAGGCAGCAGCAATCTTGCTTATCTGTGCCTTGCTGTGTTCACAGTCCAGGAGAACTGATATCTGTATCACTGAGATATGGCCGAGTAAGGGGACTCTTGGGACTGCAGTAACTATCTTCACATGGAAAATTGCTAACAACATGCTACATACAAAAGAGCTTGCCACAACTGATCCTCAACTGTTCTACTTGAAGACCATTAATCTAATTTTGTGATTATCTTTTCAGCAATCGGATCCAGCTGTTCAGCAATGTTCAGTGGGAGGTTAATGAATATTGCTGAGCTTGCAGAACAAAATGTTGAGCTTCAAAAAACTTCTGGGTTCATTTTTAATGAAATGTTTTAAAATCTTGGCTTTTATCTTTTTCTAAGCTTCAGAAGTAGCCCTGGCTCTCTTTTAACTTGCATACTTGATATTTTCCATTAGAAGAAACTCAAAACGCAAGTATTAAAATGCATCATGTTGTTGCCCTTTTAGCCTGAACAGTATGCAGAATTCAAAGCCTTCCTGTCTTGTTTCCATGAAAAATTGATATGGCCCCACTATTTCTTTGTAAATAAGTAAGACTGTGCAAGAACTTACAAAATGTCTTTTTTCCCCCTGAGCACACAAGGGGAAGAAAAACGAGTAAAACTTCTCTTAGAAGCTGAGAGGTTGTTAGGAGCGGGTATCCTACATGTCTGACATATTCATGGCCATCATTATCAGTGCCACTTCTAACTCCTACTAGGGAAAGGTGGCTTTGGCTTGACCTGGTGCGGCTGTCCTCTGCCTTCTCCAGAACTCCCTGTTTCACTGGCATTCTGTCTCAGGAAGCCCTGCCTCAGCATCCTTCACACCCAAACCCACCCTGCTTTAGGGTTGCTTTCACAGAAGGAGCTAAAGAGAAGCTGAGAACTCTCTAACTCACTGGCCCTGCTCCACTAAGCAACATCCATGGAAAACATTTGGAACTTAGCTTTGTCTCTGGCCTTCCTTGCCAGACTGCATCACTGGCAGGGCCCTCCCATATTAAACTGTTAAAAAGAAAGGAGTATTAAATAGCTTCATCATTTAGCCTCAGTGTAGAATGCTTACTGCATACATAGATGCTTGCCAAGCCTGTGACTGATGGCTATTTTAATCTTCCACCACCACAATGTATTTTTTTTCCCCAGGAAAAAGAGAATGCAGCAGTGTAACCACCTCTCTGTGGAAGATTTTGCTTCTTGGCAAGCACTGCATGTCTAATTCAATGCCCAGGTGCTCCAGCTGAGATGCACAATGCAAACATAGCCAAGGCAGTCCCTGGCTCAAAGAACTTCTCACCTTAACACTCAACATGGCATAGGCAAGATCTCTTCTGAAGATGACAGGAACTTCTGTCTGAGGCCCCAGATCAGGTGATACAGGCTCTACATCCAAGAAGCCCACCATTAGTGGGGCTTATTTTATGGGTGGCTTCTGCTTCACATCTCATGCAGTGATAGGACAGGGGCAATGGTTTTGAACTGAAAAAGGGAAGATTTAGATGAGATATTAGGAAGAAATTGTTTACTATGAGGGTGCTGAGGCGCTGGCCCAGGGTGCCCAGAGAAGCTGTGGCTGCCCCATCCCTGGCAGTGTTCAAGGCCAGGTTGGACACAGGGGCTTGGAGCAACCTGCTCTAGTGGAAGGTGTCCCTGCCCGTGGCAGGGGGTTGGAACTGGATGAACTTTAAGGTCCCTTCCAACGCAAACCAGTCTGGGATTCTATGTGTAGAGTCAAGCTATGCAATTCTAGGGCTCAAAGATTTACCAGTAGTGTCTAGTTATTTACCTGTATATTTACTGTTGGTATTTCACCCTCTTCATCTCCTCTAGGCATTACATTGGTTGGGTGATATGATTTTACACTCTCGATACAACTCTGCTTTAACTCTATATTCTCCTTCTCATTTTCATCACTATCTATGAAGTTCAAAGTAAACTATTAAGAGTGGAGACAAACTTTTATCCAAGGGCTCACTCCCTCACTCACCTTTGGAACCAGCTCCAGACACACCACCACAAATGGCTATGCTGCCAGTTCTCTCAGGCCTGTTCTTCACATAGCTTTCTTGCCAGCCTTACAAATCCATTTTGCCAAAGAAGTGAGGAACATATCTATCACTTTTGTATTCTCTAGCATTAGGCAATACAGACGGACCTTTGTGACAAGTCTATTACTTCCCATGTTTATGTCTCAAGCAAATGCTAGCAGGATAAGTGTGCTCTGCTTCAGTCCCAGCTTGCCTACTTCTTGCCAAAATAGTTTTGCAGGATCTGAATCCCTCTGGGTCAGCTTCCCAGTTCTCTGTAGCAAGCTGGTTCTCTTGTCTGTTTATCCCCTAACTAAACACTGGCAAATACAGAAATGACACGCCACCTTTTTGCAGGATGAAATAAACTGACCTTCAGTCTGGCATTGCCCTTTGCTGCATAAAATAAAAGAGTTCGAAAAAATAACATACTTGGTGCACAGTCCCAGTGGCTTTTAGGCAAATCTTAAGCAGATCTGTCGTGCACGAGTGGACATAGTTTATTACAACGCCGGCATTTTTACATTGGTTTGCTATCAACAGGAAGTAAACTGTTTGAGAAATGCCAGACAAATGGCTTTGTGAAATCCTGCAGTCTCCTAAAGTAATGCTTATAAGCAGCTAAACTGGGGAAATCTCACAAAGGAAACTAAGCAATAGTTTGCCATCAGATGTGCTGACAGAAGGACAGAGCACTGTTTCAACCACAAGAAAATCCACCCTACTATCAAGTTAAAAGCTGCACTAGGCCAATTATGAACCAGGATAATGATCGTGAGAGGAAGCAGCAGAGACTGTTCCTTGTAAGCTGCAAAATGCATTTATCCTGCACAAAACTCCTCTTGCAGCTCTACAGGCACATGGGCTTGCATTCAAATGGCCTCATTTCCAGCTCAGGCTCTGGGATTAGAGCTTCTTTGCTGGCTTGCTCGCCCCTAAATTGTACCTTGTCAAGTCACCATTTAGGGGTATAGCTTTCATCACCAAAACCAAGATGAGAGTGGAAATTCAGACTGTCCCAATAAAAGACCCAGCTCAAGAATCAGCTTTACATAATTGACTTTGAAAGATACTTCTCATACTCAGACTACAAGTTTCATGCTTTGCTGGAAATATGCTGCACAATACCCTGATGGATCTCATATACAGAGAGGCAGCATCCTTTCTGAGACTGTAAACCTCACATTTTTGTAACCTCTTTCATCTCTATCTTGGACTGTTGGATAGCAGCTATGGGAAAGGGTGAGCTTTAATATATTGCAAAGTTCTGCAATGGGGAGGTATCATTAACTTGCATTTCTTTCTTGTGAACTGAGAAATCCAGTTCCAAATGCCCCTGTATGTAATATCCTCCTCCTTTGTAATATTCTATCTGCACAACTAATGTAACAGTACCCAGCCCTGCGAATTAGTTATGGGTAGACTCCAATCTCCCAGTATAATTGCTGAATACTGTGGTATTATAAACATTGGCAGGGACATCACAGGTCAAAAGAGCCTCCTCATATACAAGACTTAAAAAGATCTTACTCTGTATTGACATTTAACTCCTTTATAATGTTAATAAAAAGCTTCATGAGCAGTATGTATTTTAAGACCAGCTCTGATACTCTTGAGTAGGCGCACACATTTAGGAAGATATAAATTACATTTTAGTTCTGAGTACATGCAACACTTACTGTATGAAAGAGTTGACTTGTCCTCTATAAATATTTTTGAGGTAACTTCAAAGCCAACTGGAATCTTTTCTATGGAAGACACGCAAACTCTAGGATTACATACAAGGGGGAGGGAGGCTCAGCTCAGGGGAAAGGTAATGAATGGCCAGGCTCTCCTATCAAGGTCAGAGCCTCATATCCAGCCTTGATAGATGTTTCTACCTAGAGACTGATCAGTGCTCGACATAAACTGGAGCACTCCTAATCCAGTCCCTAGGCAACAGGTATCTATATTAAAAACAAACCCTTAACAACTTCATGGACATTTTCTTGCCCTGGCAAGGGCAGGAAAGATGCAAAGGAATGAGGACATATGAAATAATGACCACTTTGACCTACATGCATCCTCATCATTGTAATAGCTCAGCTAATGTTCTTAAAAGGGTTTCTTCATGCCAAAGAGGAAACGCTCTGCTTGTGGACCACAGGAAAAACTATTCTTCTCTCCATAATGAGTCTGAATGGCGAAGAGGGGAGCCCATGCACCGGCATTTTCAAGGCAGCACTTCTCAGCTGTGCTGCATTTAGATGGAAGAATGATCTACATTTCTTTTGGCAGCAAGGTCAACTGAAGTAGCTCCCACCATCTCTTCTTGTCTTGCATGCTCTTCACCCTTAAAGCACTCACTTCAGCAGTGTCAGAACAACTGCTTTGCGGGGCTGAATGCTGGGCTTGATCAAGCAACTGAGCCAAGTTTAAAATAACCCAGGAAAGAAATGAGCACACTGCTTTCCTGATCAAGTTCACCATGCAGCCCTAGAGCCAGCAGCTGTGGGAGGCACTGGAGAAAGGAGGGGACAGCAAAGGAACTGTTAGTGAAGCCACCAATAATCGGATTTACAAACCATGCTCTAATTTGATCCTGACATCCTCCAACCTCATGGAATTGCTCTACTTTTTGCCTCATTTTATATACTGAGAACAGAATGAGTTAGCAAAATATCTCAGTGCTCTGCCTGCGTTAAGAGAAGAGTTGGGAGCTGATGAGGTGGAATGTCAGATTTCTTTTAACACCCGAAAGTGCCAAGGATCTTGGAGGAGTGGAGAGCTGGCATGGGAGGGAAGTGATGCTAACGGCTGATCCTCAGCACCAGGCCCAGACACTGGATAACAGCTCTGAGGAGGATGGGATGCTGCAGTACAGGGCCCTATTCCCCAGGGCCTCAGCACGTACCTGAGCATCCTTGACCCTTCTTAACAATGCTTCTTTGGCAAAAACCAGCCCCTGCCTGCTACCTGAGTGCACTTCAAACAGATGATTTCTCCGTAGGAGCTTTTCCAGTCTCTGATGTGCTGTACAGGGCACACAAAGACATCCCTCCTGCAGTGTGCAATGCCCTAGGTAGGGGACAGACAGGCTTCTGCCCCAGTAAGGGAGCAAACAGAGAATTCTAAAAGGCAACTCATCTTGTGCAGCTCCAACTTACTAAGCAAAAAGATAATCGCAAAATCATCATACGAAACTACAGCCTACTCCTTTTCACAATGTTTTGGGTTCTTCCCAGACAGAACAATGGGGTCTCTCTCCTCCTTGCAGTTGAGCTGTAATTCCCCTTTACATGGGCTTCCCATGGGTCCAGCCAAACCTGTGGGACAATCACACCATAAAAATTTACCAAGAACAACTTCCAGCAAACTCTGCTATCAACCTGCCATAATACTACACTGCCTTTTCTGCATTAATAAAACAGGCCCAGAATCGTTAGACAAGACACCCAGGAGACTCAGTTAAGTAGAGAAGACTCAGAAATATCTCAACACAGAGTATCACAGCCCATTGCAACACAGAAAGAGTCTATTAAGCCTCCAGGGCCACATACCAAAACACAGACATCCCCCAACCCACTTTGCTCCCACTTTGTCTTGTATTTCTGAAATCCTGAAGAGGGCAAAGCAACACCCAGTGACAAGACAGTTTGTTGTGGGCAAATACCCAGCTAGCAGGGACAGTGACCCAGGCAATCTCCACTCTTAGAGGTTTTAAGAAGTTAGATAAGTATCTGTCAGGAGCAGTTTAGTTTGAATTGATCCTGCCTGGGGGTAGTGGGATGGAGTTGATGACCTCTTGTCCTTTCCAGGTCGACCTTCTGCAATTCCAATGAAAGCATCGAGAGCAGAAGCCTGATTCCAATCCTGTCTCTGACAATTGACTTTTCATTCATCTTTGCAATTACCATTAGCTTCTTAGACTGCTCTACTTGCCATAAAACTGGGATTAAAGCACTTCCTAATTCACATGAACATGTAAAGTGCGTATACACACAAAGAGAAGTACATACACCATATATATCTCTAGCCAAATTTGTATCTTTAAACATTTATCTACAAAACATTCATACACCCTGATCATGAAAACAGAAGATGAGAATGAAAATGGAAAAGAAAAGCATTAAGGCTGAAGATACCATAACAGTAATTCCAAAGCTGCTACTCACAACTGCTATTTTTAAAGCAGAGAGACTCTGCATGTCAGACTAGTCAAGCTTTTCTTCTAATATAAATGAGTGATTACAACTCCTGAAGCCAGAACAAATAATCAACTACCATAGTATGCAGGAACCATCATACTCCAAAACATTACACGCATCAGTAACATCTCCTTTTCGTGCCAGTATGTGCCAAGCTGAGTACAATGTAAGCTCCAAGACAAAGGAATATTCTCCAGCTCATGCCATACGGAGAACAGCTATAGGAGAGGGACAGACTTGCATGACAAAAGTTGCGTGTGGAGGCCCCAGCAGGCAGAAAAGGCTCGGTGCATTTCAGTGGTTGCTTGTCAGTTAATGCCTGAGCAGAGTTAAACTTCACTAAAGCACACCACAGAACACAAACAGAATACAAAATAATCTTCATTGGCTTATCTGTTCAGCTCTCGCTTCAAACATGCTCCACACCAGCAGCTAAACTATAATATACGGTCTTGAATCTTACATACAAAATGGAGTTTACTAAAAGGTATTTTACAGGTAAGTACACAATACAGGATTCATACAGCCTCCACTTAGGTTTTTACAAAACTCAGGGCAGCCAAAGCTAATCGCTGCTTGTTGAATCACATTCGTTCCATCTCAAAACACACTTCTGATCTGTAAAGAGGATGCCTACGCAGACAGTGCAGGCATGTTCATCAGGGCCAGCTGAGATACCTGGTGTCCTGCGTGCATCTACATACATTATCTATGACTGTGCAATAGCTGAATATGTATAGACAAGTTTTAAACACTGTATAACTATTACACACACACACACTTCTGCAGAAATTAGATGTCTGCTCTCAAGAAATGACAGGAAATGACTGGGGAAATTTTATGAAAACTGAAGTAATCACCATGCAAATCACCAAAGTGGGTTTGAGATGCAAGGGGATTTAATTCATCAATTTGCACAGATTAGGCAAAACTGAAATTCACTGCATTAAGAGCTCCTATTTATTTCTTAAAACCTTTCTTGGCTGGGAGCCATTAGGTACTTGTAAAAGATTAGAATTATTGGTGTTTGATGGGCTCTCCTAAAAGGAACGGAAGGGAGAAAATGCCAGATTTGTGTCTTTAGGATCATCTTCTGTTAACTCCTGTGTTTTATAAAAATATACTCTAAAAAGCATAAATAGATGACAAATTGCCTGACTCCTACCTAGCATGATTCCTGGCCAGTTCCACTGTCAGTAAGCATGCTTCCAGGCAAACTGCCTGCACTTTGCAAGTGTTCCTCCTTACTCACACTGACACATAACATAGGCTGAAAGATTCATCTTACAGACGGTGTTGTTTTGTCCTGCCACGTGAACACTCAACAACTGTTCCATAATAGCAAACGGACTATTACAGACCGCTAAGCGAGCTCCCTTTCTCTTTTAAATAATGTAAGCGGGCTGACTTTATTCAGGATGAAGGACGAGCTATCCTAACAGCAAGACACCCTTCATTAGGCTGCCTTCGAACCTTCCCCATGCAGCATCTGTCAATATATCTCCAAAGCAAGCATCAAATCTTCCCTGCTCTTCTTATCCAAGACCCACTGCTATCTTCCTTCCTAGACATCCCTTGCTTAGATGATGCTGCCTGTCCCAAACTCAGTGTGGTTTTGGTAGGCTTCTGGGAAAGAAATACAGTCATTCCAGCCAACTGGATTTACAAGATGGGGCTTAATCACAGGTTTCTATTGGTCAAGAGATTAGTGCCCTAATGTGTTTCATTAACTGTGTGTCAGCAGACCCAATTTGTTGATTGACTGAAGTCACTTGATTTGCAAAGTCTGTGGAAAGAAATGCTTATGTTGACCTTGTAGTCCAATAAAGAAGAAAACCTGCAATCTCTAAGAGAGTTCTACTACACAAAATTATGCCCAGAGTAGACAAAGCAGTAATTTGTGGTTTTAAAGGAAACTAGTTTTCAAAATTACATTTATACAGGCCTGCTTTATCTTATACTTTAAAGAGTCCTTTAACTTGCCTCCAGTACTGCTTCTGCACTAAAATAGTGACAAATGGAACTTGAGAAATAACCAGAACTTATAGGGCCAGATCCTGGGAAAACTGGTTTTGGTAGGCAAGACATCTCCTTAACTTCGGCACATATGGGACTGTGTATGAGATTGGGATTACTGCTTATTCCAGAAAAGTTGGCCCAAATCTACTTCCTTACATTGTTTTTCTTTTCCATTAATTTGTCTGTCAGTCTAAGAAATGGTTTTGATTGTTGTTACGCTCACTTGCAGGACTCCTGTAAAAGAATCTGATTGTTTGGTATGGCCAGATTAGGGTGAAAGTCATCACATCCAAATGGAACAAATATTAAACTCCTATTGCAAACAGGTTACATAGCATTTTAAGATATTAATTCTTCTACAGTTTGCCCAACTATGTATTGCACTAGATGCACTAAAATTGCACTACAGATGCATTAAAAATGCGCTGCTTAGCATGGCTCACAGAGGCACTAAGAGAGAACTGGCTACAAATCTGGGTAAAACAAAATGTATTTATCAAGACTAATGTTAGCCATAGACATGTGGCTGCTTAATTCTAGTGTTTTGCAAAAAATTAACTGTATGTTAACTTTTCCTCCTTGTTTTATAATTTGTATCAGGTGCTAACAGTGACTAAACTGTAACTAAAATTTGTTAATGTCTTTAAGGGATGGGATAAAACGTGGCAGAGAAAGAGGAGATCCAGCAGCAATGCATGCAGCAGTCATCAGCTAAGGACCAGTTCTGTGCAACTTGTGCTGCCGGAGGCTCAAACCTACAGCTCTTCTAGAGACTGACAAGACTCTAAGTTTTGTCACCCATGTACTCTTTATAAGATCAGACAGTAACACTAAACAAGAAGGAATCTTGCATGAATTATAAAGGCGTTTGCTTTCTTACCTTGAGAAGTTGCAAAGAAACCACACAGAGCTTGTACCTTGTAGGATATATAAATAAGCCTAAATGACAGGGGTTTCTGAGGTTTTCTTTTTTGTTTTAGTAGGTTTCTTTCCCGGCTTTTTCTGTCTAATACAGATTTATGTCTTGTCTACTCTGAAAGGCCACACAAATGACAAAAATTATGACAGCATGAAAATAGCTAGAAAGAAAGCTGCGTAACCAAGAACACCTTTCTATTTAGGCTCCTTACAATATTTACTTTAAAGAGTTAACAAACATTTTTCAGAAGGGATGTCCCTGTTAGCAATTCAATAGCTCTACTCTTTCAATTATCAAGTAGGATCACACTCATGCTTGAACACCTATGAGCAAAAATGGGAACAAGCCTCGAGCACAAGAACATCCTTTGAAAAGGTCACTTTTAAAAGACGTTCCAGTATGCAATGTAGGGCTGCTGTGGTACCTCCCCAAGAACTACCATGTTTTCTCTTCTTTTAAATATAATTCTGGGGAAATGAACAGGCCTCATTTTTCTCCCTGGCTTTTCAGAGAGCTGTGGGTTGTACTTAGCTCTTGGTACACGGGTACTCCTGTTGTATGGCATGCAAAGCAGCCAAATTTTCACATTTGTTTTAATTGCCTGTGCTGGGAGTACAGCCTTCCTAGCCAGTCAGAGGAGAAGAAGACTCCCCTGGATGGTGAGATAAACCATGTGAAGCAGAAGCCTATCTCTTTGTTAAGAATATAAAAAGCTTGAAGTTAGATGCTGTGCTGCTGTTCTGGCTGCAATGCTAAAGTTGCACATTAGCCCTGACTGAGAGTGAATTAGTATGAACATACATCACCGTGCTTAAGCACCTTCAAACCAAGGACATTTTGGAAAATGCTAGATTAAATTCAGTTATGATTTACAATTTGTATGTTCTTATACCTTATGTTCATATATATACACACATGCATAGTGTCTACGTTTGAAAGTCTGCACTATTTCATTTGCTCCCAAGTGTAACCTAAAGGTGCCAGCTGGGACTTTACATGGCACAGCGGAGGAATGGAGCTGCATGGCTCCATGGAGGGACCAGCTCAGTCATGCAGACACGGTGCTGCTGGGCTGGGAGCAGCTCAGGGTGCTGGAATCTCTACCTGTTCACTGAACTGCAGAGCAGGATGCCATACGTGTCTTCTTAAATTTGGCTTTGCATTTGTTCTTACCTTTTTGGTTACTTCCTGACAAAATGTCAGTGGTGTTAGGGTTGGCAGCCAGCAGCAATGGCTTGTGGGTTTCCCCCCTCCCTCCCATCTAGATCCCAGCCCTGGCAGAAAAATCGTATTTTTATTATGGATTAAATCCCCTTTCCCAAACTCTTCTTTACTCAGTGTGCTAATAACATTAAAACTATTGCTAGCAGTAGCTTTAACAGCACTAGAACTTTGTGCCCCCTGTGCACTTCAACTCCTCTGTTCTACGCTTACGACAAGGGAAGGAAAGAAACACATCTTTTGTTAGAGGCAGATGATGGTGAGGTTGTGAGGCACAGGGTTTTTTCATTTCAGCCATTATCTGTATTTTGGAGTTTGTTTCTATAAACTGTCACAGCAGATAATGTATGAGACACAGAGGAAAAAATCACAGTATTTTGAAGCAACACAGCTTTAGGAAAAGGACATCTGGCTCCTAAACAGATCACAAGTTGGGAAGAAAAAAGCATAGGACTTGGAAACCACTTTTCACATTGAGACTAGACTTCTCACAGCAGGACAATCAACCACCACTGCTTCCAACAGCGCACTCCTAAGAAACTGCCCCTACTGCTCTGAGTGATGACAGGAAAAGGAGATGATGGGGGGATATTAGCTTATGCAGTAATAATGTATAGATTCAGCATATAAGACAGGTAAGGTTGTTTTCACTGATCTTGGAAGAGCTGAAAAGAAGAATGAAAAATAAGCAAAGGTTCTCTGGACTTGAAAACCCTCTCTGCAAGCTCACTTGCTGCTTCCCTATCTGAAATGCATGATAAAATGATCTAATTCAGAAAAATAAACTAACGGAAAACCATGTTCAAAGAAACAAAGCCACTGGATGCTCATTAGCCAAGTGGGTCCCCCTCCACCTTATTATAATGCCACATCCCACTGGGAGAACTCGCTTGCTGCTACCTGCACTGCAGAGCTTGGGCTGCTTGGGGCTCTTGTGTGAGCCCACAGAGTCTGCTCAGAGTGAAACCGTGAAACCCTTAGGAGAAGCTGGCAGATCTTCTCCTCAGGAAGAAGGAAACAAAGCACCACATTGATTTGTTTCTCGTTCGCCAAACTGTGACATGCAAACAGGCACACTGGGGAAAGGAGGCCTCGCCAGAAAACTAGCTGTCACTGCTTTTCTCTGCTGTAAAATAAAGCATGTGTATTTGTGCATGTCTGTGTACATGGGCTTGGATGGAGAGAGAAGATGAAGTAATGATTTCCTCCCCCCCCCCCCCCCGGCCAATTAACATTCCCTTGGAGGTTTTTAATTAAAGCAAATGTCCACCCAACAAAGAAGGCAAGTCTGGAAGGTTGACATCACATCTCCTCTTAAAACACACAGAGACACACCTCCCAGATAAAGGCTATTTATTATCTGCTCAAGAGACTTTCTGGGACTCCTTCCCTTTTTTGGCCTCACTGTGGCCAAAGAGTCCCTTTCTTATCTGTCTGACAGGTCCATACAATGCTTAATTGACTTGCCTGGGGTCTTAGGTTTTCTTTCTTTAAGGAAAGCAGGGCTTCAGGGTGGTGATGGAGAGAGATCCCGTCCTTTTGGCTTTTAATGAAAAGACTCCAATAATAATGCCATCCATTTGCAACCATGACCCCCTAGAAGATACTGTGTGGACAACTGTTTTCCTCACAGTCAGTGGGAGCTGGGAAAAACACAGTGCTGAATTCTCAACTACTTTACCTTTTGTTTTCCTAATACCATAAAAAATACCGCATTCAAGAGATGGAACTCCCTCATGCTGAAGCTGGATTTCACAAACTCCAAAAACTTCAGATAAGTGAGTCTTACTCAGATATAAGCATGGCTGACTGCAAACACACTTTTGGCAAGTAACACGGCTTGAGAAGTCACCTACTGCTGAAAGCCCATGGAAATTCTAAATAAGGGTCTGAAGGTAGCCAAGATGAGTCCTGAATGCTCACAGACGCGCAGGTATGACCACAAGAGCACTCAAAAGGTGGTATCGCTGCCGTTATTAGTGACTAGGAGATAGGCAACTTCAGTCCATGGAGTTTGGGGCTAACTACATTTAGCCCAGCAGTAATGGATGGCAGCATGGACCATGTGAACATGGCTCAGTGGGAAGAGCTGACAGCTCCTGCTGCCAGCAGGAGAGGTGCTGTTCTCCCTTTACTATGTTGGGACACAGAGTCTTGCCCTCTCCTTTAGCCCTGCTCTGGCACTCATGTGTGCTTCAGCCAAGTCAGCACATCAAGTTTTTATGCACAATCAGTGCACAATTTGCACCCCCACCTTTCTTTTCAGTAATATATTTTTGGCAAGTTTAGTGAGGCAAATCCACTCACTAAGAATGCCAATCACACCCCAAAGCCAGAGCAAACGAAAAGGCATGCATGGAGTGGAGAAGGGAAGACAGACAACCATGCCTGTCCCTTTGGCAGCTGTTAGCTGACATTTCAGCTCAGACATTCTGTAAATGAATCCCAAGCAGTGAAGGGTGGTGGGATGGGGAAGGGGGCAGGATTTGAATATACTTCTTTCACATGAAAGAGCACTGCAATGTATTTCCCTCAGCAATCAAACAGTGTTCCCAATCAGTTTACCCACCACAGCAGTCTCATCTAAAACTCTGCTATAAACCCAGTCTCAGTGGCTGCAGATGAGAATACCCATTTATAAACTGATCAAGGCTAGCATCAAGTGTGTGCACAGCAGGTAGCTGCCACGAGGGCAGCCAGACAGCACAGCTGATGCAGACCCAAGCTGTGCGGTTCCCAGCTCCCTGCTCACCCATCCTGCCAGCACAGCAGGGCAGCAGCCAGGAGACACTGCTATAGCCCCAAGCAGAGCAACCTGTTGCCATGCTTGCACCCCTAACCAGGGCCAGAGTGGGGAAGAAGTGAAAAGAGGAGGGCCTTGGCTGCTGCTCTAGCCAGACCTTGGGGAACTCACCTATGGGAGGATGTGGAAATGGTGCAGCAGAGGAATAGTAAATGAACAAGGAGGGAGTGCTCAAGGGAGCTCTCCCCTTCTCAGCCCTCACAGCTTTAGGGCAGCACTTCGGAGAGGCTGCTGACAGCACGGGGAATGAGCCATGTGTTGCCACAGGGAAGGTGACAGCAGAGCACTTGCCATCTGTGAACATCTGTGAGATTCATGGGCCTTTAATGCACCCTCAGGCTGCGTGAGGTGTGTACACACTGCCAATTTTACAGAATAAAGTGCAGGAAATTCTTAATAGAAACGCAGGAGACCTGGGATTCTTACAGCTACCTGCAGTTCAGAGAACTGGCCCATCACCAGCAGTTTGTACTGGAGAATAAGGAGCTGTCCCTGTGACTCCTGTTCACTACATATACTTACTGTCTATTTGTTGTATTAAACTCAATTTCCATAATTATGTAGCAAAGAAGAGAAAACTGATAGAGACAGGAACTCTCTGAGTGCATGCTAGGAAAAGCATCCAGATAACATAATAAAACTGAAAGGAAATCTGCAATTAAGAACTAAAACTGTTTCTCTAATTTGACAGCTTGGTATCTCTTCTCTCTTGAACTCTGAAATTACAAGACATTGCTTTTGCATCCCCCCAGTGCTCCCGCTGCTGTACTCACGCAGCAGTGTAATTCAATAGCCTCGAAATCTGCCCCATGCCCACAGCTGTACACTGTACGTAGACACCAAGCAGTATGTTCCCAAGGTATTAAAATATAGCCTTTCTAAAGGCCCCCATCCTCACACAGTATTTTGCACATACTTACAGGCAAAGTATACTAAAATCCTCACGTGAAAGTATTCAAATGCAAAGAATAATAATTATAAACAAAGTTAATGAATGGGTCCATTTCAAGAGAGAAATGCATCACATATTCTATATTTATATATTATAATTAATTCCCTCTAGCACTAATGCTGGCTTGGCCTGGAACCAAAGCAGCTGTCTTGGGGGATTCTCTGCATGGCACTCCCTCTTAAATACACTAGAAGCAGACACTTATCCACTTTTAGGCTTTTTATAATGTTTGCATGGGCAAAAATAGAGAAAGAGGCAAAGATGGGAGGCGTGGGGAGAAAAGAATGAAAACAAAGAGGGAAATGCAGCCTGGAAGTCAGGAAAAGCATTTCCCGCAGCACAGCTCCGGGGGTGCTTTCTAAGGCTCTCAATAGCGATTCAGAGAGCCGACGCTTACTGGAAGAAACCAGGCTAAAGAGATTATCTGAGTTTGCAATTGTATATCGGTTTGGTTATTTTACATGCGGCTTCTGATGTCCATTTCCATTCCAGAGACAGAGCTAAAAAGCTTGGCTTTGTTTGCTACAGCTCAGAAAAGGGGATGCAGGGAGACAGCTTTTATCAATGCTGCAATGCAAAAAAAGTCCATAATCTCCCCAAAGTCCAGTGTTACTTTTCTCTGTAACTTGGCCTTTGTCTGCTGGTATATCAAATCTACACATTCCAAAATGGTTAACAATGTACCCCTTAATGGGTGCTGCAATGTATTCCTGTGACCTATGGGGATCTGACACCCTGGGGTAGCAAAAAGTCCTGTTATTTAACCTCCTCAGCTGCACCCTGACCTGAGCTGGAGGCTGGGAGAGTGCAAGGATCCAGCCACAGTGAAAACAAGTACTTCAAAGACAGACAAAAAGATCTTTGCAGAAAATACAGCAAAAATACAGCACAGGAATCATGAATAATGTATTACTAATTTTGTACCAAATAACGTATGCAGCACTGTATTAATAAACTGCAGACAGCTTTTGCAGAAGTTAACACCAAAACCACTGAACTTCTCAAAGTTTAAGGAACATTACCAGATTGGCTGGCCTGTTCAAAGAATTATAACCTAAGTGTAAGAAAATAAGTTGCTCAGGTAGAAAGGCTCTCGCTAAATTGGAACTGAGAACTGGCTCCCACAAGCAGATTTCTGTGTCAGAGAAGCACCCTCTCATACCATCTAAAGACTAAGGTACATCTGCATGAAGTAGACAACGGGACTTTCCTAACTTCAACACCTTGTCTTGAGACAGGTCAGAACCATATTTAGTCTGATGCTGAGATTCTGTAAGTGACTCAACCTGCGTGTGTATCCTGTGGTTCAACTAGCTTCTTTGGAGATGAAGAGTTCAACATTTCTAAAGCTTCTCGCCTGTGATTGTTTCCAACTCTCTCTGACCTAGTTCCCCTTAAAGGCCTCAATTTATAAAGTATAACATTTACTTCCTTAGAAAGCATCCAAAACCTTACTAGAAGGGTCTGCAAGCTCTTACTGGCATTACTGTAGACCCCTGGCTTTTGTATTGGCCTTCCCTGCTCTGCAGGTCTGCCCATCCCTGTGTGCAGAAGGCCTGGCCTACAGCTGAAAATACTGCTTATTACTGTTATTTTTCATATCATTCAGATATGTATGTAAAAGGCTGTAATATTTTCAAATATGTAAAATACCAGTACTGGGACAAGGGATTTCACGGACTGTCCTGTCACATTGCTTTATATGAATGGATTCAATTAGCTCAAAGCTGACTCTGACACCAAGATGCTTGTCTGCAAGCTGCATCCATACGTGTAGCAGAGCACAGGGAGGCACAGAGAGATTAAGGTCATGCTGAATAAACAAGAATAAACATGAAGTCCATAAACTTCTCTTTGTAGACAGCTATTTACAACACTGCAAATTGAAGCAGCCGTATAAGAACCACCTGATAGTTGGAAAGTTGGGCATAGCCTCAAGTGCAACACAGAGAGTGCCCAAACGAGGTGAGGTGATGATTTCATCCTGGCTATTGGTGAAGATCAGGTGTCCCTGCATGCCTAGCTAGTGTCTAATGCTAGCTTGAGACTGCTAGCCACACCATCCTCACAACTTCTCTTAAGGTCCACAGAATGATGGTTTTGTTTCTATTGCAGCACATTCCCCAGACCTGGCTTTGAATGGTGCTGAAGGAGAGATGTGCTGACATCTGGGGTTCTCCCTTACAGCACTGAAACCTGCCAGGTCTTTGGAGTACCTTGGTTCAGCATTTGGAAGACTGTGGCATTGATGAGAACTACTTGGTTACAACAGGATCATGGACAGCAACACGGTGGCAATGAAAGACATGGAAAAATACCTGCCAGCTTTTCCTCTCAGAGCATTTACCATTCATTGGACAGCAGAACTGCAATGTAGCGCTGTTGTCTCCCTAAGATTGCAGCAGATATCAGGTAAGTATATAGCAACAGCAGTAGGGAAGCCATTTTTCTGTCAGACACCAAAGTTTCTGCATGAGACAGGTTTGTTATGAATGCCAGTTTCAGGAAAAGCTTTCCAAATCTTGCTCCACTAAAATACCAATCTACAGGACACAACCCTTTAAGAAAACCAGGTTCCATCGGTTCTGCGGCTCACACAGTGATGTCTGTGCAAAAGCACATAGTCTGGGACAAGGCTTCTTACTCACATAACATCCTCTAATGCTACCACTGACAGCTTCTGCTGAAAACAGCAGCGTTTCATTGCATCTTCCTCACCACACAGGAAAAAAACCACTAACTTCCACTGAAGTCACTATTCCTGGAATCTGAACGTCCTTTGCCTAGCGTGCACTGTACATTAAGCAGAGAGGCAGCACGGTCTGTCAAACTGAACTAACACAGCTCAATTCCTTTTGGATCTTTTACTGTGGCTGCAACTAAATATACATGTCAGCCAGTGACATGTCAAGCACTAATCAGAGCCTTCCCTTTTTTATTTTAGGAAACCTTACAGTATTTTGTCTGGGTCTTTTTTTTTTGTTGGGAAACTTCGAATCTTAAACCTTACCTCTGCTAAGCCTAATAAATCTCCCCGTGTCTTCCTGTTCTGTTCCTTATTTCTCCTTTTCTCTCTGTGCTCACGCATG
The DNA here is from genome assembly GCF_963264785.1 of Psittacula echo. Taxonomy (NCBI): domain Eukaryota; kingdom Metazoa; phylum Chordata; class Aves; order Psittaciformes; family Psittacidae; genus Psittacula; species Psittacula echo. Next base: position 60,812,481 of record NC_137740.1, on the reverse strand, counting down.
TTCAGAGAGCAGTGTGTTATTATTTATGACACTACCAACTTTCTTGCCTGTTCAGACGTTTTTATGTCTCATGGCCAAATTCCAAAGCACAACGTTAAGGGGCTTGATGGCTGTGTCAGAAAACTTTGCAGATACCACATATGTGTCAGCCTAATATTTTACTCATTCTCTGCTTCAGGTACAACGCTTTGCCCTGAGGGTTTGCCAGGTTACAGCATACTGATATACATTTCAACAGCTCTTTGCCTCGGGAAGGCTTCATCAAAACTTACAGCAGAGCAGTCAGTGCATTCTGCACAAGGGCATGAGCAGGCATGAATCTTGTACCTTGATCTGCATCATCTTCCCCAGCTTGTAGTTGGCTTTTTTTTTTTTGGCATGGAAACAATTAATACACCTGACCAAGCCATCTGCACTCCTTATTAAAGTGTATTTCCTAACCTGCTTGCAGCCAGTGTGACAGGGACGAGTTGGCCCACAAGTGTGTGAATTCTTGTGGGTCTCCTTGTGATCAAAGAGGTAGCAGAGGGGAGATTGGGAAGAAGGTGTATTGAAAGCTGGGGCTCCCGGCGTGTCAAAGGAATGGGTTTCAAGGACTTGTTTAGGTGATTCTGCACGGGTCTCCAGCACTTAGTAAGACATTAAAATAGAAGTAGACTAGGATTAAAAAGCTGCCAGCTCAAAGAGAAATACGAAACACAGCCTGAGCGGGATGCCCTGGAGCTGCAGGGAAGGCCCTGCCATGACCCTTTCAGTGCCATCTGGCCATTTCTAAGCACTGGCGCCAGAGAGTTTTCAACAAGCACATTTTACAAGGCAACAGAAACTGTGGAAAGCCTTGAGGCACAGATACATACCCCAGCTACTGCCCCTTCAAAGAACTGGAGGCATGGCTCAAATTATGCCAACCATCTTTTAAATGATGGGTGCTGTTCCCCAGGAGTAACCCAAATACCTCCCATGCATTTTTACCCCGCCATCTGCCCAGCCTGCCACACTAAATAATTATGCTCTCTCCTCAAAGGTTGGCCTTGATTGTGCAGAGGTGAGGCATGAAAAGGAGGATTAAGTCTCCTGACTCGAAAGCTTTGTAGGCAGGACTGATCCAAGGTCAGGCACACACATCTCTTTCCCACAATGCCCCATGGAAAAGACTGAACTGCAGATGAAGAGAAATGGTCAAGAGAACTATTGCCTTTTTTTTTCCCCAATTATTTAAAAATAAAACCTGCACCAAAATTAAAATGAAATAAGCAAGTGGGATAAAAATGTCTCTGGAGCGCTGGGAGTCACTTGAACACAGGCTTCAGTATCTAAACTCAGAGTAGCCTAAGTACAAAACACACCCCGAAGACAGATGACAAGCATGCTAAGACAGGCTGCATTTGGAGAAGACCTTTCCAGAAACTAGTTCCTGGGGCTGCATTTAAACCAAGTATGATGACAAAAACACTCACAAAGACATTTTCTGCCTCAGGATGCAAATGCATCTGTCTACAAGATCCCGTGACTATCAAAGCCCAAACCTGACGCTCTTTCTACTGTAAAGTCCTATGCAAATTCACATTTCTTAAGAGTGTTTAAGAGACAGGCTCCTAAGTGAGAACCTAACATACCTCTAACTTCATAACTAAATTCATATACCCTTCAATACAAAACAAACAATATCAAAAGGACACTGGCTGAATATTACGGAAGAAAGAGGTTCCAGTTTTACCCGTCTTCTATTTTTAACATCCCTCCAATTAAAAAACCACGATAAGAATATCATAATGACCACTGTTGGCTCCTTGTGTTCTTGCATGCCAGCCTCCATCTGCAACTGCAGATCTTACAGCTACATGAGAAACCCTGCAGGAGCGAAAAACCTGGCTGTCTTTCCACTATGTTTGTCCAGCAACCAGCAAAGTAGGAGTCTTGTTCTGCTTACCTGCACAGCGCTGCAATTGGATTGTGAAGCAGGACTAAAGCCAAAGTCAATGCAATGCAGCTCACAGAGGCATGCATCTCAGTGTCTTCTTGACCCAGAACCTCCCACAACGCAAAATGAAGACAGCCAAAATAAACATAATGTTATGTGTTCTCTGCATTTATGACATTACAAACCCACAATGAATGCTCCAGACTGAACAATTATTCCGCAAGGGGAAGGAGGATTTGAAGGCAAGGACTAGCAAAGGCCAAAAAAGAAGGAAGTCTCAAAACCAGCACTCTGTGCTGGGCAACTGCTTGGCATGAAGGCAGCATTTAGCATAGCTTGAGTGCAACCACCACTCCGACTCTTAACATGACAGAGAAAGACCTTGTGGTCTTCAATGAGAAAACAAGCACCTCCAGCCTTTGAGGGACAGGGAAAGGACTGTTTCAGTGCTCCAAAGAACATCAGAAACAGAAACAGGCCACTGATGAGTGCTGCTCTCTGCAATGCTTGCAGTCCTTATGAGAAACGGCAGGAAAAGAGAAAGTAATTTTTATAGTAGGAAGACTTAAAGAAATGCAGTGCTGCAAACCCATACTCTCTCCCCTCCAGGAAGAAGCCTGCTGTTCTTAGTCTCATCTCAGATATGCCCTTTCCGTGTGCTGCCTTTGAGACGAGATGCTTCTGCCACTATCGTCTTGATGCAGAGAAACTATCTCTGCCAACAAATTGACAGAGAATTTCAGTCTTAATAATCATCCTGCCCTGCACTTCAGCCTGATCCACATCCCAGAAGGAAGATTAATCCGCTAAGCCTCTCAGCTCCTAGAAACGATACTCACAGGCAAACAACTATCCCCACTCATTCTATTCCTCAGATGATAATCAGAAAAATGTCTGTATTTGGCTCACTGTGACAAGTTGATTTTAAATCTCCTAAAGAGCACAAGCTTGTTGGCTCTAGGGATAAACCTGCTTGCCCCTCTGCTTCAGCCTAGTGGCGCTGGTAAGAACGAGGCAGGCCATCTTCGGAAGGGTTAATGCAAGCTGGTTCCATAGGCAAATCCTGAGCTCAGCGTCAGGCCTCCACAGGCACCATGCAGTCAGATGAAGGGTAGAGGAAGGCCCTGGTTAGACAAAAGCCCCATAATCCTTGAGCTCTTTTCTTCTCTCAGACAAGTACAATCACAGGTGCTGTTCAACTTGACTTCAGTGTGCTCACCGTTATTAATGCATCCTTTTGATTTGCAAACGACAAGTACATATGGAGACATTATGGACATCTTGGCACCTTGGTGAACCAGAATCCATTTACAATTAAGCTGGAAGATTGATAGGAAGCTTGTTAGGAAGCCATCTGAAGCTTTCTCTATAAAGAAATCAATACCTTTGAAGCTTCATCATGCCACACCTTAGTTCAGAATAGGTATTTTGTAGGCTCTTGGCAAGGAGAAGAAAAACACTGAATGAAGACATGAAACATCATGGTAACAGCATTAAAAAAAAAAAAAGGGTACATTTTCCTGTCTACCCCCCTGGTTTTCTATTTTGAGGCAGTTCTCCGCAACTTACGCTTTATCCTACAAACTTTGGTTTTCTTGTTCAGACTCTAAACCATTTGAATGATGAACCTTAATTTTTAATGCATTTACAATACAATCTAGAAAGACATCAGAGGAGATGGAGCTAGAAAATGATACCTTTTTTTTCATATGCAGATAATATACACAATTTATGGCTGAAGAAAACTGCCTTTTAGTATTTTTTTCTTCCCCGGAATCTATAGGGGCTGCTGGAAGACAGGACAGGCAATAAAACATATGCAACACAAACAGCTTGTGATAGTCTATGGCTGCTACACATGAAAAAGAGGTTAATTAGAGCAGTGATATAAATAAGGCAGAACTGGAAACTACAAGCAGTCCTGCAGGGAGAAGAAACAACTTGCCCAGCCTTGCTAAGCCCTCACCAGGCACCAAGGTAAGCAGAGAGGCTGCACAGTGTAGAACAGATGGCCAAGGAGTTACGTGCTCTTAAGTGTGGGTAAATCTTCTCTAGCTTTGGTTTCAAATGTGCAGTAGGACAAGTCAAAGTAAGCACCTACGTCTAACACTGGATTTAGATTCTATGGGCCATTTTATTCTAGATTCAGGAATACTCTAGATTTTGGCCCATTATTGAAGGCCATCACTGCACTGACCACTGTTTCTAGGAGATTCAGCAAGCATGACACCTACATAGAACCACAGCTTTGGAGAAAGTTATATCCTCCATTTGAAATGTGTTAAGAGAAGCCCTAGGAAAAAACTCTAGGCACCCCACTGCATCAAAATGAAAATGAAAGCACACGCACATGGCAACTACAGGAGCAGCAGAAGAATATATATGTTTAATTATTTGATAGCTAAGCAAGCTGGAAAAACTGCACAGACATAGCAGGCCTTCATCTAAAAGTCTGTGAAAAGAAACACTTTTCTTTCAACAGCTCCACATTTTGTCCTCACTCTTTTGGCAAAGTGCTTAAAATGTTTAGGGATCATATATTGTCTGACGGCCTTGGAGCATACAAGCCAAGCAGGTCATTCAAGAAAACTGCGAACTCTCATTTTGCTCTAATTAATTCATTTCTTTGTAAATCACTCTGAAGAGCCTCGATTACTTCAACACCTTCCTAATCCTGCTCTCAGGCAGCTTTCGCAAACTCACACCTCCATTTTGTAGTCTTTGCAGTGAGTTGGTTCATTTCTAATGCATTCTCAAATCAAAAGGCTGTGCTGTATCTAATCCTTCTACCCTTCAAACAATAAAAATCAACTCAGCAAGCACAGTAAAACTAACACTAAAAAACCATAAGCCTGGAACAACTGAGTTAAACAGAAGATTTTATAACAGACTCTCAGCCCTCCAGCATTGAAATTCAACTGCACAGGAGGGCTCCTTTTTTCTCCTTGCTTTTCTGAAGGCTTTCTTGATAAAGTTCTGTGACAGGACTAATTCTGTGTAACCAAAGTGTGCTAATTGAAATGCAACCCATCATTTCCTTCTAGGTGATTTGTTCTTAATATCTGTTCTGCATCAGGGTTTTGATACTTAGATGCACCCACTGCGCCATGGGGAGGGAGGAAAAAACCCCTATTAGCTGTAGCAGAGATGATGAAAAGCAGAGAATTCAAAGGGGGAAGGAGACAGAAGGCTTTCTCTCCTCAGTCAAGGCTGTTCCATATTCTCCATGACTCTCTAAAGCTGGGCCAGCACAGACAAGTTGGCACTTGGTGCCCTGAAGGAACAGGCTAGCAGTTTGGCTTGAGGCTTTGAAAGAGCCTGGATTTGGATCCCATCCTTGCTCTCCAGCTGACACCTGACTTTGGACAGAGCTCAACAGGAAGCAAGGCATCTGGAAAAAAGCCTGCAATTCCTTATCTAGGGAACAATGAGAAGCTAATACAGCAGCCTAAATGAGACATGACTCAATTAATGAGAGCTGATGGGGCTAATGACTAAACAGATGGTATTCCTAAAAAAGGACGAGGGAGGGGAAATATAGCTGTGATAATCGACCTGCTGTAGTGTACATGGCAACTCTAACGCTGTCTCTTGCAGAGCATCGAAACCACTTAGGAAAAAAGAGTGCTGTTTGCCTCAAATGCAATGCAGATCAAATTGCAAAAGGAAGCAATATCTGGACTAAGGCACCGCATCCCTCCTTCCAGCAGGCAGAATATGATTTTATTAAAAAGCCTCCTACTACAGCCACCAACAGGCCGGTACAAATTTTGTCACAACCCTGATTTCTATCTCTACATACATCCCTACATCTATTTTGGATAGACTATAGTAGAAGCACTTCGACAAAGGCTTTCAAAGGCAGAAGAGCTGAAAGTCGAGACATGGCTCACACTGATGGAGCTTCTAATTGCAGAGTACCATCCAGTGCTGCATCTTTGTGCAATGGTAACTCAAGGAAAGAGGCTGTCCTCTCCTGAGACACTCTCACACATTCCTGGAGCAGCCCTGTGAAGGTCTGACTGGACTTGATCCCACTTACTGTTGTAACTCTGCTGAGATTACAGGTCAAATGTTATGGGCCACCGGATTGTCAAGGCAAGTCAACATTAGGGCAAAGAGCAGCCTGTCTCCTTTTTGATGATATGTCAGCTACAATTATATTTGTGACATTTTATCGTAGGCCTGAGAAACTGTAATGAGCACAAACCTAAGAATCTGACCAAAACACAATGCTTCCAGCCCCAACTAGCAGCCTCCTTTTAAGCGTTGCCCATATGTTCAGTCATCAGCTATTCTTCGATTAAGCTGCTGTGATCAATACAGTGTTGCTAAAGCTTCCTGTGGATTAAATATGCCACTGTAGCATGTCTGTTCTGATAACAGGTTTTGCAACAATGGCCCCTCTATGGTGTTTGCCAGCAGGAGGGAGGACGGAAGGTTCATCATGCTCAGCGATGCATTATGACTGACAGGAGTGTCTGCTCTGGGGTGAACCTTTGATTTCCTCCCCTCCATACTGAGATAGTACACAGCTGTCTCCCCCCACACCAATCAGCCTAATGCAGCAAGCATTAGAGGCACTCATCTCTCTTCAGATTTTTGACATTTAGAAACAGGCTAGAGGGGGAAAAAAAAAAGAAAAAGAAATTAAGAAAATGAAATTTTCTATTTCTGAGCCTATAAAAATACTTTCCTAAAAAGGGTAGAGTCCAACATATCCCTTTCTTACTTTATGAGCATCTTTGAATTTGACACTCTGCATCACTTTCCACACAGGTCTTGGTGCAGCCATTGGAGGGCACATTGTTGTGACACCAGCAACCCACAAAAGCCCATGTGTGGAAGATTCACCACCACCAGTATCCCTTCCCATTACATCAGGGACTTCTTCCAGAAGAGGAAAGTCAGCAACAGTTAACCATTATGTTGTAGCCAACAAGTGCAGGGTATTTCTGCCTCTGTCTCTGACAGGGGGACAGGGATGTTTGTGGCATTTATAGTTGAGCCATATAATAACATTTTTTGAAGGAATATTTAAACAGCTGCCATCCATCCCAATTTCTACATGCAATCATCTTGATAGGCCTTGTGACTAAAGACAGCCGGTGACAGGAAATTATCTGGAACACAAATGGAATCACCGATTGCCACAAACACACCGGACACAATAATGACTGATTTTATGGTTAAGATGGGGAAAAAAGAGTTGCTCCTCAGGGATGATTCTGGAATGATCTGCTGGGTAGAGGACAGGCCAAAGAGATGGGGGAGATTCTGCCCTCTTAGCTCTCCTCAGCTCTGACCTGCAGGATGAGGCTAACAGGGAGGTTAGCATGCAGATTCTGACCATGTTTGTATTATCTAGCGTGGACTTCCAGTCTCCTCTTTTAGCTGGAGGAAGAAAGCAATGGCAGCACAGGTTATGTCTAGTAGAGGTCCTTCTGACAAAAGACCACTAAAATGTGCACATTAAATTCAGAAAGATTCAGGGACTGATGTAGATACAATTTAGGAAAGAATCAAACCAATAAAATGCAACAAAATTCTCTGCTTCTGTTTGATACCTGCTTTTGAATGAGTGCCCAAAGCCAGCTGAGGGTGACTTGGTTGAACCTTCCTGCTGACTCCGGCAGAAAGAGGCATGGCCCACCTGCCTCCCAGTGAAAGAGCACATCCCCAGAAATTAAGAACAACTGCTCATGGGGGAAAGAAGAGGAAAAGGAAGCTCTCATATGATAGTCTGCAATTACAGACAATAAAGCAGGATTGGTTATTGGTTCAGCTTTAGCTAAACAATTGGATCAAAACTAATTTTTTTCCCTTAAAGAAATAGAACATTTTGTTTCTTTGTCCCTGTTCAGATTACACTAAAAGGTTCCTGCATCTCCACTTCCACAAAGCACATGGTAGCATGGAGTACGCCAAGACTAGTTCAGATTAGCTGCAACAGTTCAAAGCAAGAAAGCATCCCTGTAAGGTGAGTGAACCATTCTCCTAAATTAAAGTGCAGAATCCTTCTTCAATAAACAGAGCTGCTCCTTGTACTGCAGTGGAAAGAACTATTTATGAATACAGAAAATCCAAAGCAAAAGGCATAGAGGGGGGATTCTTAGGCAGAAGCACAAGAGAATTAAACTGAACATAGCTGGCACAGCACCAACAAATCTTGCAGAGAAAGGCTGACAGTCCTGCACAATAAATCTGCTCCCTCTTCGTTACAAGGCTGCCTGCAAGAACACTCTCCACTAAAAGCATTGCTATAGCAAAGTTCTATTTATAGCAATCCTCATGGCAATTCCCTCCTTCTCCCCCTTTATACCCCTTGTCAACAATCAAGAAGATTATCTCTCTTGGATGGTATTAAAACAAGGGTGAAGCTTGTGTTCCCTAATTTTAAGAAATGGTATGCATTAGATGGAAAGACCAAAGAAAAGGTACTAAAATAGTGACACTGAGGTTTTACTAGAGTGAAGTCAGGTCATAAACGTATGATTTTTCTTGATTTTGTCCCCTTCTCCCTTTTAAATGCAATCCTTCCTGGAGCAGAACCAGCCACAAGGCTGCTTATCACACTCTAGGGAGAATACGTGCAAGTACACGTCATTTTGTGTGCATGCTTTCAAGTTAGTTTTAAACAGAGGTTTTTGAGGGACTCATTGAAGTCCCTGACTGACAGCTGCAAAATCTGTGCCCCTTTATCATGCAGGAACAGGCAGAGCAAAGACAACAGCGGCACTGTGTCATCTCCCCAACTTTACTCAAGCTGATGAAAGCGTGGCCACTTTTCCCAGCTATATTACATACGTGTGCATATATATATATACACACACATACGTGTATATATATATATATGCACATACTAACTACTCCTACAACTCTTTTTTCTCTTAAATCTTTTGATCGTTACAGCCATAACATTATCACTGTTACGACTGATGCTGCAACATTAGAGATCGCATCTCATCAAGGGAAGGTGGTTTGTGTTCTTTATTTGCTCACTCCTTGATCTCTGAAAGAGAGTGGCAGTGGTGAGAGTGGCAGGGGAGTTAAATGCAATTCCCACATTTGTTACAGAATGGAGGACTTCTTGATCACTGTCTTTTTAATGAGCAACGAATCGTCCAGGAATGAGGCTGTATGTGTGCAGCGAGATTCTCTGGGTCTCCTCTCTTTATCCTCCTATTTTCAAAACCAAAGATTCTTTCTTGCAGCTATATTCTCCATATGTAGTTTGAATTTCTGGGCCAGGCCTGCCTGTATTTGAAGGTTACACAGAGAAAACCAGGGCAGGGACACCACTCTTGAAGTTCTGACCCTTAGGTGTGGCTTTTTCAATTGCTGGGAGAGAAAAGAGTGGAAAGAGAACACACTTTACTGCTGTTCTCAGGAATTTACACTTCTGAACCAAGATTCTGCTGACACACACAGGTTGCTAAGCTTTCACTGTGCTGGGTGCAGCTCCAGTTTTAGTACTCCAACAAAAGCAGCTGTGTCTTTCAGACACTCGCTGTTTCCCCCTAATCACCCTACCCTGTACAAGTGCTATCCCTGTTACCCCTTCTTCAAGCACATCCAGGGACCATAAAGTCATCACAAACAGCATCACAAGCTCAGGGCAACACAAAACCAACCTGCGCAGTGTAGAAGCAGGATTCCAATTACCCAAAGGGCAACCCAAGAACCAGAGGCCCATGTGAGAAGGGTTACTGAGGGATTTTAAAGGTATTTAAAGCATCAACACATTTAGACAGACCAGGGAATAGCTGCACTATCTCTATATATCCCTACTGATTCCATTTGCACTATAGTATTTCAATTCAATTAGGATTTTTATCATTTTCCACCTGCAATGCAAATGCAAACAATACCCTCTAAAACTATTTAAAACAAGTGACGTTTCGACTTCTGTCACAGACTGATACAGGCAGGTATCTGCTTTTATCTTAAAGCTACATTTCCAGTCTGATACTTCCATTAAGCAACTCGAAACTGTGAACTATTTCAGTTTCACTGTAAACAGCAGAAATAAGGTGGTGACACCTCCTCCCTGACTCCAACTGCAGTCTCAGTTTATTCTTAGAGATTACGAAGACCTAACCAGGGGAGTTATTAAAAGGAAACGGGCCAAATGCCAAGTGGACCAGCTCTCAACATCTCTTCCTCCCCATCTTTAACGTTGCTTTACCTGGGATTCATGTATTTTCCAAAACCATTCATCCTCTTATGAGTTTTCAATTATTAAACCATAACTGAAGTCCACAGAAACAGGCATGTGATATTCACAATAGAACTGCAGCACCTTCTGGAGTGTGAACAATTTGCCTTGGAGAGCACTGCTGTTATTATAATGTGGATTTATTCTCCATTTACAAATAGGAGTGAACAAGTGCTAGTGCAAAATTTCTTCTTGCTATCACAGTTAACAGAAAACAAACTATCACAAAGGAAAGAGATGTCTCTGGATACTGATTATGCACAAAATTACATCCAATTGAGTTTTGTTTTGGAGTTCGAATGAGAAATTATTTAACAATACTGCTGTTTCTCAGTAACCCCCTGGCAAGCAAGTTGGAACTTCTCTTTCTTACAGTAAATGAGACTACTCAAAATTACCTGCTTGGGTTTGTTGGTTTTTTTTACCAAATGACAGTATTTGGTACTACTGCTTATAGATGATAGAATCTGAAAAGTAATTTCTTCCACTCTCCTGACTCTTTATGGGAAAATTGGTCTTTTGTGCTTGTACTCAGTAAAGCACGCAGCGTCGGTCCCGCTGTAACTGACACATGAGCCTCCAGCTGTGAGCTCTTATAAATTTTCACTTACAGCTTCAAATGCTGAGTTTAACAATCACAGATTTAAAACAGCATCTCAGAAAATGAAGAAACATACCCACAACAACAATGTACAGGATTAATGAACATGAGTATGTTCATTATTTTGCTGAATTTCTTATAAAAGGAGACCTTTTAGCAGCCTTCCAACACCTCAAGGGGGCCTACAAGAAATCTGGAGAGGGACTTTATACAAGGGCATGTAGTGACAGGACAAGAGGGAATGGCTTTAAGCTGAAAGAGATTTAGATCTTAGGCAGAAGCTCTTCCCTGTGAGGGTGCTGAGGCGCTGGCACAGGGTGCCCAGAGAAGCTGTGGCTGCCCCATCCCTGGCAGTGCTCAAGGCCAGGTTGGACACAGGGGCTTGGAGCAATCTGCTCTAGTGGAAGGTGTCCCTGCCCGTGGCAGGGGGTTGGAACTGGATGAGCTTTAAGGTCCCTTCCAACCCAAACCAGTCTGGGATTCTTTTAATGCTTACCAATCACACATTTTCAGTCAGAAACAAAGATGTTACATATTATGTTACACCTTCCTTTACGTATTATAGCTTCTACATAAATAAGAAAGTGTCATATTAGCCTTTGTTCTCCTATATCAAAACACTATTCCTTCCATTTACAACCTTAATTTTCAAAGGTTTTTGTATTCTTTTCAGTGGAAAAACAAACCACCCCAAAGTCTCATTTCTACTGCCAGCAACCACTGTAACAAGCTTTCTCACCAAAGCTGGGGCAGCTTCCTGACTCCAGCAGGTACTGCTCCTCCAGCTACAGCTCTCCATGAATTCACCTTTAAGGTGAAATAAACTGAAATAACGAGAACTTGGGCAGGTGTGAATGAAACCTTCTGAAACGTTAATGAAAAAAACAGGGTTTTATTTTATTGTCTACAGTGCTTCAAAGCCTGGAAAAGAATTAATAATAATAAAAAAAGAGAATCCCAGACAGCAAAACCTGCTAAGGTAATGAAGGATTAAGATCACTAATGCACAGAGGCTGCCCACAGCTACTTGGCACAGAACCCGATCTGCTGTGTTAAATGCCCCATCTCAGTGGGGCAGCAGACGTGAAAACGAGCAGTGTTAACAATAAGGCCAGCTAACATCGCCTCCCTCACAGTAAAACCTGCAGTATTTGAACAGGGAGAGCTGACTTCTTGTATTTAATCTGTAACCAATTTTATTTCCTGAAGAGCTCCTTTGAGAGAGGAGCTTAATAAGAAAGGCGCTATAGAAATAAAGAATACAGCTGATTGCCTACGCAAATCTGTGAATTTTCTTTGGGGAGGGGGATTTGCAGCTGGAATGGGTTAATGATAAAAGTGATTGCTGGTTTTTTCCCCTTCCCAAGCTCCACAGCTGAACACGATCTGATGTGAGAGGGATGGTTAGGAACAGGGAGATTCAAAAGTACAAAGCCATTCTGGCTGCTCCAAATGTTTCTGGCACAGTTGATAGTGCTGATGGCACAGGAACTCAGCACTGTCTTGCGGGAGGACTTGCCTTCAGACGTGACTCCGAGACAACCTTTCTCCTGCAAGCCTCCACTTTTTGTTCTTTGGGAATCAGACAAACAGCAAGAGAGGAGCAAGCTAGTGGAGGGAGCAGAGTGGTTATTCTTCTCTCAGGCGTCGGGGCGCTAATGGGAAGGATGCCTATGCCGTGAAAGGCTGGAAAGGAATAAAGAAACAGGGAAAGAAACAGAGAAATAAAAAGGCAGGAGCCTGAGCCCTCCAGAAGCAATAAACCTTCTTTTCTTTTCCATATCTTTGGAAGCGGCTGCTAAGGCATGCTGAAAGGGGTTTTTGTCAGAAGCCCTCTCTGCAGATGTCTCCTGATCCCTTTGGAGGCATTTCAGCCCCTAATACAGCTGTCACTTTCTCCCCGCTGCTCTAACAAAAAAAATGGGGGAAAATATAATACTAATAAATTTCTGCCTAACCGACCGACCTGCCACTGACAGCCACCCACTGGGGACTTTGGCCTGCATGGGAAACCCTGCTGACCGAGAGAGGGGCCCAGGGCTTTAAACTGCTTTCACGCCACATTAACACCCTGCCTGGCAGGAGCAGGATGGAAGAATCCAGGGCTGTCTGATCCCCTGAGCCACCGGGAGCTGCTGCTCTCTCCCACCCTCTGTCTCTCCTGCCCGTTCTCGGTACAAGTGCAAGTGAACAATACTTTTGATGCAAATACGAGGGAGGGGGAGGCGAGGAAGCACCTTACCCTCACCCCCTTCCCGCCCTCTCCTCCCTTTTGTGAGCTCAAGCAGATAATAGTGAAAGCCAAGGCCCATCTGGGGCTTCTGAGCAGACTTTGTCCCAGTTACTTAGGCTCATCTCTAAGCCTACTTGAGGCTCCCTGCAGTTTAATGCATCTTTAAGAACTGTCATTCCGTGGCTCCCTCGCTCTGCCCCCTCCTTGCTTTCTCCCCTGTTCCAGTCCCCTCTGCTCCCAGCCTCTCCCTCCCCCAATTAAAAATTCTTCACATTTGAATGAGCGTATTTTCACCATCACTTAGCTTGGAAACGGGCCCTCCCCCCTCTCCTTCGCATCCATCCTCCTGCTGAATGGAGGCTGGAGGAGCTCTTTTCACATATTATTTATTTAAAAGCTCTCCCTTGCATTTCAGAGAGAGCCATCGGCGTGTCAGGCTGCCTTGGGACAGCACCTGCTTATGAACCTGCCACCTTAACGTTTTCAATGCGTTTGATCATCTTCAGAAGTCAATTCTTCTGCCTTTATCTGTATGTCAAGGGTGAGGACCAGGTAAGAAAGATGAAAAAGTGCATTTTCTTCTTTTACTTCCCTCCCCTCCCAGTGCTAGCTGGAGAACACTGAAGGCCTGATAATTTTTAAAAGCACTGAACACATGAAATTACCAAGAGCGGCTGCCTGGGCTCAGCACCTCTGAATGGCAGATACAAGTTGAGCATGAAAAAAATCCTGAATTACCTTTATCTACGCCTATTAATATTTATTTGTAGCAGGACAGCGCACAAACCCTGCCACAAACAGAATATATAATGCCCATCCCACTGATCCCTGATGGAGGCAGGGACAAAGCTTTCCCCATGGCTGAGACCAGGCTTTTCCCTTTGTTCTGCCCTTTTCCATAGCAGGGGGCACAGTTCTGTCTTACAGTGACCTAGGGTTTTACTGCACAAACCTCTGCTTGTTCAAGGACCTAAAAAACTGGTGATGCCCACAGTTTCAGGTTTTGTTCCTCAGGGAACGGAAAAGTGTTTGGCAGCCACAGATCTGTGTATATCTGAAGCAGCTGTTTTATAGACACTTCTCTACTAAATATTTAGGGTTTGACTGCCTGCACCTACAGCTGAAGAGATAATTTTCACCTTAGGTTTCTAAACAGATAAAGTAGGAAGAGGATGGGAAGGAAAACAGCAACTTAAGTATGTAAAGTGACTTGCTCAAAGGCATGACAGATCAGGGGTAGGGCAGGGAGTGAAAGTCCCAATGCCCCTCTGATCAGGATCACTTCAGTTTCAGGGGAGGCTGGGAGGGCTCGAGCACAAAGGCATCAGAACCTTCAAGGGCAAAAGCTCTACTATATGTGAAAAAGCCTTATTTCTTGAAGCATTAGAAATCTGTGAAGGAAAAGGCCTTTCTCTGAGGCATGAAAGTCCTTTGAGCTATTACACGGCTGGCAAATCCACTTAATTCCAAAAGCTGGAGAGCCAACTTCACCCAGCATCTGACCACCACCTCTGATCTCCCCTCCCTCACACAGAGTCAGACCTCTGATTTCATGCCCTAGGAAGTGACAGTGGCCTTGAGCTGAATCTGGTGTGAAATTAAAGATAGTAGTAGCTTTTCTTATTAAACATCACAGGGTGCATTCCAAAGCTGGGGAGCAGAGTGGAGCAGAAACAGTGTTCCACACCTAACTTTAGGATTTACTTATCAAGCAAGTCACTCCAAGTAGGAAAAGAAACTAAGCCATTCATCACTCTCCCTCTTGCTGCCTGCCTGACACTGATAAAAAGCACCAGCGACTCTGACAAGTCCTAGGTAAATCCCAGATTGGATTTCTCTACTTCTTCGGCGCTATGGTTTTGACTAAGTTCCCATGACACTGGCAAGACACATTTGGAGAAACCCCAGCACAGCATATTTCTCTACACAAATGAAAAAATGTAATACTTGGATCAGAGAGAATGACTCTGTATTGGCATGGAATACACAGCTCTCTCTGGATGCACTGACAATGCTGTTTGATGCATGGAAGAAATCCTGCTGGAAACGCACCCGATTCGCTCACGGACCTGATGCTTAAGTCCTAAGATCTCTTTGTATTCAGGACAGGTATGAGCAAAAGAATAGATTCCTGAAAATAAAGCCATTTATAATATTTCTTCAACACCGAACAAGACTGACAAGAAGTGGAGATATTCATAACTGCTTTGAAAGAAATGGGGAATTTTATTTTGTGCAGTTACCGGTGTGGAAGAGGGAACCTGTGTGATTGTCTGTACGCTCACTGTCAGAAAATGCAATAACAGCAATCTGTTTTCTGTTCCCTGTTTCTGAGCTGACTGAAAAGCAAGTAACCCCCAGTAACAAAGTACAAGCCAGGCCACAGCTGCCTTAAGCATACATGAAATCAGGCTGTTCTTTGTAACTCATGCGTATTCCATATTGCATGTGATATGCTATAAGAAGGGAAGCCATCTGAAGGTGCAGTTTCTAAAACGTGGCAGTGTGACAGGTTCTCTGAACACGGTTTAGGGGTTCAAATAGTGGGTTCTAACATCTCTCCCTGATGAGCCCAGCCATAGAACACCAAATGCTCTCTGTGGTATAAATGAGCTTGTTTCACAGAAATTTATAGGGTGATGTTGATTCACATCAGAGATGATTTGGCTCACACTGTCTGCAAACAAAGCAAGGAGGATTACCTACTGGTACACATGATCAGTCTATAAATACACGACTGTAGACCTTGAATGAGGCTAAGAGCTACACAGAGTAAGACCCTCAAGCACCAAAGCCACTAAGTTCACTTAGACACTTGTGAAAATTTCATCTACTGAGCCATATACTCCTGCATTGTCCCCAACAACGTGCACTACTGAGTGAAGCAGCTGGAAAGTATATTAAGAGGCAGGGTTTAATAGGTTTAGCAAGGATTAATAGACATGCTGACATTGAGAGGCTGGGGTTCGTGAACAGCACTGTGCCACACTACACTCAACATCACAAGGACTTTCACAAAAGTGGATGAGTAAACAAGCTCAGCTAAAACTAAGGCCATGTATACACCATAGGCTTCTGCTGGCACAGCCCTCTCTGTGAAGGGTGAGAAGAGGTGAGCCTTTGCAGGACAGCGCTGTGCCAGCAGAAGCCCCTCTGTGCAGACATGTTGATGCTGGCAGCACATGCTTTTGATTGGAAAGCTTATTTCATGTGTGTGCACTCCAGGGAGAAGTGTTATTAAGCAGTACAAAGAACAGCTTTGCCAGTACAGCTGATTCCATAGCAAGAGCACTTTGTCAGTATGGTGGACTTTTCCCTGAAAAAGCACTTCCAGAGTAGCCTTCCTAGCAATTCTTAGGTTAGCCTTAGTATTGACTCCAGTTTTCACCCAGGACTCGGAACTTGAATTTGGAAAGTTAGAAAAAGCTCCTTGAAAATAAACCACCTCAACCAATTTTGCCTTCAGGTAGAGCTCTGTATCTTTGCACTGTTACATTGCTGGGCTGATCCTTCGGCAGCTGCATGATGTAATTAGCACTCAATGTTCAGACACACAGAATGAGAAACAAAACACATAACACTCTTAGTATCTGTATCATGGAAGTATCAAAGGCAAGTAAATGAGGCATAGGATTTAGTTATGGCACAGGAAGGACTGCTGTCAAGACATCAAGTCTGCTTTCCAGATGAGAATGTCTGGGCAAGCACTGATCCAGACTGCCTTGTCCAATGCTAATTATAATCATACTTCCATTTTCCCACCCTGGCAGCAAGCACTTCTGGGGGGTTTTAGGCCAGAGAATGGATTAAAGTTGACACTAAAATGTAATATTTTGCTGTCTAACACCCAATTTCCTCATAAATAAAATTACAGGAACTTTAAATAATTTATGTCAGATGCTAAGCCTTTGAAATGGGAGGCACTCTTCAGTCCAGCCTCATGATGGAGAAAGAAGGAACTGCTTCTAAAAAGAGGCTCTCTCTGAACTACTCTCAACACGGTCTCATTCTCTCTCCCAGATTGAAAAGAAAAATGCAATTGGCCATCAGTTTGGAAGATGGAACATGCAGAAACTCAAAATCATTATTAGTTCAGTACATGTGCTCACACATGTAAAGGTTCAATAGGTCTTTTGGGCTTCAGCCCATCAAGAGTTCTGTACCTGTTGCTTGTTAAATTATTGCTAACTAATGGGCTTCAAAGCTGTGTGACTGTCTAAATAAGGAACTAAAAGCCCTTCACAATTCAGAATAAAATCAGCTGAAATTAAGATAAATCAAAATGATTTACACAGTATCCCAAATAAGTGACACTTGGAAAAGCACATGTCTACTAAAAGTGTGTGATCAGGGAGTTTTTGCACTGGCCCGCTTCATAGCTATAGCCAACAAGAAAGTGTCTTATAAGATGGTATGCAACATTCCAAAGGGGCAATGAATCAAGCAAGACTTTATAAACCTCTGGTAGCTCCTTAATCTCATTGTAACAGACTGCTTTAAGTACTCAGAGTTCTAGCCAAATCATTTACAATCCAAACCACATACACATTTCCCTGTATTTTTCTTCTCATTTTCACAAAGCGTTAGTAACAAGAGGCATTTATTCAGAACTAGTCAGCACAGGTCTGAAGAGACCATACCATATCTGCCACACATCACTGGTCTTTCATTCAGTGATCACTTCCCCTACCTGCATTCACCTAAGGATCCAGTGCCAGGGCAGGAGAGAAATGTACAGAACAGGGTAAAGCAGACTATAGTGTTTAAATAGAAATAAGCATCTTTGTAACTAGAAGAAAGGTAAATATTTTGCCTGGGGTCCTGGCAGAATACACATAATATCCTTAATTATATCAAGGACTCCAACTTCTAGAGGAGAAGATGCTGGAGTTTGAGTGTGCATAATCACCATCCGTTCCGCCACGCTGCCTACCCTGACTGACAGCTGCCAGAAGAATGCTGGGACAGGGTGAAGGGGAAGCCTACTTGTTGCCTCCCCCTCTATAACAGAGACCCCTACCATGCAGAGAGGGATGCATTCTGTACATCCCAGAATTTCATGGTGAATTTGCCACCTGACAATCAAAAAGGACAGGACTAAACAATAGATGAAGCATAGTAAAAGAGAGATGGGGTAGAAGAGGAAGGAGGGGGAATGTACTTGGGATTCCACTACTTAAAAACCAGCTCTATTAGTAGATTTTTAGCCATTCTAATGTAGTTTCAAAAAGCAGAAGAGTAGCATATTTGAGGATAAAGAAACAGAAAAGCAAAAGGGCAGCTGCAGCAAGCACTGTGGTAACTTAAACTCTTACAAGAAAAAGGTTAGATGGTTTAGCTAGTAAAGGTACAAGACTAGACTAGTTCCTGCCCCTGAATCAGACCTCATCTAAAGGTAAACTGAGTTCTCAAACCAGGCTGCAAGGTTACCAGAAATTCAGCAGTTTTCCTCATATATGGTGTCCCCTGGGCTCCTGCAGGATGTTCTGTATTTCACACCACTTGTACTTTGGAGAGAACAGGTGACGTAATGAGAAAAGCTGCCTCAGAAACCAGCTGCAAAAGTGACACTGGCCAAAGAGCGCTAGAGACTATGCTCAACTTCTGCCCAGGCAGATGTGGGTGAAAGTTCAGCAGTGCTCTCCTAAACAATTTTAACCTTTAGAAAAGTCCAAAGGACATGTCTGCCTCCACCATTTCATGTAGTCAAGTTTCAAGACCACCAGCTAGTGTTCCTGTTTGGCAGAGCCACGAAATGCCACATCAGCAGCATCGTGCAGAGACAGGTTGTCAGAAAGAACAGGCACTCTTCCAAACTCTCACACAGTTTTTCCTGGTATCATCACCCCAGGCAGATGCCTCTACATAAAACGAACAGGTCTGTGGATGCCAGTTTTCAGCTCCTACTGTCCTCCAGGACCCAGGCACGTCTGTCACCTTAAGCAAGTAACTGCATGTTCCAGCAGTCTCCTTCGCTGTAAAAAAAGCCAGCTATCTGCCTGCTGAACTTGAAATGAAGATGTATGATTCAAGTCCTATCAGCCAATCAGGAGTATAACAGCAGGCTCTAATGGTTTATTACCTTCTTAAAGCTGGAGTCAGAAGACCTCATATTCCCAAACCCTTTACTGACCTGCTACATGCAAAACACATTCACTCAGACTCTCATTTCTCTTTATTTTTCCTCCTGCCTCTTGTCTATTTTCCTGTTGCTTTGTGCTGGACATTGGTTCTGCAGAGAATCGATTAGGGCACCAAACTGCCAGGACCCCCTCTTGTCTGGACTGTGATTGTTTCTGTTAGTCTTAATCTAACACTAGGAATACCACACAGGAAGTGTAGATTATGGAGCAAATCCAGTCTGTTTCTCAAAGTACTAATGCAAGCAAGCATCAGCTGATGAATAGAAAAAAATCTCCAAGTAACAGATCAAAGGACATTGAGGTATCTTCTTTTGCACAACTTGTACCTCTGAAGTTGTGAGAGGGGTGAATTAATTAAAGCTCATTTGATTTGTTTTCTAGTGTTTAACACGCAACAGCTCTTCACTCTGAACTCCTCACTTTTTACCTATGATACCCGGGATTGCCAAGCAGCCTCTTGTCCTGTACTGGAGAAGCCCAAAACAGTTTAGTTTCCAAGATCAGCAGGTGCACTGAGTGCACTATAATCAGAGCAGCTAAGCCCTCAAAACCACCCAAAGCTGCAGCTCTAAAATGGGGCCCTTCACACTGTATATTTTGCTTCCTTACAGACAGCTGCTGCAATATGCTATTACTGATATTATTAGCACTGATACTTTACTCAGTTATGTAGTTTATAATCAGATCGATACACCATCTTCCCTCCCACCAGAGTCCCACGCTGCTTATCTGTGGCCTCTAATGCACTGTTTGGCTTCAGTTACGAGGCACAGAAAACAGGGGGGAAAAGCTCAAGAAACTGCCTGATGAAAATCACTTGTTAATTGGTACCATACTTCCAACACTCATGCAGATGAAGAGATACAGTGAATTCCTAATTATAATTTTCTGTTTTCCTGTCATAAGCACCTATGAGCTTATTTCTCCTGCAGGCTGCAGGCTGGAGCAGGCCCACCAGGGATGATGGCAACTAATTGCGCTGCTGCAGTGGTAGAAGACAGTCAAGTGAGGCAGATGCCAGAGCAGCATGACGCCTGCTCAGGTGACACAGCACATTCACTGCTCCCAGCGAATGCTGGAGTCGTCCTGCCATCTGTTCTTACACAAAGGTGAATGTACTTCTCAAGGAAAGTTCTTGGTTTTAATGCTGGCTGTGTCGCCGGCTGCTGTGACTAGAGACGAGCTGTGACGGATGCAGTTGACAAGGCTGTAAAACTGGCAAAAAGTCTGTCTCAAAAACAGTCGCTGAGAGAAGACCACCAAACCAATACCATTAAAAAATTACATAAATACTGAGGAACCAGCAGCAATTATAATTCCACGTATACATGCTTAAAACTGAGGCTGCCAACTCACTCAGGATGGGCCCATCAGAAGCGCTGTGGGATTTTCAAACCCCAGTTTGTTAATCTTTCAGGTCCCAGCAAGCAGCAAATATGGAATCCGGGGGTATACAGCCCCAAAGACCCTTCCCGCACAGGGACTGATAGCTCAGGGTGAATGAAAGGCTTGCAGAGCTATAGAGGTGGGTGCCTACACTGGTTTGGCACTGCAGGGTGGACTCCACTACACTGAAATCACGCATGGCATCAAAAGGCTGGCTAGTGGCCAGTCGGGTCAAACAACTTCCAACTGACTAAGGCCTAAGATAGAGTTCTGAGACAAAAGAACAGCACTTTGATGTACAAATAGATATAGCAGTCTCTGATCTTCTCACTTGCAGCATGGTACCAGTCACTGCAGTTCACTTATTTTGATGGAGAACACCTAGGGACTCCCCCAGGCCTGGGGAGAAGAGCTTTTTTAGCAATAGATTAAAACAGTTTAGATGGAAACTTTGCGCAACAACATGAATTTGTACTGTCCCGCAACACTGGCTCCACTCAAAACATTTCTTTACTGGCTTTTTAGAGCAGGATACCCAGGGAACACTGAGCCTGACAGCAGTCTGAGGACTGGAGAGAGGAATTGTGGCGCATGTCAGCTGAGAGCTAAACCTAAGGGTATGACTGAAGAAACCCCAAAGTTAAATGCTTGCTCTCAAGTACACTGTATTCCTGCCTAAGTGACTTCTGAACCCATTAGCTGAAACCCATGACTAGAAACGAGAATTTCCTTACTTTACATGGAACAGATTATCAGCTTCTGTCACCTCCTAATTGCAATAAAGACTCTGGAGTGCTGATGCATCATAACTAGTATTTTAAATGCCAAAGTGGATAATGTAATCTGAAATTAAACTGTGGCTTCACAGTCAGCTTTAACAGCTATGGCTAATTCCTGCAGCAACCTTACACTGCAAACAACGGAGCATATAAGGCACTATTTGCAATCAGGATTTGATTTTGTAACACACTCTTGCTCCTTTTTATTTCTGGAGACATTTTTGGACATCTGATTCAGGGCTAGAAGGGATTTTCTCCTTTTGTCAAGAAGCACGTCACAATATTCCTAAAAGTGACCGGAATTAAATACATTGCTGTTGCAGATACTTCAGAAAGGTAATTTTATTCAGCCACTGCAACAAAACCCTAACTAAATATTCTATGAGCTGCTTTTGTTATTACCCTCCACCAGGTAAATGCTGAGAGAATCAGATGAGGCTTATACTTGGTTACAAGATTAGGCTTAAGTCTGGAGTTCCCTTGAGCTACAGAAGAAACTATTTGACCTTATCAGGAAGGCTGAAGGTTCAGCGAAAGACCACAAGAAAACTACAGGTCTAATAGGTTCAGGCAAAGGCTTCTGCACCCACATTCAACGTGGTCAAATTTCTGCGTTAAAAACCTCCCTGCAAAACAGGACCTGCTGTCAGTGCCACCAAATTCCACCTTTCCTAAAGTCTTTCCTAACGACTCGGAGTACCTGCCAAGCTACTCTTAAAAAAAATGAAACTGAAACGGGGAAAGCCAATCAATTAATTTTCATGTTGGTCAGTTGCATCAGTAAATGATTACGTGGACGGAAGAGATTTCTGCAGCATCCTGGCGTTCTGTATCTTTACTTCTTTAATCTTGGGAAACTTACGATTATCAGTCTCCAGAACAAAACAGTAAAACTTAAAAAAGGAACTCACCAGGTGATTTTACACAGTATCACAGTATCACAGTATGTTAGAGACTGGAAGGGACCTCAAAAGATCATCTAGTCCAATCCCCCTGCCAGAGCAGGAACACCTAAATAAGGTCACACAGGAATGTGTCCAGGCGGGTTTTGAATGTCTCCAGAGAAGGAGACTCCACAACCCCCCTGGGCAGCCTGTTCCAGTGTTCTGTCACCCTCACTGAGAAGAAGTTTCTTCTCAAGTTTAAGTGGAACCTCTTGTGTTCCAGTTTATACCCATTACCCCTTGTCTTATCATTGTTAGCCATTGAGAAGAGCCTGGCTCCATCCTCGTGACACTCCCCCTTTATATATTTATATACACTAATAAGGTCACCCCGCAGTCTCCTCTTCTCCAGACTATAGAGACCCAGCTCCCTCAGCCTTTCCTCATAAGGGAGATGCTCCACTCCCTTAATCATCTTTGTCGCCCTGCGCTGGACTCTCTCCAGCAGGTCCCTGTCCTTCTTGAACTGAGGGGCCCAGAACTGGACACAATATTCCAGATGCGGTCTCACCAGGGCAGAGTAGAGGGGAAGGAGGACCTCTCTCGACCTACTGACCACCCCCCTTCTAATACACCCCAGGATGCCATTGGCCTTCTTGGCCACAAGGGCACGGTGTTGGCTCATGGTCATCCTGCTGTCCACTAGGACCCCCAGGTCCCTCTCCCCTACACTACTCTCTAACAGGTCGTTCCCCAACCTATTCTGGAACCTGGGGTTGTTCCTGCCCAGATGCAGGACTCTACACTTTCCCTTGTTATATTATATATATATATATATATGTTATATATTGTTATATTTTACTGATTTTTTAAATTTTCGGTCTTTATCTGTAGATCCAAACATTGTAAAACATTGTAAAATTGAGCTAAACTGAGTCATACAGACTCAAGTGCATCACCAGCCACATTTGCTTCCAAGAACTCTAGTGAGATCTGTTTCACTGTGCGTAAAAACACAAATATTTGCCAAACAAGTTTATATTTGCTACTCAAGTTCCTTTCTACATTAAATGACTTATTTGTATTAGGTTAGAATGATAAAACAACACCCCAAGGCCAGAAAACACTCACAGGGACTATACAGTAGTAGTGGGAAAATGAGAGAAAAAAACATCTGGGTCTGGAGCAAGACAAACTGGTCATATTCCTGTCAACTTCTTGCTATAAGAACCTGGGAAAATTGCAGCAGTGCAGCTTGGTGCTATTTTGCTGATAATGAGGGCTATAATAGGAAAAGAAAAAGAGGTTTTGCAGGGAAGTGGGAAGTAAAATGATTAAAAAGGTGTATGTTGGTAAAATCAGACCTGTGCACAAATTTTGAGAGTGGGTCAGTGCTTGGCATGGCAATTCCCAACCCTCTTGACAGGCTTCCACCCTTACAATAGACCAGGGCAGAATGGCCTTTCATCTTCTGACTTGTTTGGCATCTGCTCAGAAACACATTCTCCAGGGAAAGAATACAAGGGCAGAGATGCAATACCGGAATAATTTAAGCCTTTGAGAATTGTAAGTAATGGGTATGATTTTCTATGAGTTAGTATAGTTTATCTCAGCTGATGTCAAGGGACTTATCCTGGGGAAAAAGGGTAAGATGCTAAGTCTACTGTTACATTTTGATGGCTCATATAGATCATTTGCCTCTGGACATTTGAACTCCCAACACATCAAGCAAGAAACTTTAGAGTTTGGTTTGCTGTTCCCTTCCTTTTCTTTTTTCTCTGGGAAGAAATGGATCACTTCTTTGCTTGTCTAACTGGACCATCCGCTGGTATAGCAGGAGGATGTGTGTCGGTATTAATAAACTACATTTTCATGTAGTTTTGCTTGGGAATCAAGCTGAATTAGTTCAGCCTGGTCTCAATATGCTGCTGCCAGCCATTGATACTCAGAAGGAAAAGCCATAAATACTTTTCTGAATCTGGTTCATGAAATAGGTGGTAGGGGTTTTTTTAGTTTTTTTTTTTAAATCAGAATGATTGCCATGGTTTAGCCTGGGAAATCGCGACTTGCAAAAATGCATTCCAGAGGGATGTAGGAGATTTAAGCAATGCCAGATGTGAATGCCTCGTTTTAGCCAGTAAACTGCCAGGCACTTCCCAATCTCAGTAATTGTTTTCAGGACCACAAAACCCACAGGATGAGGAAAAAATTACATTGCACATTTCTGTGAGACGCACAAATGCAAACCAGTGTCTGTGGCCCATTCATTGATGCAAGCCTGAGGAGTTCTCATTTCTTTTCTTTTAATATCTCCTGTCCCTCCAGATCCAAGACCAGCACAAGTCTCTCCAAAAATTAATGATAAAAGAAATAATTCTGGAGTCTAGACAAAAATGGCAAGGAAAGAAAGAGGTGAAACCGTATCATCACCTGTTTTTAACTCAGTAAAGCATCTTTAAGAACTGAGAAACAATGTGGTAAGATATGGCAAAACTGCTCACCATCCAGATGATGTGAGTTAACCCGGCTCTTCACTGAGAGTTAATCTGGCTTTCAGGTTGCACACTTACCAAAGCCAATACCTATATATGAAGCAACTGTGACATTTGTGTGGCCTGTATCTTTCCCGATAGGGCAGCGATTTGCCTTCAGCTGGACCCCTGGAGTATAAAAATGCGCTGTGGTTGAACTTTGCAAGCTGCGCATGTGACCTTCTCGGGAAAGCAGCAGGGAAGCCAGCAGGGCAAGGGCAAAGGGGGCCAGTGAAAGACCAGTGTTGCTAATCTGTAGCTTGGCAGCATTTCTCCACTTGGACCTCCTCTACACTCACAGCTTTCTACAATGAGGTTTGTGGAAACAAAGCAGCCTTGCTTTGAGAAGGCAAGAGGCTATTCTCTTTGTGGGAGACCCACCAGTTTCCCAACAAGCAGGATCTCAGTGCTGCTTTTTGCAGAGGCCACAGTCACTGAACTGAAAAAGTAGCCTCTGAAACAGCAACTGGGCCCATAACACTAACTTTTACTCTAGCATTATGATTTTTTTCTTTAACCTAATAAAGCACATGTATCATCACATAACAGCGTAGGAAAAACAAAGTCATTCCACAACACAAGCCGTCTGTCCACCACATTATCTGTCAGATACATGCTCAAGTATTCAGACTGAAGAGGTATTTGCAACTCCTCTCCCTCCCACCACAACAGCCATCATCAGGACAAAGGACCAAAGTAAGTTGGTAGCAAAACATTTTCCTCTACAAGCTGCATAGGAAAGGGCACTCACCAGCATATCTGAACTCACACTGAGCCACTGGAGCTTCAGGGAAACAGGCTGAGGGAGAAAGCCTGGTCTGTCTTTTAGGCATCTTTTCAACATGCCATTCCGTCTTCCCTTTAATCTGTACCATCACAAGCTTTAAAAGTCTCTATGCTTCCTCCTCCCAAGCATTCTTTCATTTCTGCAGTTTGCAGCCAAGTTAAATGCCAGAATAAAAGCAGGGAACAGAAAATACAGAGGTGATACAATAGCATGAAGCCAGTTTACCCGTTCTCATCTCGTGATCAAAATCACAGCTCTATCTCTGTTTGCAACAATACCACAAGAAACAAAGAAAAGCAGAAGCAACTCTGCCCATAAATTTCTGGACAATTTCATGTAAGAGATAAGGGAATTCAATTTGCAGAAGTGGTTTTTTTCAGTGACGTTCATTTTCTGAGTGCAAGGCTACAAACCAAAACATATTAAGAAAGTGTTACTGTTGGATAATTAATGTTCCAAAGAAGAAAAATATTTATGCTAAGGAATGACGTTGACTGCATTCCCACTTGACCGTGTGTTATGGTACAATGTTTAATTACATGCTCGTGTTTCCCAAATACCCATTACAACGTATCTTCTGCTGGACATGATGCATGTGTATTATTTGGCTGAACAGCATGATAATATATCAAAAGGAATTGCAAGCACTGTTTTCCAGTTTTCATAACAGAACGTTGATTCCCTTCCACCATAAACTTGCACCCGAACTGAAAAACCACGGCTGTCCTCCCTCTCACACAAGCCTGCTTGGAGCAGGAGTGTTGTAGCCTGAGAGAGGGGAAACGCTACAAGCAAAGAGAAAAGGAAAGTAACAGAACAACTAAGCAACTTTTTACTAGAGGACTTACTGCTGATAGAGCCGTATTACAGCTGCGATGCGATGGCAGTGATTCCCATGCCATTTTGATATAATAAACCAGAAGAAAATCCGGGGTCTTCTGTAATTGATATATGCCTTTTCTTCACTTCTATCAAGTCCAGGAACTTAAACCAACACCATTTAATTCACTTGAGAATATATGCGATGTTCAGTTGAGCTTTCAGACCGATTCAGCTTTAGTAAACTAGTGTCTGGCTGAATATTCCTGTGAAAGGCTGTGAAGTAGCTCTGCAAGAGTATTTAACATGAAAGTGAGCCCTCGCACACACAATTACATAGGTATATCATAGAATCAACCACATTGGAAAGGACCTTTAAGATCATCGAGCCCAACCATTACCGCAGGACGCTCAAGCCCACCACTAAACCATGGCAGTGAGGGCCAACTGATCTCCCCTCATGATCTCCAGTCACAGCCACCCCTCATCTGCCCCCCATAGCAGCCCACACTATACAGCTGCCACCCCTACCCCTCATGGCCACACCTCACACCCCATGGCTGCCCCTGCTCTCCCCTCATGACTGCCACTCACTGCTCATAGCCACCCTTCATATCCCATGGCTGCCCTTGCTCCCCCTTCACAGTCTCCCCTCAGGGCCGCCCCTTCTTTCCCTTCACAATCTTCCCTCGTGTCCGCTCCTTCTTTCCCCTCATGGCCGCCCCTTCTTTCCCCTCATGATCTCCCCTCATGGCCGCCCCTTCTTTCCCCTCATGATCTCCCCTCATGGCCGCCCCTTCTTTCCCCTCATGATCTCCCCTCATGGCCGCCCCTTCTTTCCCCTCATGATCTCCCCTCATGGCCGCCCCTTCTTTCCCCTCATGATCTCCCCTCAGGGCCGTCCCTTCTTTCCCCTCATGATCTCCCCTCAGGGCCGTCCCTTCTTTCCCCTCATGATCTCCCCTCATGGCCGCCCCTTCTTTCCCCTCATGATCTCCCCTCAGGGCCGCCCCTTCTTTCCCCTCATGATCTCCCCTCAGGGCCGCCCCTTCTTTCCCCTCATGATCTCCCCTCATGGCCGCCCCTTCTTTCCCCTCATGATCTCCCCTCAGGGCCGCCCCTTCTTTCCCCTCATGATCTCCCCTCAGGGCCGCCCCTTCTTTCCCCTCATGATCTCCCCTCAGGGCCGCCCCTTCTTTCCCCTCATGATCTCCCCTCAGGGCCGCCCCTTCTTTCCCCTCATGATCTCCCCTCAGGGCCGCCCCTTCTTTCCCCTCATGATCTCCCCTCAGGGCCGCCCCTTCTTTCCCCTCATGATCTCCCCTCAGGGCCGCCCCTTCTTTCCCCTCATGATCTCCCCTCAGGGCCGCCCCTTCTTTCCCCTCATGATCTCCCCTCAGGGCCGCCCCTTCTTTCCCCTCATGATCTCCCCTCATGGCCGCCCCTTCTTTCCCCTCATGATCTCCCCTCAGGGCCGCCCCTTCTTTCCCCTCATGATCTCCCCTCATGGCCGCCCCTTCTTTCCCCTCATGATCTCCCCTCAGGGCCACCCCTTCTTTCCCCTCATGATCTCCCCTCATGGCCGCTCCTTCTTTCCCCTCATGATCTCCCCTCATGGCCGCCCCTTCTTTCCCCTCACAGTCTCCCCTCATGATTGTCCCTTCTTTCTCCTCACAATCTTCCCTCATGGCCGCCATTACAGCAGCTACAAGAAGTCCTGGAGGGTCCCGGATAACAAAACCATGTAACACGAGGCGCAGGTAGGAAGCAGAACACAGAAAAGCCATTTGAATGGCATTCAGACCCCTCTAAACCCAGAGTTTCAGTTCAGTCTCAGCACAGAGTTGGCTCTGGCAAAGCCTTTAAAATGCCACCATCCTCAGAAGGTATCAAAGTTTCATGTCTAAACCAGCCATCCTCATATTTCACTTCAAAGAGGCGCTAGTACCTTTGATATGGCTTTAAACCCAGAGGGCTGGCACTGTGCTCCTCTGTCGCTGTAGGCAATGCAAGCTAAGATTCAGTGATGCTAGATATTAGATTGGGAAAGCTGTAATTGCTTATAACAAAATACATGAAGAGTTAAATACATGCACAAGATAGAAAACACCTTTGATACATTTCCTCTCTTTTACATTACATTTCATTCAAATCTGTAGGACTCATGCACACTGTCTTCATCCTGCTGTAATCCGACTTGATTTTGTTCACCCTGAGATGTATTTACCTCAGGATCTGCAGATTGCCAAGTTGGGAAAAGTTTGGTTCAGTTTTGAGACGCTTCAATATAAAGTGTGCTAAAACATCAGAGACTGTAGAGTGCTCAGGAGCTGGAGAAAAGGAGGACAGGGAAAAACTCAGGGTCATTAGAGTAGCTGAGAGTCAGTGGATTTCTAGTGAGGCCAAAATAGAACCTGGTTTGATTTCTTATGGAAAAGTTTGTTATGAACAGGGAGCGTTCCTTCTAAAGAGCACTTTTACGTATTTAAACCTCCCGATCGCAGCTGACAACAGAAGAAGGGCAGAGTTTGCCAGAAACGGCAGACAAAACGGCTGGACATCTTTCCCAAGCACAGCTGGCCGACTGACAACTCCCATCCCGTGCAACCCTCAGCAATGGATTCATGCACATTTACTAAGAAGAATAAGGGTACCGTTAATAGTACTGCTACTGGACTTCCCTGAACTTAAATAACTCTTACCTTTACTGTAAGGCAAGCCTTCGCTGAGCATTGTCTTTTCAAGAATACACCCCTCACCTATTGTATTGTAAAGCCTGGTCTTTCATTTTTCAAGAACAACTAAAAAAACCCCAAAACCCAACAAAACCCACAACAGATTACCACATACTCCCACAAATTGCCACTGTGACATGGGACACAACAGGCAAGCTGCATGTCAGAGGAGCCTCCGCTAGAAGAGTGCAAACGCAGTGATTTCATTCCCAGTTTTCATGAAAGACCAGAAGTACATCCAGCTCCACTCCTCAGATGTGTGCTTGTTGCCTGCCTTCAGCTTTTGAAATACCACATTTTGTAACCAAAGTGAACTTTCACTCTAAAGGACAACAAATTAATTCTGAAATAAGTCATTTCACAATGATGACCAATTGCTGCTTTTCATTAAGAAAAGTAAACGGCATCTATCCATGCTGGCTACAGACTTGAGAACATCACTGGCACAGGAGGATTAAGCTAGGGCTCACAATCCCTTGTGCTGTGCAAAGGACAGCAGGTAGATACTACTAAGAGATTTTCCTCTAATGCTACGTAAACCAGTCACAAAGACTTGGGCACAGACACAGATTCCAGCTATTCCATGCAACTAAACAAACACAGAAATAGTATTCATTAATGGCAAGAGTGGAAGATAACAAGTAAAAACCATGGAGAAGGAAAGCAATGACCTCTCACACAGTCTTGTGTAGTGCCTTTGACATCAGCAAGAGAAAAGCCTCCCTCTTCCCTAGATAGAAAAGGACTGCTTGGAATTTTCTAGCACTGATTACAATTTCATTTGATGACTATCACTTACACTGAAATAATTTTAAGAGTGCTACATCAAAGGAACCTGTAAACTGCTCCACATGATTCATTTGCCCTCTGGGAGAAAGCTAACATTGGTGGGTGACAGGGGGTACAGAGCTGGGAACCTTAAGGAAGAGGGGTCTGGGGGATAGAAAGGAATATGTAATAGTAAGTGATAAGTAAGCAGTGTTTAAATCCTTAGGCCAAACTCTCCATATTCTGTCCCATATTTGTCTGGTAATGTTTAATTTTTACCCTGAATGTCCTACTTCTGCAATGCTCAGGAAGTCACTAAACTGAAAATAATTGGAAGCTGGAGAACTATTAGGGGGAAGTATCACATATGCTTGCCCTGTTTTACTCTTCCCTGGGCTATCACACTAGACGGATTTTTCTCTTGCTCCAGTAGCTGTTTTTATTCTTTCTTCTTTCAAAAAAGCTAACGTCCAACATTAACACAGCTCCAAAAGTTGAACATGGTGGTGTTGATGGTGTTTTGTTACATTTCACATTTTAGAACTGTAATATGCATGTGGCTTTTCAAACATGCAATTTACATAACTGCTTTCATACTTGTAATTACCCTTTGCTTAATAGTTCACTTAAGTGGCAAAACAGCTTCTCAAGCAATGGGAATTCCTAAGTATTTTGGCTGTTGTATTTTGCTGTGCTGTATTAATCACATGTTTGAAAGTAAACATACTTAAGACAAGACATAATCCAACTGAGACAAAATTATGACTGGTGAGTAGTGGAACAATGACAGCTACTCTGCCTTTATAACATCAGCAGTCACAGACATCTGGGGCAGGGAAAGGTGCAGAGAACACAAGGTTGACAACAACTGAATTTTCAGCACTTGCCTACAAATTGCTATGAAAATAAACTGCACTGCTGGCAAGAGCAGCACTGTGGGAGATACCTGCTACACCTTCCAAATGACACAGGCATCACTAGGGAGCTCCAGAACAAATTCTAAAGCTCTGAGAAAGCACGTAGCTCAGGTCACACAGATGATGGGAGAAGCTCCGGATGTATCCTGTGCTACTGAGCTCAGGTGCAATAGCCCAGGCTTCAAACACCTCTCCGAAAGCTCCACTTCGGGATCTCATAGATGCTTTTGGCTCTCCACACTTCTCCAGAAGTAGGAGAAAAGTTTTTCCAAGACTCCACAATAAATATTTCTTATTCTCTTTTATGTTCTTTGTAATTAGAGGTGGGTAGGGGGGAGCGATTTGGGGTTGAATTGTAGCAGTTACGTATTACAGCAAACTTGTCGGCAAACACTTAGTGGAAGCATGTCAAGTGTTTTGTGCTCAGAGCTATACTGACTGAATGTGCAGGTAAGGTTTTTTACATTTAAAATCCTACTCCCATTTTGAATT